>NC_046157.1:93640686-93955523 GCF_011064425.1 Rattus rattus | reverse complement strand
AGAGGGAGGAATTCTGTTATATAATCTGGGAAGGATATACAGAAAAGTTGATGCTATAGTTTGAACTTTAAAGATTCCTTACAAGGGGCTAGAGAGATGGCTCAGTGGTTAAGAGCACTGACTGCTCTTCCAGAGGTCCTGAGTTCAATTCCCAGCAACCACATGGTGACTCACACACATCTGTAGTGGGATCTGGTTCCCTCTTCTGGTGTGTCTGAAGAGGTTGACAGTGTACTTATACATAAAATCAATCAATAAATTTTTTTCAAGTTTCCTTATAAATGTTCTTATTTTAAATAAAAGCTTGGTTTCCAACTTGAGGTAACATTCTGTTCAGGAGTTAATGGGGCTCCAGAGTGTAGGATTAACAATGGATTAATCTTGCCATGAATTCATTTCTAGGATGACCTAGGAGCAGTGATCCTCCGGTCTTTGCCCTCTTCAGAAAATCCTAGAGCATGCACCACTAAAATTGGAAAACTCAATTCATTTCTAAACGAGCTGTGAGGAACCAAGGCCTGAGTGGAATGTTCCTTTGAAAGGTAGATCTGGTTGGTCTTCAGCCCCTCTTCTCTGGTCTCCTCACCTTTCCTTTCTTTCTCCAAACTGTCAGATATAAGCAACTTTATGCCTAAACGTAGTGCTCTGCCTCACTACATGAGGATGGGATAAAAACCTATATAACAGTAAGTCAGGATAATTATTTATTCTTTTAACTCCCTTGTTATTTAAAATAAGTGCACCTCTCCTGTTTTGTATGTTGGTGTTTTGCCTGTATGTATGTATGTATGTATGTATGTATGTATGTATGTATGTATATTATGTAGATATCAGAAATCCTGGAACTTGAGTTAAAGAAAGGTGTGAGCGGCAATGTGGGTCCTGGGAATTGAAACATGATCTTCTGGAAGATAGGTCAGTGCTCTTAATCGCTGAGCCATCTCTACAGCCCCCTAAATTCCTTCTTACCAGGTGTTTTGTCATAGCACTGGGAAGACAATCGATACTAGGTAACATTCTTAAAGACTTCCTGTAGTCTGTTAGGACGTGTTATTGTTCTTTGCCCTAAACGAAAGTTTTAATAACTCTTAGAACGTTTCATGCAATGTATATCAAAAACATGCATTCTCCCTTCTCCATCTCCTCTTATATTTACCCTCTTCACCTTTCCACCTGCATCCAGCATTCTTCCTTTTTCCAACCCCATATCTACTACAGAAGCAGTTATACCAGTGTTTACAACAGTAGAAATATGGAAGCAACTTACTTTCCAATTAGCAAATGAACCATTTAATAAAATATGGAATAATCATTTAGGGCAATATTGTCCACTCTTTAAAGTGGTGTGTATGAGCCAGAATATGGCAAATACAGAGGCGAATGCCAGCAGCAAACCACTGAACTGAGAATAGGACCCCCGTTGAAGGAATCAGAGAAAGGACTGGAAGAGCTTGAAGGGGCTCGAGACCCCATATGAACAACAATGCCAAGCAACCAGAGCTTCCAGGGACTAAGCCACTACCTAAAGACTATACATGGACTGACGCTGGGCTCCAACCTCATAGGTAGCAATGAATAGCCTAGTAAGAGCACCAGTGGAAGGGGAAGCCCTTGGTCCTGCCAAGACTGAACCCCAGTGAATGTGATTGTTGGGGGAGGCGGTAATGGGGAGGATGGGAGGGGAACACCAATAGAAGGGGGGGTTGGGTTGGGGATGTTGGCCTGGAAACCAGGAAGGGAATAACAATCGAAATGTAAATAAGAAATACTCAAGTTAATAAAGATAAAAAAAAAGTGGTGTGTATAATTCTGATTTGTGCTAAAAGAAGATGAATCTTGAGGCTAACTACCATAAACCTAACAAAGAGCGATATATATGATCTCACTGATGTGAGGTATCATACAAAATTCAATTCATAAAACCACAAAGAAAGGTGGTAGCCAGGGACTTAGGTGGGGGCAAGAGGGAATTGGTGTTTCTGGTGTACTGGAGTTTTAGTTCTGAAAGGTGAAAATGTTCCAAAGATTTCTTGCACATGACTGTGAAGATATTTAACCCTACTGAACTGCATGTAAAAAAATGATCATGATAGAAAATGCTATGACACATGCATTATACCGCAAGGAAAAAGAGGCTGCAACGGAAAGATATAATTCTTGGATTTATGTTTTGGCTACCAAGCAAAGTTGAGAAAATATGACTCATTCTGTGTTGTAATGAGCGGATACTATCAGCCTATTGTAAAGTAAAAGCATATCTCTCTCCCGGCAGCAGACCACGAGGGATGTGCTCAACTTCAGTGATTATCCATCAAAAGGATGATATGAGTGCAATTCAGTTCAACAAGACTGTGGATCAAACATGACACAATTAAGGGAAGATGCTCTTATTTTGATCATCAGTAAGATCTGCAGAAAGCATACAACATTGAAGTATAGATATGCATGAATAATCACTCTTTTACTGTTTATTCTATTCAACAATACACTTCTCAAGTGACTTTTCTGAACCCAGCATCCTCCGAACAGAAAACCTCTTCTGTGTAATTCCTCAGCACCTTTCTGGGAGTGCCCTATATATTTATAGCTTGGTGAGTCATTTTCCCAGGGTGAGATTCTGTTCTGGGCTGTCAGTTTATTCATTAGAATGTGCCAAACTACTGCAGCTATACTAAACCAATTTATTATCCCATTAAAAAAAAAGTGAGGGGAAGAAGACCAGGGGATTCGTCAAACACAATCCTGTGTCCTGTGTGGTTATGCTTCCTGATGATTGAAAATCTTACAACTTAAATTCTAATGGTAAAAGAACTACTGTATACATGAACACAGGAGAAGGATTTATGTGTGATTGCAGATTGGATATGTGTGTTTATACTTGAACAATAAACAGGGAAAGGAAACCCTGTTCACAAAATCACATGAATCACGTTGTTTTCTAACCTATGTTAGTTACAGGGTAACTAAAAGTATATATATACATGTGTGTGTGTGTGTGTGTGTGTGTGTGTGTGTGTGTTCATGTATATATGTGTATCTGTGTATGTCTGTGTGTTATCTAATTATGAAAAGCCTAAGAAAATTAAAACTCAGTGATTGCTCTTGATTTGTACATCCTGAAGTTTCAGAGCACCATAATTCAACAATCCTTAATTTATCTACATACAAAGCACCAGTTGCAAGAGAAAGCAAAATGCCTGTCCTGACAGAATGAGGAATATAAGCTTGCACACTGAAATCTCCTAGAAGTGTTTAGAAGTCTGTATCAGCAATTTCCAGTCTATGATTTCTGATTTAATATGCCTGAGTTTGAGCTGCGTGTTGTCTTAATGTCCTAGCTGATGTATCGCATATGTCACTACCAAATATACCTAAACCTGTGTGATTGATTATATTAATCATCTCCTTTCTTTTTTGGGGTTTATATGAAATGATAAAAAATTGCATGTTAAACATATAATGCAAAGAAGAAGGTCTAGGAAGAAGAAAAAGATGAGGAAGATGAGGAGACAGAAAAGAGGAGAAGAGCAGGAAGTAGTGTGTAAAAGTAGCTTTTGTAAGCCAGATGTAATTGTCATGTCGGAGACTTCTGCTTCTTCCCTGGCTCTTTCTCTAGTTACCTGTGTCTAGGTTGCTCTCTCTTCAACCTGACTGCAAAGCTGTCCCTGGAAAACCTGCCTCTGTTGACCTACACTGAACTGCATGAACTCACAAATGAACTCCACTACACTGTACTGCCTTTCAACTCACTGACTCAATGGAATTGACTGAAGAGAACTTAGATCGGTAGGTGATTAAAGGTATATACCACCACCCCTGTGCCTAAGCTTTTCTTGCTTTTCTTTACCTGAAACTTGCTATATACTAGGCTGGCCTTGAACTCAGAGGTCTGCTTGTCTCTCTCTCTCTCTCTCTCCTGGGATTAAAGGTGTCTCTGATTTTCAGTCACACAGACCTATAAGGTATGTGAATGTTATCCCTTGCCAGAGCAGCCATGTTGCTGGATTAAAATTTCTCTACAGTAGTGGTCATGGGAAGATAGGACTTATGGTAGGATTTCCAGAAGGTGGGTAAAATCCTGTTTGCTGGAGGTAACAGGAGTTACATGTGCATGCATAACTGCACATACATGTGTATGGGTGTGGGTGGAGGCTAGAGGTCAGTCTTGAGTTTCACTCCTTTGCAGTGGAAAACGTTACCTTTCTTTTTGGCAAAGACTCACTCACTAAAGAGGCTAGAATGATGAATTAAGCAGAGAGATCTTTTCTCATTCCACCTTCAGCTCAGGGATGTGGAAGACCTAACCCCCAAGCCTAGATTTTTTGCAGCTGGTCCTCATTTTCATGCAATAAGCAGTTTACCAACTAAGTTACATTTCCAATCTTCAAGAGAAAGTATGTTCTGGAGGAAAAAACATCTACAACTAGACACAGAAATATTGGCTTACAGCAGTATTTACGTTCTGCTACGTATTTGGCATTTCATGAATATTTATTACATGAATAAACAAGAAAGAGGAATTAGTAAGTGCTAACTCATGTGAAAAGATTGGAATGTGTATTACAGATGAATGGAATTTATGTTTATTTTCTTTTCCGTGTGGAGAGTTGCCAGCATTTTCTTACAAAAATGGAAAAATGGATAGCAACAATTCCTATTAGTGTGAGTGGTTAGTGTGATGGAGATGCAAGGATGGCAGTTATGTCAAGTCATAAAAAACTGAATAGGGGGAATGGAGTTACAGATCTGGAGAATAGGTCACTTCTTGTATTGGGAAGTAAGAAGCACGAGTCAAGACCACCACTCAAGGTCGGTGCTTAAGTGGCTGGATATGTATTTCTGAGGCTGATGGAGTAACAGACGAATATTTTGAAAGCTGATTAACCCAACACTCAAAATATTGAATTCCTTTTCTATGATACAGTTAGCAGCAAAGTTAAAAAAAAGTCTAGAATTAAGGTTGATTTGGCACTAGGAGAATTGTTCAAGTAAGGGCACTTGTGGCCAAGGCTTCAATCTGCATTTAACAAAGAGAACCAACATAGTAGGGGAAAGAACTGATTCCCATGCCTTGTGTCTTTCCACATGCATGAGAACTTCCTTTATTAGATATTTCATTTATTTACACCTTAAATGTTATCCCCTTTCCCACTTTCCCCTCCAGAAACCCCCTACCCCATTACCTCTCCCCCAGCTTCTAAGAGGGTACTCCCCCACCCACCCACTCACTTCCACCTCCCAGTCCTAGCATTCCCCCACACTAGGATATTGAGCCTTCACAGGTCCAAGGGCCTCTCCTCCATTGCTGTCTGACAAGTCCATCCTCTGCAATACATACAGCTGGAGCCATGGGTCCACCCATGTGTACTCTTCAGTTGGTACTTTAGTCCCTGGGAGCTCTGCAAAGTCTGATTACAGTGATATTGCTGTTCTTCCTATGGGGATACAAAGTGATTCAGCTCTTGCAGTAAATAGTGTCTGAGTATGATGTATAATTTGAGCATTTGGGCTAATAGCTACTTATCAGTGTGTACATACCATGTGTGTTTTTCTGTGGTTGGGTTACCTCACTCAGGATGAAAAGTTCCAGTTCCATCCATTTGCTTATGAATTTCATGAAGTCATTGTTTTTTATAGCTGAGTAGTACTCCACTGTGTCGATGTACCACATTTTTTGAATCCATTCTTCTGTTGAAGGGCATCTGGGTTCTTTCCAGCTTCTGGCTATTATAACTAAGGCTGCTATGAACATAGTGGAGCATGTGTCTTTGTTTTATGTTGGAGCATCTTTTGGGTATATGCCCAGGAGATGTATAGCTGGGTCCTCAGGTAGTGGAATGTCCAATTTTCTGAGGAACCTCCAGACTGATTTCCAGAGTGGTTATACCAGTTTGTAATCCCACCAACAATGGAGGAGTGTTCCTCTTTCTCCACATCCTTGCTAGCATCTGTTGTCACCTGAGTTTTTTATCTTAGCCATTCTGACTGGTGTGAGGTGGGTTGTTTTGGTTTGCATTTCCCTGATGACTAAAGATGTTGAACATTTCTTTAGGTACATCTCAGCCATTCAATATTCCTCAGCTGAGAGGATATGATAGTATATTAAGTAACCACAAAAGTTTCACCAGAGAAACTACCTAACCTGATAAACTTCAGCAAAGTGTCTGGGCAGAAGTTCTTTTATTATTGAGAATAGTTTTCACTATCCTGGATTTTTTGTTTTTCCAAATGAATTGCTCTATCTAACTCTTTGAATAATTGAGTGAGAATTTTGATGGAGATTGCATTGAATCTGTAGATTGCTTTTGGCAAGATGGCCATTTTTACTATATTAATCTTTCCAATCTATGAGCATGAGAGGTCTTTCCATCTTCTGGGATCTTCAGTTTCTTTCTTCAGAGACTTGAAGATCTTGCCATTTAGATCTTTGGCTTGTTTGAATAGAGCTACACCAAGGCACTTTATATTATTTGTGAGGATTGTGAAGGGTGTCATTTCCCTAATTTATTTCTCAGCCTATTCATCTTTTGAGTAGAGGAAAGCTACTGATTTGTTTGAGTTAATTTTATACTTAGCTACATTGCTGAAGTCTTTATCAAGTTTAATGTTTCTCTGGTGGAATTTCTGGGATCATTAAGTATATTATCATATCATCTGCATATAGTGACATTTTAACTTCTTCCTTTACAATTCGTATTCCCCTGACCTCCTTTTGATGTCTGATTGCTCTGGCTAGGACTTCAAGTACTATATTGAATAGATAGGGAGAAAGTGGGGAGCCTCGTCTAGTCTCTGATTTTAGTGGGATTGCTTCAAGTTTCTCTCCATTCAGTTTGATGTTGACTACTGGTTTGCAGTATATTGCTTTTACTATGTTGATGTGTGGGCCTTGAATTCATGATCTTTCCAACACTTCTAACATGAAGGAGTCTTGAATTTTGTCAGATGCTTCCTCAGCATCTAATGAGAGAGTCATTTTTTTCTTTGAGTTTGTTCATATAGTAGATTCCGTTGATGGATTTCCATATATCGAACCATCCCTGCATCCCTGGGGTGAAGCTTCCTTGATCTTGATAATGATCATTTTGATGTGTTCTCGGATTCAGTTTGCAAGAATTTTATTGACTATTTTTGCATCGATATTCATAAGGGAAATTGGTCTGAAGTTCTCTTATTTTGTTGAGTCTTTGTGTGGTTTAAATATGAGCTTAATTGTGGTTTCATAGTATGAATTGGATAGTGTTCCTTCTGGTTCTCTTTTGTGGAATAGTTCGAAGAGTATTGGTACTAGGTCTTCTTTGAAAGTGCAAAAAAATTTTACACTAAACCCCTCTGTTCCTGGGTTTTTTTGGTTGGGAGACTTCTAATGACTGCTTCTATTTCTTCAGGTGTTATGGGACTGTTTTAATGGTTTATCTGATCCTGATTTAACTTTGGTACCTGGTGTCTGT
Source organism: Rattus rattus (assembly GCF_011064425.1). Classification (NCBI taxonomy): domain Eukaryota; kingdom Metazoa; phylum Chordata; class Mammalia; order Rodentia; family Muridae; genus Rattus; species Rattus rattus. The sequence continues at coordinate 93,948,072 of NC_046157.1, read as the reverse complement.
CTAGAAAATTGTCTATAATATCCATAGTTTCCAGTTTTGTTGAGTATAGGCTTTTGTAGTAGGATCTGATTTTTTTTAAATTTCCCCAGTTTCTGTTGCTATATCTCCCTTTCATTTCTGATTTTGTTAATTTGGAAAATGCCTCTGTGCCCTCTAGTTTGTCAGGCTAAAGGTTTATCTATCCTGTTGATATTTTTCAAAGAATTATCTCCTGGTTTTATTGATTCTTTGTAGAGTTTCATTCTCTACTTGGTTGATTTCAGCCATGAGTTTGATTATTTCCTGAATCTACTCCTTGGGTATATTTGCTTCTTATTGTTCTAGAGATTTTATGTATGCTGTCAAGCTGCTGGTGTATGTCTCTTCAGTTTCTCTTTGGAGTCACTCCAAGCTATGATTTTTCCTCTTAGCACTGCTTTGATTGTGTTCCATAAGTTTGGGTAACCTGTGCCTTCATTTTCATTAAATTCTAAAAAGTCTTTAATTTCTCTATTTCTTCCTTGACTAAGTCATTATTGAGTAGACTGTTGTTCAGCTTCCATGTGTATGTGGATTTTCTGTTGTTCTTGTTGTTATTGAAGTCCAGCCTTTGTCTATGTTGACCTAATAGGATTCATGAGATTATTCCGATTTTCTGTTGAGGCTTACTTTGTGAAAGATTATTTGGTCAATTTTGGAAAATGTACCATGATGTGCTGAGAAGTAAGAGTATTCTTTCGTTTTAGGATAAAATGTTCTATAGATATCTGTTAAATCCAGTTGATTCATACCTTTTATTAGTTTCACTATGTCTCTGTTTAGTTTCTGTTTCCATGGCTTGTCTACTGATGAGATTAGGGTGCTGAAATCTCCCATTATTATTGCAATGTGTGCTTTGAGATTTAACAAAGTTTCCTTTATGAATGTGGATACTCTTGTATTTGGAGCACAGATGTTCAGAATTGTGAGTTCATCTTCGTAGATTTTTTTCTTTGATGAGTATGAAGTGCCCTTCCTTAGCTTTTTGGATAACTTTTGGTTGAAAGTCAATTTTCTTCAATATTATAATTGGTACTCCAGCTTGTTCTTTGGGATCATTTGCTTGGAAATTTATTTTACTCAGAGCTAGTGTCTGTCTTTGTCACCGAGGTTCATTTTCCATAGGCAGCAAAATGCTGGGTCCAGTTTTCACATCAAGTCTTTTAGTCTATGTCTTTTTATTGGGGAATTGAGTCCATTCCAATGGGTAAGAGATATTAAGGAAAATGATTGTTGCTTCCTGTTATTTTTGTTGTTTCAGGTAGAATTATGTTTGTGTGGCTACCTTCTTTTGGGTTTGTTGAAAGATTTCTTTCTCACTTTTGCTAAGGTGTTAGATGGAAATCTATTATTCTTTGTAGGGCTGGATTTGTGCAACGATATTGTGAAAATTTGATTTTGTCATGGAATATCTTGGTTTCTCCATCTATTTTAAGTGAGAGTTTTACTTGGTATACTAGCCTGTTATGGCATTTGTATACTCTTGGGGTCTGTGTGACATCAGCCCAGGATCTTCTGGCTTTTAGAGTCTTTTATGAGAAGTCTGAGGAGAAGTCTGGGGTAGTTCTGATAGGTCTGTCTTTATACATTACTTGATCTTTTTCCCTTACTGCTTTTAAAATTTTTTCTTTGTTTTGTGCATTTGGTGTTTTGACTATTATGTGACAGGAGGAATTTCTTTTCTCATCGGGTACATTTGGAGTTCTGTAGGCTTCTTGTATGTTCAAAGGCATCTCTTTCTTTAGGCGAGGAAAATTTTCTTCTTTAATTTTGTTGAAAATACTTACTGGCCCTTTAAGTTGGGAGTCTTTGCTCTCTTCTATACCTATTTTCCATAGATTTGGCCTTCTAATTGTGTCCTGAATTTCCTGGATGTTTTGGGTTAAGAGCTTTTTGCATTTTGCATTTTCTTTGACTATTATTTCAATGTTTTCTATGGCATCTTCTGCCCCTGAGATTCTCTCTTCAATCCCTTGTATTCTCTTGATGATGCTTGTATCTATGACTCCTGATCTCTTCCCTAGGTTTTCTATCTCCAGGGTTGTCTCCTTTTGTGATTTCTTTATTGATTTTATTACAATTTTTAGATCCTGGATGCTTTTGTTCAATTCTTTCATCTGTTTTGTTGTATTTTCCTACACTTCTTTAAGGGATTTTTGTGTTTCCTCTTTAAAGATTCTGCCTGTTTACCTGTGTTCTCCTGTATTTCTTTAAGGGAGTTATTATATCCTTCCTAAAATCCTCTATCATCATCATCATCATCATCATCATCATCATCATCATCATCAGATTTGATTTCAACTCAGAATCTGGCTTTTCTAGTTGTTGAGGCATCTAAGACTTGCTCTAGTGGGAGAACTGGGTTCTGATGATGCCAAGTAACCTTGGTTTCTGTTGTTTAGATCCTTGTGCTTGCCTCTTGCCATCTGGTTATATCTGCTGTTAATTGGTCTTGCTGACTCTGACTGGAGCCTGTCCCACCTCCTAGCCTATGAACCTGTGATCTTACCTGTGTCAGCACTCCTGGGAGACCAGCTCACTCCAGGATGCAGATAGAGACCAGAAGTATCCTGTTTCCAGTTGTTTCATGGTTCCTGAGCCCTGTGGTCTCCTGCAGGGTTCCTCTTTGGCCAGTAACTGGAGCAAAAGTGTTCGTCTCACTTAGGAGTGACACTCCTGGGATACCAGCTTTCTATGGGCAGCATTTGTGTATGGAGAGCTACACCACAAATTTAACTCCTGGGCACAAATGAAGACCAGAAGGCACATGAGGACTTTTACACATCCACTAAACTCTTGCAAACATGCATGAACAGACACACACACACGCACACACACACACACACACACACACACATGCTCACATGCATGCATGCAGACATGCATGTAACAAAATATACATAAAAGCAAGAACTTTTTAGAAAGATGTGCTTGGCCTAAAATCTAGAATTTAAAAAATTCAATCTGTTTTTTGTTTAAATACTAGACACTTTTAGAATTATCAACATGTAAATGAACTAACAAGAAAGCTAAATAATTAAATAACTGCTAGATTAATATATTTTTATTTAAGAGAGAATATATTCATAATTTGGAAGTCATCTTCCCAAATTTTCTCTTCCATTATCAACTCACATTATATAGAGTATAATGTGAAGAAAACAAATTCTTGACTGTTCCACTCTCCGATGACACTGAAGGATCACAGGAAGCAGTGCATAGAATTCTACCTGCTCTGTTTTGTTTTAAACAATGTACTTTCTTTTGATGTTCTTTTCCAGTTTTCATCTAAGACTGTAGACATTCATAACACTGCTCATTTAATCTTAGGAGAATATAGATTTCCGCTCGTGGACATATTATGTGAAACTGAAATCTATAACTGTATTCTGTCATTTGGAAATTGAGATAATAGGCACCATAATCTCAATGTCTACTATAGATTTAAGATTTATATAATGGTTGTGTTTTGAAACAACACCTGGCTTTCATCATATATATTTATATATACACAGACATATTTTTTTCTTTCTGCTTCCGTTTAGGTAGAGTTGACTCAGTTTCATTACCAAGACACAACATTCTTCACAAAGTCCTCTAGGAAATATTCTGAAACCAATGTAAGTGCTTCTCCTGCTTTTTGAAATAAAACCCAGCTTACTTCTTACATCTCTAGTTCTATTAATTGTCAAGCACCCTAGAACTCACCTTCCTGTCCAGTCTCCTCTCTACCCACTATAGCTCACAACACAGTTACTGCTCTATAATCTCTAACACACCATAAGTCAATCTTCTTCATCCTGTTCGTGGATTTTCTGGTGTTTCATTTCAAATTTCTATACTTACCATCCTTGAAATCTGCCAAATTATCTTCTTGTAGAGCCCTTCTTCCCACTCTAAGTCAGTTCTATTGCTCCCTTTCTGGGCTTCTGCTGTCAAAGAACCTACCTTTCAAGCTGGTGTCTTTCATGAAGATAGAGATTGCTATTGTCCATCTTTATTTATATATATACACACATACATATCATACAAATTACCATATGATATATAAATTGTAATGTATATATTATATGTTATATTTTTATGTCATATAGCTATATATCATTTTAATATATAATATATTTGTACATCTATAAAATTTATATATGATATATAAGATATTTGGATATATTATATAATTCATAGATAGTATATACTATATATTTAAAGATATATATAGTAAATAGCATATATGAAAATTGTTCAAAAGGCACTAAATCTAATTTTCACTTGGATAATTAGCATATCTATTTTTGATTTATTGTATTGCCTACTTTTAACGATTATTTTTGTAATGAATTACCTTACTTCTATAACAGTATAACCTTTATGATCCTCTAAAATTTAATTTGATTTTATATGAAGGTCATTAAAAAAGCTACCATATATTTAATTTTTGAATTAGAATAAGATGAAAGAGTTTAATTTTTAATTTGCTAAGCTAGAAAAATTATGTTGATAAATTCATCCCACAATTTTGAGAGATAGTTGACAAAATTAAGTCATTTTTCATACTAATTAAAGACTCAAAGTCCTTAGTGGTTATATTATTAAATGAATTAAATTACTACTGAAATAAAAGATATAATTTATTATACACTATTTTAATTGGGATATTGTTTTAGTAGTTTTAATTAAGGATATCTCAGTAAATACTCACAATTATCCGTGTGTAAGGCTAATACGGTGCTAAGAAAAAGGACAGTAAATTAAACAGAAGCTGAGGTTTCAATGTACTGGCTCTATTTCTGGGTATTTTTTTATATAAAAGAAATATCTAATTAAATGAGGTTTAATCAACTAGAGACTGACAGTTGAATATAACACATACAGCAAAATATGCCAAGGACATGTTGTAGAGCAATCTTAGGGATTAAGGAATTGTACGAATCAAGACAGAGTTTACCCTTTAGAAATGATTATGAAGAGTAACTACAGTAGTGAAATATATTATCCCATGTATTTTTTTCTTCATTACCTATGAACTACATTAGTTTTTTAAAAAATACTATTTGTTTCTATGTGTAAAGTTCAACATGTTCACCTCTCATTGTTCTCTTATCCTCTTTTAGTCTTTTAGTTGCTTATATTCAGTGGAATTTGTAAAAATAAATATAGTAATAATAGCCAAAAAACAAATGCATGATTAATCTTCAATTAATGCTTGTTTTATGGGCAAAAAGCATGGTTTCCTTGCCACTGAAAAGTCTATAAGTGCCTTTACTATGTGGAAGATCTTTGTTGACATGATCTGTTCATTTGATTTTCTTATCTACCTGAACTTTTGGAGTCTTGCCTATGAAATCATCATCTATCCTAATATTCAGAGGTTTCTAAAATTTTACAATTTTAAATATAGTGCTATGTCTTTTTCCATGCTGCATTTAAACTTTGCATGGGATAGGTAAGAGCGCAAATCTATTTCTTTGCAGGTGAATATCAATTAACACAGTGCACAAACATACTTTCCGTTGGGAAAAATAATAGCAAATAGTGCAATTAATAAAGAATATATACATATATATACACACACATAAAATCTCTAGTCATAGTCACTGCAGTAAGAATTCATAATAGCCAATTTGTAAAAACGCAATATATGTCATCAAAAGAAGAATTGACAAAATGTGACATCTTGTCTGTATACAATAGAATATTACTTGGCCTTTATGAAAAGGAAATTCTATCATTTGTATTAACATGGAAGAAATTTGTGAGAATTTTTCAAAGCAAAATTATCTTGACCTAAAAAGACAATGCTGCCATTTGTTGTCACTCTGGGTGAAAGTCAAAATAATCTAAATAATGGAAAAGGACAGAGTGGGGTTAAGAGGATGAGGGTTGAAATAGAGACATGATGGGAAAAGAAAAGAAAATCCAAAAAGAATAAGAAGATTTTAAGGTTCTTTTTAGTTTCATTGTGTAGCATGATAAATATTGTTCCATTTTAAAACTGCCAAAAATAAAGATTTAATGTTCTTACTATGAAATATATGACAACACAGATAATACATGATACAAAGGGTATTAAATTACAATGACATCAGTTTTTGTTTTGTTTTACTCTTCTGGCTACTTTACAAATGAGAATAAGAGGAGTTATAACATTTAAAAACTGAAGCCAAACTGGGGTCTATAAAGAGCATAAGAGCAGCTGTTAAGCAAACTGTATTTTTGGAGGGGGAGATGATGTGGAGCGCCCAACCAGCTGATACATATAAAATGCAATTCTTACCCCTAAGTCTCAATAAATAGCAATAAAGAAGCCAGAAATCTTATTGGAGCTATAGGAACGGGGAATCTGCTGAGATTTTGTTGTGGATTTGGTTGCAATGGATAAATCAACTACAGAAACAAGATTATATTCCATATACCACAAGGAAGCTTTGCCTATAAAATCTAAAACATAGTCACTTAAATAAGAGCTGTACGACAACATCAATTGACAAGCCAGCATAAATAGGGAAAATCTCATAAAGCCCCACCTATTCATGAAAATAGAGGCAATTAATGACTGCAGAGAGAACCTCTTGAGTAGCCAGCTCTAAACTCATAGCATACATTTGAGCAACTCCAAATGGACTTAGACTGTATTTAAGAGTGTGTGTGTGTGTGTGTGTGTGTGTGTGTGTGTGTGTGTAAGTAATAATAATCAATGAAAAGATTATGGGTGTGAAAGGGAGTAAGGGCCATAGGAGGAATTGGATAGGGACAGGGAGGGAGGAGTGAATGATGTGAATGCAGATCTTATGTATAAAATTCTCAAAAAAACCCCCTAAACTCTATTTTTTAACACACACACATTGATAGGCCTAGATATGCACAGCACATACCAGTCAATTTAATTGATTTGAACTGAGCCATCTGCTGTCTAATTGCTTCTTAGCCACTGGGATTCATGTAAGTAAATGAACATAAAAGACAGAAAGAATACTAATGTGAAGTTTATGTTTCATTAAGAATGCTTCCTTGTTCTTGGCCAAAAATTAAATACGTGAAAATTGATGTAAATTAAAAGAGTCTATTTTCAAAGTTCTACCCTTGACTAAAGTGGAATATCCTCTGCCAGCATTTAAAAGTAGCCACAATACAAAAAAAAAAAATTCTAAGATGTTGGATATCGGCCAAGGAGAAAGAGCCAATAACTAAGGGATGCAAGTGAAACAGATAAACTCCCTGATTGTGTACAGTGGGGGTGGGAGTGGATATTTCCCTGGCAGGAGAGTGGACAAAGCAGAAAGAGTACTTGGGTCAAAGAGACCTAATGCGGATCATGGTGGAAATAAGACCCAGAAGGAAATTTCAAAAAGAGAAATCAAGAAGGGTAGTGGACATTCTTCATGAGCTGCATGTTGATCATAAAGAAACAATGTCCAGATTTAGAAAACCGCATGAAAAGATGAAAGGCCACATGCTTTGCTTTAGTTACATGGGACTGAGATAGCAAATGTCCATTTGATGAGCCATACAGGAAATTCATAACATATGGAACACTTGGGCAATTTTATTAGCACAATTTTGATACAAAACTGTCCACAGGTCAAATTCTGCCCTGGTCTTGCCTAAGTTGAAAAGAAATAACTTTAGTTATGGACGAAGCAATTTTTTATATTGAGAATAATAAAATCCATGCAAATAACTCACAAAAATGATTCATTGTGATCCTCAGTAAAAATCACATTTCAGCAGTTTGTTTGGGGCTTTTACATTAGATGACGAATAATGCAAATTCTACATTATTAGATACTAGCTTTATGTTCTTTTTAACTTGATCATTGTTTTTTTATTCTGAACATGATTACATTTTTGGAAGTAGCATGTTTGTGTGTTTTTGCCTTAGCATTTATACAAAGGCCTAGTGAAAGTAAAACCCAAGAACGCAAGTTCCGTACTCACAACATTTCTTCCCGGGTATTCTGAAGGAAGGGTAGTATATTGCTAGTATAATGGGGTATCTCCTGAAGTATTTAACCAAATGGCTGGCAAGGAATAGCTATGAGATCCTGTCCTCACAGATTTCATGAGCTGAAAAATCCACTGTGTTCTTTGTGGAAATGGAATATAAATGGTGTGCAACTGATAAGGAATCTTTCATGTATTTATTATTCTGTCTATGGTATGAAACTGACTTTATTCATGAATAATGCAATATAAGAGAAATAAAACAAAAACAAAACTTGGAATTTGATTATTCAAAATATTTATTTGAAGCATGGATACTTTTCAAGCCACAAAAGCACACCTTTCATATCTCCTTTCTCAGCAAAGGTGTTATACTATAGCCAATGAACAAAGGCTCATATTTCTGTACATATGTGCTATATGTGATCAGGAAAGATTGTTGGATAGAGTTTTAGTTAATTTAACCAAAAAAACTAAACTAGATTTAATTAATTAAAATTGCTTTGGTAAAGCTAAATAGCAATAGTGACTGATTCTTAGATCAGAAACTAAATATAAAAAATAGAATTCCAGTAGAAGAAACCTGCTTTACCACAGACCACATCAGCACCCAGGACCCCAGATACAAGTACTCCCTCAGCGTCTTCCCAGTCTACTACCAACAGTCCACCTTTCCTTGTCACCATATGCCTGCGCCAGAATTCCAATAATCAGAGCCCCAAATAAGCTGACTGCCCAAGAACTGTGCCCACTTTCTCCATGCTTGCCCAACCTTCATCCAGCCCCTTTTTCCCAAAACCATATTCTAGTAACCAACTCCTGTGGAGATGCACAGCTAGAACAGAGGCCACTCTTGGCCACTAGAACCTCATATTTGAAATTGAGTAGAGACTCTTTACTCAACTTCTGGCAGAAGACCAGTGAGAAAATGGAAACCAAGGGGTAAAGCACATGCAACAAGCAAAAACACAAACAAGCATTTAGACCTAAAGTCACTCCAAACCCAAATGCTAGACACCTAAATCAGAACCCAATCAACAGTCAGGGCAATATTTCACCACCAGAGTCCAATTATGCTATTACAGCAATCCCTAGATTATGCAATGCAGCTGAAACACATGGAAACAACCTTAAAACTACTTTAGGAAGATGATAGCAGTCTTTAGAGTGGAAATGAATAAAACTCTTAAAAAATGCCAAGAAAGACAAAGACAAATAAACAGTTAAAGGAAATAAATAATAACAAACAGTAAATTATTCAGAACCTAGAAATAGAAATAAAATCAATGAGAAAAACACAAACTGAGGGAATTCTGGAGACCAAGTATCTAGGCAAGCAAACAGAAAAGGCAACTACAAGCTTCACTACCAGAACAAGAGAGATGAAAGAAAGAATTTCAAGCAATGAAGATATGATAGAAAAACAAAAATACATCAGTTGAAGAAACTCTTAAATCTAAAATTATTCTGAAATGAAATATTGAAGAAATCCGTGACACCCCGAAAAGATCAAACCTAAAAATAATAGGAATAGAAGAAGAGAATCCCAGATCAAAATGCAGAAAATATATTTAACAAAATCATAAAAGAAAACTTTTCTTTAAAAGGACATACCTAAAAAGATACAAGAAGCTTACAGAACACCAAATAGATTGGACCAGAAAAGAATATTCCCTTGCCACATAATAACCAAACATTAAATATACAAAACAAAATAGAATTTTAAAAGTTGCAAGAGAAAAAGGCTAATTACACCTGAATTTTCAATGGAGACTTTCAATGGAAAAGCAAGAAGGGTCTAAACAGACCCCATACGTGGAGAAAATAAGATAAAATCAAATTTCATCAAAACATATCCACAAATCCAGTCTTGAAGAAGGTATTAGCAGGTAAACTCCAACCCAACTACTCCCATAAAAACACAGGAAATAATCTCACACCAACAAAACAGAAAAAATAAATAAATAAAACAGAACACACACATAAACTATCACTACAATCACTAAACACCAAAATACCAGGAATTATCAATCCTTAATCATTTTTATCTTTCAATATTAATGGGTTCAATTCCCATATAAAAAGACAGAGAGAATGGATACCAAAACAGGATTCATCTTTTTGCTACATGAAAGAAACACAACTCAACATCAAAGATAAACATTATCCCAAATTAAATGGTTAGAAAAATATTTTCCAAGCAAATGAACCTACAAAACAAGCTGGTATGGGAAGGACACTTCACATTCCTCCAATAAAGGTTCACTAAGATAATTTTCCAGTTCTTAACATCTATTCCTCAAAAACAAAGGCACCTATGCCTGTACAGGAAAACAATATTAAACACACATTGACCCTTATACACTGAGAGTGGGAGACTTCAATATCCACTCTCACCAAAAGACTGATCATCCAAGCAAAAACTAAACAGAGAAATATTAGATCAACAAATGCTATGAACCAAATAGATGTAACAAATATCTACAGAACATTTTACCTAAACACACAAAATACACCTTCTTTCAGTATCTCAAAAAACATTCTTTAAAATTAAGCACATACATGGTCACAAAGCAATCTCAGGAGATACGATACAATTTAAAAGGTGCACTGCATTGTATCAGATCACCATGGATTAGAGTGATTTCAGCAACAGAAACAACAGAAAACCTGTGAATTCATGGATATAGAACAGTTCTCAACTGAATGACTGTTTGATCAAGGCAGAAGTAAAGAAAGTAAAGACTTCCTAGATCTCAGTGAAAATTATTAATGTGCAACATACCCAAATGCTTAGAACACTAAGAAAGCAGTGCTAAGAGGAAAGTTCATATTACTAAGGGCCCTCATAAATAAATTGAAGAGATCTCATACTAGCGATTTAATAGCACATCTGAAAACTCTAGAACAAAAAGAAGCCAACACACTCAAGAGGAGTAGACTGCAAGAAATAACCAAAATAAGAGCTGAAATTAATAAAATACAACGAGAAAGAACAATACAAAGAATCATTGAAACAAAAAAAAAGTTTTTTGAGAAAATCAACAAGATAAACAAACATCCAAACTAACAGACAAACTTAAAGTTAATCCTAATCAACAAAATCAGAAAAAAAAAGTGGGGCATAACAACACATACTTAGTGTACCCAAAGAAAAATTAGGTCATACTTTAAAAATCTCTACTCTACAAAACTGGAAAATCTAAAAGAAATTGATAACTTTTCTCAATCAATACCACTTAACAGAGTCAAGATCAGATTAAACAATTTAAATAAACCCATAACCCCTAAGAAAACAGACGCAGTCATTAAAATCTCACAACCAAAAACACCTAGGGTAAGAGAATTTTAGCACAGAATTCTACTGGACTTTCAAAAGAGTTAATCCCAATATTCCTCTGTTTTGTTTTGTTTTGTTTTGTTTTGTTTTGTTTTGTTTGGAGCAGAACTTTAAGGAATATTTATCTCACAGTTATCTTTTCTTATTCTCCAAAAAGTTTATACATGTAAACACCCCATCTTGGACATAGTCACACACCCTTTGCATCTCTTACATTGTCCTCTAAGCTATTTCCTCACTGCATCATGTCCTCTGAAAAAACAAAAGCAAAACCAACCTACTAATTCAGACATGCACTGGGAGTCAGGCAGCTTACTCATGACCATCTTGCTCAAATAAAGTGGCTGTCTTTCAGCAGTCATCAACTACCATCAGCTTTGCAGTAGGGGTGGGATTTAGAGCCCTAGTTGTGTGTTGGAATTTTTAACTAATTTGAACCTGTGCAAGTCCTTTGCAGGTAACACAGCTCCAGTCAGTTCACACATGTCTCTTATCACCAATATTACATATAAAACTTGCTGTGGGCTGTGCTGCAACTTGGACAGGTGAGTCCATGTTTCTGACACTAAGGCTATTATTTCATGTTATAAGACATATATGGCTCAGATAATAATATTAGTCATATACATATTAATGAAAACAGAGTATTAAAAAACTCTGATAATACAAAGTACAGCAGATAATATAAAGTAGAACATAGGTATTCATTACTTTCCTGCTGCTATAATAAAACACCATATTCAAAACAATGTACAGTAGAGTTTATTTGTACCTTGTCTGGCATGACTGCCTAAGGCATGGCATTGTTTCTGTCCCTGTCACATTGCCAGATCATTGATCCCTGCACATGCTGATGTTTGCTGTTACTCTGCAACATATTTGCAGTCTCTTCTGTTTTACTTTCAATTTCTCTTTCTGGGGAATATACATTCCCCTTTACTCAGAGCTAATCAATCCATAATAAATGAAATAGATGTGATTCCCAGGATTGAGAAATGGAGTTGGTAATGAGGTTATGGAGGACAAGGAACAGGCCTTCAAATTGGCTGTTAGGACCATGAGAAAGGATCTAGACAACATAACCACAGACACATTCAAAGCCTACATGTTCCTTTGTGGAAATTGTTCATTGTGAGACTTGCCCTTGGAATTATGAGGAGATATATGTACCTTCTGGTCCAATCTCTGCTGCATTAATTAGCCAGGGGCGAACTCGGGGACTTCAAAGATAAAGAGTTAAAATGATCTCAAGAAGGAAAGACATGGACAGGGGAAAAAAGAATCTATAAATAGATAAATAAATAAATAAATAAATAAATAAATAAATAAATAAATAAATATAAGCAAATGATAGATGGGTTTATTTTATAGGATAAAGGCTTGTATGTGATCTAGAAGTAAATAGCATTAGAAGGAAAGATTATGAGGTCATGGAATTGCTAAAATAGGAAACAAAGTTTAGAGAATTGAAAGATTATGCAAAAGTATATAACAAGGTAGTATTTAGGTCCCCTAGCTACTTGAAGGATTAGAAATGACAATACCTAGAGAGATATTAGAGAGAGCTAGCCATTTTACTTGCATAAAATTTAAAACTTTGTAAGAAATTATTTTAACCTTAGTGGTCTGTCATCTTTCTGTTCTTACCTGAAAGCAATTACTAAAGACTGCTGTCTACTCTACCAGGAAACTGTAAGAGCTGTGCCTAGCCACCCATGAAGAACAGGCTGTGTGAAAACTATAAGGAGATGTTCTTTTTTTTTTTTTTTTTTTTTTTTTTTTTTTTTTGGAGCTGGGGACCAACCCAGGGCCTTGCTTCTAGGCAAAGCGCTCTACCACTGAGCTAAATCCCCAACCCCCAAGATGTTCTTTTGCTCTGTGTTTAGTTTCTGTTTTAAGGAAGCAGGAATTGGAACTATTGATCTGGGACTCACAGAATTGATCTAAATATAAGAATTCATTAACAATAATCAAATCCTTGATGATGTAACTTTAGTAAATAAAAAATTGGGTTCAGGCTGTCTGGTCAGGAGAAGACAAAAAGAATAAGAAGGGTGAAGGGGAAAATGAGAAGGGAGAAGGAAAAATATAAAGGGAAAAGGAAGAAAGGGAGAAGGATGGAAGAATGATGAGAATCCTTGGGTAAACAGAAAGCACACGAACTGACAGCTTGCATCCACTACTGACTCTGAGTCATTATTGAATTAGCACCACTCCCATTCCCCCATTTCTCAGGATCCTCCTCATGATGAGACTGAACCTTTGTATATTTGGACTGATAGTTCTAGAGGAGTGAGAATCCATCATGCCAGGAAAACGTGGCAGCAGCCATGAAGGCAGATACAAGAAGATGGAATGCCACATCTTTTACTCTAAACATGAAGTAGAGAAAGCGAACTTAAAGTAGGCCATGATGTGTACTCTCAAAGCCCAACCCCAGGGACATACTTCATCCAGAAAAGCCACATGTCCTTAATTTCCCAAGATAGCATCACCAACGGGAGAATCAAGTGTTTAAATGCTTGAGCCAATGGGAAATATTTCTCACTTAAAAAAATAGAAATGTACATCTCCTCTTTCATTCTAGATGGCTTTCGCTACTTTAGAATGATATTTATTAGTAAACCTGAAGTACAATGAAGAATACATAGTATAATATTTGTGTATTTAGGTCTATTAAAACTGTTAGCTTAATGCTAGGCAAAATTGGAATGATGGTACCTTTCCTAATTTTTATGCTTATTCATTTTTGCTCAGCTGCATATTGATTTGATGCATGTAAATTTAAAACCTTTATGTGGCATAAAATGGTGTATTTGTATTCTAAATTAGTGAACAATAGAAAACCTGCTAGAGAAAAAAGTAATTAACTATGACCATAAAGAACAATTGCCCTCTTACTACAATCTACTCTCATTTTAGAAGGTCAACTAGACTGGAAAATACAATTAAACCAAAGAATTATGGAAAAGCCTTAGACAGAATGAAAGGAGGAAAGAAACTAAATCTTATAAATGTGTTTATTTCTAGAAATGAAGCTTACAAGCAAGAAAAAAAAGGAAATAAGACCTCTACAAAGATTTTAACAGCTTTCTGACAATCTGATTACTGAGATAATAGAGTTGTGCCCCTGGGATAGTCCAAGTATGCTATTACTTAGGAAATGTAAAACTTAGTTTGGACAAGTCATTAGGCACAGAGATGGAAGAGAAATTCCACAGGCATTGGTAAGAATTTGGTTTTCTGAAATATTCATGGTGACAAATGCAGTAGAAGGTGGAAGTACAGTGCGTGCTTGCATAACTAATAGATCACACTCTCTTTAGTGATGGGTGTTAATAAAAACCTGTTATTTCTCTTCTGTCAGACATCACCTTTTACTTAGGTTAGAGGTTGTTTTATTGTAGATGCTGGGTTTTCGTTTGATTGGTTGGTTGGTTGGTTGGTTGGTTGGTTTGTTGGTTGGTTGGTTGGTTGGATGGTTGTTTTGTTGGTTGGTTTTGGTGGATGGATGGTTGTTGGTTGGTTGGTTGGTTGGTTGGTTGGTTGGTTGGTTGGTTGGTTGGATGGTTGGTTGGTTGGATGGTTGGTTGGTTGGTTGGTTGGTTGGTTGGTTGGTTGGTTGGTTGGTTGGTTGGTTGGTTGGATCGTTGGTTGGCTGGATGGTTGGTTGGTTGGTTGGTTGGTTGGTTGCTTGGATGGTTGGTTGGTTGGATGGTTGGTTGGTTGGTTGGTTGGATGGTTGGTTGGTTGATGGTTGGTTGGTTGATTGGTTGGTTGGATGGTTGGTTGGGTTGGATGGTTGGTTGGCTGGATGGTTGGTTGGTTGGATGGTTGGTTGGTTGGATGGTTGGTTGGTTGATTGGTTGGTTGGATGGTTGGTTGGTTGGTTGGATGGTTGGTTGGCTGGATGGTTGGTTGGTTGGATGGTTGGATGGTTGGTTGGTTCAATTTGGTTTTGTTGTCTTCTCTCAATTGAATTAATGTTTTCTACCTTGTTAATATTTTTAATTAATTATTTTTGTGTTTCAATGAAGTCAGTGATTTGAAATTTGTTTATATTTGAATCCTTGAGCAGTTTTAAAATATAGACTTTGAGTAGAAAAAGTCCAGTTAAAGAGCAATAACATTTCATCCAGTGTTATAGGAATTGATTTTCTATTAATATACCCAGGCATTTCTTTCTAGTGCCAAGGATGCTATAAAGTCTATTGAAGGAGAAAAGTCATTAACATTTTTACCTAGTTGTAAATACTGTAGGCTCAGTGATAATCAACCTAGCAAGATATACCCAGGATATGGCAAGATATGCAATAATGGCATGAATATGCTGAGGTGTATCCACCACTTACTGACTCCATTTAAAGAATACTGCACAGACCGAAATTCATGGCTGGTACTATAAACAGAGCCAAATAACTGTTGATGGCATTATAGAAATTCTATTTTTATTTTGCTAAATTGACACAGTATTAGCTTGTCTCCTAAATTCCAATCTTTATGCCAGTATTAGTACTGGTTTCAACTCTCATCACAGAAGCTTCTTTGTGAAATGAATGATGGTGACTAAATATGAAACTGGTTGAAGTAAAAAGAAAAAAGTAACTGTTGGAGTGCTCAGCCCTGGTGGGAGTGCTCAGTCCTGAATAGAATATTTACTCACTTTCTAACTCTGAAGCTCATATATCAGACTGAGAAATAAACCAGAGAAATAATTTTATCCACAATTGTCTCAAAAAATACCTTAGAATAAATTTAACCAAGTAAATGAAATACTCGTCCAATGCAAACATCAAAACACTAAAGGGAACAGAAGGAACACCCATTCAGAGCCTGCCCCACATGTGACCCATACATATACAGCCACCCAATTAGACAAGATGGATGAAGCAAAGAAGTGCAGGCCGACAGGAGCTGGATGTAGATCTCTCCTGAGAGACACAGCCAGAATACAGCAAATACAGAGGTGAATGCCAGCAGCAAACCACTGAACTGAGAATAGGACCCCTGTTGAAGGAATCAGAGAAAAGAACTGGAAGAGCTTGAAGGGCTTGAGACCCCATATGTACAACAATGCCAAGCAACCAGAGCTTCCAGGGACTAAGCCACTACCTAAAGACTATACATGGACTGACCCTGGACTCTGACCTCATAGGTAGCAATGAATATCCTAGTAAGAGCACCAGTGGAAGGGAAGCCCTGGGTCCCTAAGACTGAACCCCCAGTGAACTAGACTGTTGGTGGGAGGGCGGCAATGGGGGGAGGATGGAGAGGGGAACACCAATAAAGAAGGGAAGGGGGGGAGGGATGTTTGCGGAAACAGGAAAGGGAATAACACTCGAAATGTATATAAGAAATACTCAAGTTAATAAAAAAAAAAAAAAACTAAAGGAAAAAAAACTAAAGAAAATACCAGAAGGTAGTGAGACCTCTCATACAATTTCATTGGAGTGACTAATATGAAAACAGCCATCCAACCAAAATCAATATATAGATTCAATGTAGTGCCTATAAAAATTCCAATGCAATTTTTATAGACAAAATCTAGATATGTGTGTTGAAATACAAAAGACAGCAGATATATGAAACTATTCTGAACAATAAAAACAGTACTGGAGGTATGTATTACAACTCTAATTCTTTATCAGAGAAAAATCTATGAAGTGTGTTTAACATAAAAACTCACAATGGGTTGAAGTGCAAAGACAATATTTCAGCCACAAATAGGATATCTATACCATTGCCTGATCACTCCATAGCACAGAAACTATTACAGAAAATTTGTAAGAATTACAGACTGGGGAAAACTTGTGTAAAACCTTGTCTTCTGGAAAGTATACGACTACTCATGAACTTACAACAGCTGAGGCTGCTTGCAAAAACCTTAGCAAGATTGGTCTATTCAAATTCTGGCATGGAGGCTGTGGATATTTCACAATCCTTCCTTTTGCTGGGAAATGATTGACAGTCGATGGCTTCTTGGAAAGGTAGAGTTGGTTGCCTGTAAGCATCGGTCCCTGAGAAGTGAACTAAGCTTTGACAGATGGTCCTATACATGTGAGCAAATAAAGGTATAAAGAGAATCAACGAGTTAGATTTTTAATAGAATAGAGGACACAAATTTGGGAGGCTATAGGGTTGTGGAGGAGTAGATATAAGAGGAGTTACATGAAGCAGTAAGAGATGAAGATGATCAAATACATTTTTAAAATTCCCAAAGAATTAATACATCCTTTCAATCCTAGCATTGATGAGCTCCACAACTAACTGAGGGACTACTGCCAGTTGATAGCTGCCAGAAGACACATCTACAAATTGTCAATAGCAATACTATTTGAACTTGAAAATAAGAAACAAGGAAGAATCAAGAAAAGCAAAAGACAATATTAATAAATAAATGACCTGAGCAGCAGCAGAAAACATCAGAGACTGGATTTGTTGAACATTTACTTTGTACTACATTCATTGTTTTATTTGTTTTGTATTATCATTACATCTGCACAGATTATGTGTTCTGATGTGTCCATTTGTGCACTGTGTGTGTCTGTGTGTGTGTGTGTCTCTGTGTGTGTGTATGTGGTGTGTGTGTGTGTGTGTGTGTGTGTGTGTGTGTGAATGTGTCCAATCACACATGTGAAGATCAGAGTACAATTTTTAAGAGTTGATTATCTTTCCATCTGGAGATCCAGGAAATTGAGCTTAGCTCATCAGGCTTGCCAGCTCATACCTTTCTCTACCGAGCTGTCTTGCCTTGCTTATGTCACATTTAAAATATCAAGTTATCATAAAACATTCAGAATTATAATGCTGATGCTGACTTTCTCTTTGAGGTGTAAAGGTTCAGTAATTCCTTTGAGGTTAATATCAAGGTTAACTTCTGGACTGTAGCCAGTCAGCTCCTGCTCACAGGCGTGTAGATGTTTAGGAAGATAAGACACTGAATGATGTTCTATCTGGAGCTGAAGCTTGGATTAATTGTTCATAGGAGGCTAGCATAATAAAACTCTAAACCTAGGGTCTACTTCTCTGAACATGTTAAGGCTCTATTTTTACCCCCACAATTTGTCTTTAGCATTGGGATAGTCAAAGACTATTTTCTACTATTTTCATTCCATGATTTCAAACTTCCACCAGTGTTGTAATGCACTAAAGGAGCAGCAGTCTCTGAAAATGATATAAATCTAACATTGAGCTCTCCTATTCTTGCAGCAATTTATTTCTGAACAATAATCTACATGATAAGTCAAGGCTTTGAAGCAAATATTTTGCATTTTTCACAATGTTGAGAGTGGTTAATTTGTGAATAGCTTTACTGACCAATCTGCATCTTATCTATTCATGCAAAACCTTGAAGTGAAACACCCTACTAAAACAAAATGGGTTGATACAGTAAAGACTTTTACCAGCATAGAGATCTGTCTCAAGTGTGTGGTTTGGTCAAAGGATGCAGAAATGTAGACTAGCTAGAAGAAAATGCATGAAAATGCTAGGATACTGTAACATAAGAACAAAGAACACTGTATAGCTTTTTAGTCTCTAAATTGACCACTGAAATTCACTATATAAAGCTAAGAAGAATGTTAAAGTTTTCTTGGCCACACATACACAATAGGCTACAATGTAACTATAACATTACTATTGTTGAAAAGTATACCAAAAAGTTTCATGTGTTGTAATATCAAAATTCATATGCAAAAGTTACTGAGAATTCAAGCAATTCATAGATAATTATAATTAGAAAAGGCTATGAAGAGATGGCTTCTATACTGGTATCAGTAGCTTTATTGGGAGAGGACTAGAAAGATGAGTCCTTGTTACTGCCTTGTCATGAAATGTCTCTTCTCAGGTTGTGGTTTAGTACAAGCCCTCACCAGATGAGGAACAGATGTCATGTCGGGATTATGTCACTCTACTTTCCAGCTTCCAAAGAAACAACCCAAGTAAATTTCTATTCATTATTAATAATCTAGTTTGTGTCATTTTGTAATATAAAATATAATAGTTTTAGCAACCACACTTCCAAAAGGTTTCTTAAAATCTCATACAAGTATATAGGCTAAGAGATTAAGAGATTAATTCTGTGCTACAGAACTTTAAACTGCATAATGGACTCAGCCATATCCCTCAGTTTCAATTTTCCCTCTAGTCAAATTGAAATAGAAAGTAATTATTGTGATGGTGCTCCACACAGAAGAAAACAGAACCTATACCCAGCTTTACCCAAGTTTAGCAAATGCAACAGCATTAATTTTGCAGTGGGTAGCGAATAGTAAATTCAGCTACCTTATATCCTCAGTTAAAAGTAATTTAAGACCTTGAAATTCTACCTTATAGAGGCTGTGCTCTGACAGGAACACCAGGTGCACCTAAAGCTTTAAAAAATAGAATCCCCTCATAGAAAAACTGCCAGTCTTACAAGCTGCAAGATGTTTACTCTAGGCTGTGGTTGGGTGGTTCTGGAAAATAGTGTCTGACTATTTTACACTCTGGAACACTTGTTTTATAAATCATATAAAGCTTTTCTAGAATTATATGGGAGACAGAAGTACATTGCTTGAGCTCCAACATACAATAAAAAGAAAAGCCCCAGAAAATGAAAGTAATAGATATTTGCCACCTGGCATTCATCACATCAAACAAAATCCACAGCACTGTAGTCTTACGATTTTAAAAACTCACTTTAATGATTGTACTTAAAAATACTTTAGCTTCCTGGTTGCTGCCGCAGCGGAGAGCCCGTGGGCAGCACCCCGCAAGCAAACTTGAGCCTCGGGTCCACAGGTAAGACCAACTTTTCTGCTACAAACGACTTGCCTGGTAAACTCAGGTCTCAGAGGCGGAGTTCCTCTGGGACCGGACACTTCGGTGTTTGGCCAGACTCTGGGCCGGGCGGATCCCCCTGCCCTCAGCAGCTCTCTGCTCCCAGGCCCCCTGGAGGGAGTTCTCGCCCGCCTGGTCGGGCGGGGGCACTCCTGAGGCAGCAGAGCCGGAGGAGACCACCAACGCTGCCCGCCCCTGCCCACATCCCTGGCCCAGGAGGAAACTGTTAACGGCCTCTGGGTACCCGTAGAGGAGGGCCCAGGAGCAGCAGGTCCACCGCGTCTGAGACACCGCACCTGAAGGGACCGACCGGATAAACAGTTCTCTGCACCCAAATCCCGTGGGAGGGAGAGCTAAACCTTCAGAGAGGCGGACACGCCTGGGAAACCAGAAGAGACTGCACACTGCACACAGTACTGAGCCCAGAGGAAAACACCAAAAGATATCTGGAACCCTGGTGCACGGAACCTCCCGGAAGGGGCGGCGCAGATCTTCCTGGTTGCTGCCGCAGCGGGGAGCCCGTGGGCAGCACCCTGCAAGCGAACTTGAGCCTCGGGTCCACAGGTAAGACCAACTTTTCTGCTGCAAGTGACTTGCCTGGTGAACTCAAGACACAGGTCCACAGGAACAGCTGAAGACCTGTAGAGAGGAAAAACTATACGCCCGAAAGCAGAACACTCTGTCCCGATAACTGGCAGAAAGAAAACAGGAAAACAGGTCTACAGCACTCCTGACACACAGGCTTATAGGACAGTTTAGCCACTGTCAGAAATAGCAGAACAAAGTAACACTAGAGATAATCTGATGGCGAGAGGCAAGCTCAGGAACCCAAGCAACAGAAACCAAGACTACCTGGCACCATCGGAGCCCAATTCTCCCATCAAAACAAACATGGAATATCCAAACACACCAGAAAAGCAAGATCTAGATTCAAAATCATATTTGACCATGATGCTGGAGGACTTCAAGAAAGACGTGAAGAACTCCCTTAGAGAACAAGTAGAAGCCTACAGAGAGGAATCGCAAAATGCCTGAAAGAATTACAGGAAAATATAAATAAACAAGTAGAAGCCCATAGAGAGGAGACAAAAAATCCTGAAAGAATTCCAGGAAAACATAAATAAACAAGTAGAAGCCCATAGGGAGGACACAAAATCCCTGAAAGAATTCCAGGAAACACAATCAAACAGTTGAAGGAATTAAAATGGAAATAGAAGCAATCAAGAAAGAACACATGGAAACAACCCTGGATATAGAAAACCAAAAGAAGAGACAAGGAGCTGTAGATACAAGCTTCACCAACAGAATACAAGAGATGGAAGAGAGAATCTCAGGAGCAGAAGATTCCATAGAAATCATTGACTCAACTGTCAAAGATAATGTAAAGCGGAAAAAGCTACTGGTCCAAAACATACAGGAAATCAGGACTCAATGAGAAGATCAAACCTAAGGATAATAGGTATAGAAGAGAGTGAAGACTCAGCTCAAAGGACCAGTAAATATCTTCAACAAAATCATAGAAGAAAAAACTTCCTAACCTAAAAAAGAGATACCCATAGGCATACAAAAGCCTACAGAACTCAAATAGATTGGACCAGAAAAAAACACCTCCGTCACATAATAGTCAAAACACCAAACGCACAAAATAAAGAAAAAGAATATTAAAAAGCAGTAAGGAAAAAGGCCAAGTAACATATAAAGGCAGACCTATCAGAATCACACCAGACTTTTCGCCAGAAACTATGAAGGCCAGAAGATCCTGGACTGATGTCATACAGACCCTAAGAGAACACAAATGCCAGCCCAGGTTACTGTATCCTGCAAAACTCTCAATCAACATAGATGGAGAAACCAAGATATTCCATGACAAAACCAAATTTACACAATATCTTTCTACAAATCCAGCACTACAAAGGATAATAAATGGTAAAGCCCAACATAAGGAGGCAAGCTATACCCTAGAAGAAGCAAGAAACTAATCGCCTTGGCAACAAAACAAAGAGAAGAAAAGCACACAAACATAACCTCACATCCAAATATGAATACAACCGGAAGCAATAATCACTATTCCTTAATATCTCTCAACATCAATGGCCTCAACTCTCCAATAAAAAGACATAGATTAACAAACTGGATACGCAACGAGGACCCTGCATTCTGCTGCCTACAGGAAACACACCTCAGAGACAAAGACAGACACTACCTCAGAGTGAAAGGCTGGAAAACAACTTTCCAAGCAAATGGTCAGAAGAAGCAAGCTGGAGTAGCCATTCTAATATCAGATAAAATCAATTTTCAACTAAAAAAGTCATCAAAAAAAAGATAAGGAAGGACACTTCATATTCATCAAAGGAAAAATCCACCAAGATGAACTCTCAATCCTAAATATCTATGCCCCCAAATACAAGGCACCTTAAAAGAAACCTTACTAAAGCTCAAAACACATTGCACCTCACACAATAATAGGGAGATTTCAACACCCCACTCTCTCATCAATGGACAGATCATGGAAACAGAAATTAAACAGAGATGTAGACAGACTAAGAGAAGTCATGAGCCAAATGGACTTAACGGATATTTATAGAATATTCTATCCTAAAGTAAAAGGATATACCTTCTTCTCAGCTCCTCATGGCACTTTCTCCAAAATTGACCATATAATTGGTCAAAAAACGGGCCTCAACAGGTCACCGGACCATTTCAAGCACTGTTTGGTCATATTCTTTTGAATTAGGGGCAAAGAATAAAGAATAAGTGGAAAGAATATGACAACTTCTATCACTGCCACACTACAACCATATTGGCCAACACAGCTTCCCTTGCAGACATAGGTCATGAATTAGCTAATATTCACAATAAGCTTGACAAGTCAATAAATAAAAGGTCATGAATTAGCTAATATTCACAATAAGCTTGACAAGTCAGTCATTTTATTTATTGGAAATTAAATCTCAGGTTGATGCAATAATTTAGGTAGTAAAGTAGGAGGGACATGGTTCAAACTAATAAGTCAACCATCAAACACCCAAGATCTTATAAGATGTAACTTTAAAAGTTCAAAGTCTCATCAACATGACAGCCTATACATGAGCTGAACAAGGACAACCACAGACATGACAAGATAGCCCGGGAACTCTTAACTCTACATAAAGAATTGTAGGCAGCTAAGGGATACTGAGGATAGGAGAAACAGTGTTCTACAGGGAAGAGCACATCAACTGTCTGCTTATCCAATACCAAATGGTAAACCCAGGAAGTGTACATACAAGTTACATTATACTGACTGAACAGGTAATATTTATGCATTTAGGAATATTCTTGCACCTACATGTGTGTGTGTAAACAATTAATAAAAAAAAGAGGCCATGACTTTAAAAGAGAGCAAGGAGAGGTATATGGAAGGGTTTGGGGGGATGGAAAGGGAAAAGAAAAATGATGTAATAATATTCTAATGTCAAATAAACGGTAAAGGAAATAATTTTTTAAAGCGCAAATAAGGAAATCACATATATCCTGGGTGCCAAGGTATTGCTGCTGTTCAAATTCTGCTTGTCAAAGGCAACATGTCTGATGCCGTTTCCGTTTCTTGTGTGTGAGACAGAGGCAATGAGAGCAACATGTTTCTTAAAGTATGAAGATTATACAAGAAAACAGACGACAATGGCTGCCTGTTTTACCAGCATAGAATATTATAAACTTCTGTCATGCATTTAAAATTTCATAGTAGGCTCTTTTAGATCTAGCATCTATTACATTATCACTTGTCATTATCTAATTTTTCCTTCTAAAAAAGTACTACAGATATTGAAATCTCATATGTTCAACACTCCAAACAAATAAAATAAGAAAAGAAAATTAAAAAAAAATACTTTAATCTCTTTTCTAGCCCATGCCATATCAGAGGTATTGGAAATGAAAAGTTAATAGAGCAAAGGCAGATGTGGACCTGTTTAAAATAGTTCTTTGGGGCAAAACCAATCTGCTTTGGCAGTATATCAGCAGTACCATTCACACAAATCACCTCTACTAGCTTGATCCTC
The DNA here is from genome assembly GCF_011064425.1 of Rattus rattus. Lineage (NCBI taxonomy): Eukaryota > Metazoa > Chordata > Mammalia > Rodentia > Muridae > Rattus > Rattus rattus. The sequence continues at coordinate 93,923,913 of NC_046157.1, read as the reverse complement.
TAGCAAACACCATTCATGAGTCAGCAATAGCATTTTGATCCAGAAGAAACCTGAGGTTCTGCCACTTGGCCTAAGTCCAGAGAAGTAGCAAAAGGCTGCCAGAACACCAACAGAAGTTCTCTCTCCAAAGTCATAACAAACAATGATCAGCAATGAGTAGCAAGGCGAACCAATACCATACAGACTCATCAGCAAAGACCAGCATCAGCACACCCAGTGAAGACCAACAGAATGGCAAGGTGAACCAATTCCACACTGCCATGCACTGTCTGTTGAGTTCTATTTATACCCTCTCCAAACATCAGGCATTCTCTCAAGCATCTCTTCTAACAAAACATCACATGCTCCCTTTTCAGGCAGCTTCCAGGAAAAAGAAAACAAACCAACAAACAAAAACCTAAAAACACATGTATGTTCTCAGCAAAATATCTTCCCATGTGTCTGTTCCAGCAAAAGCATCCTCTCATAAGGCAGTTTCCAGAGAAACATCATAGGACACAACTGAGTCTCCAAAGAAACCAGAAATTTCCTCTTCATAAGACAATGAGAGTCGTATATGTTATTGTTACCGGCTTCAATCAAATGACAACATTTTAGTCTATTTCAGGAGTATTCTTAACATTTTACTCTAAATATTTTTACAATGTTTAAATTGAGCATGTATGGATTATGTTTTGAGTTTCTGATCTTGGGAAACTGCAAGCATATCAAAGTAAAGTTGAGGCTTACAATTCTGACACTCTGTTCCTTGGGTGCACTAGGAGCTCTGATGTTGAAAAAAGTTGATTGTGGACAAGTGTCAGTTTCCGAATGGCCTATGGCAAGCAACCAAATTGTTTGGCAAATAAAATGCTAAACGTTTTAGTATTCAGATTTGGGAACTATCTATTACACTATCATCCCACAGCAAACTTTGATGAATGTAGGTGACGGTTAGGGAACCATTAAGAAAAGAGAACCAGAAAATTAAATTGAGAGAATTAATAAGAACAGAAAGCCTGAGTCTGTCTCTGTTATATAACAAAAATGAATAAATGCATGGATGATTATCCAAATGTTAGTTCTCTAAAAAGCAATAAAATAAAACTAATGAAGTTTTAAGACACTAGTTGAGGCTAGGAAATGAATATAACAACCATACTGAATGAAATACAGAAAATAACGCCACCACCATATATTTAAAAGCAGTGCAGCAACCATACCCAAATGCATTGCAGTTTTGTGACAACACATGAGTGTGAAATTTTGGAGACTGGAAAAAGATGCTAAGTCACTAGGATACTACATACTGGAGAGATAAGGGACTTTAAAAATCTTTTTCTTCAGCAGGACACCAGTAAATGTAACTTTCCCTCCCCTTAAATTTAGGTTATCCATGTTGTTCTTCCTCATTGGGACAATAGGAAATACGGTGGCACCAACAGAGGTTGGAATGTGTTTATGGATAGAACTAGTACTTTTTAGCTGTTTTGGGTAAATATGTAATCATCATCACATAAACAACCCAAGTTATGGCCCCGTTAACAAAAATGATCCAGATGGACTTTCTGTAAATATATATGGCATATCTCTGCAGAATGTTAGATTGCCCAGGAAATCAACACTAAATTGCAGATTCAACAACCGTATGTTGAAGTGTAAATGCCCAGTCTTGAAGTTGAGTCCAATTGATCAATAGAGACATTCTTTCAAAAATAAAAACCTTGACATATGCACCTAGTCCCCTCCTGATTTTATATTATCGGGACCCAGCATAAACAGCTCAAACATGACAATTTGGACTACACTACAATTGAGATAACTTCAGTTACGCAAAAAGACAGTTGATCTGAAGTTGCAACCAAGTAGAAGAAATACAAAAACCTCTGTGCTGAACAAATTATGCATATACTACACATAGGCAAGAAAAGATAACTGGAAACTATTTGAATCTTTCACATGAAATAATAACATCAGAGGAAAATGTACTCATTGTAATTTTTAATCTGAGATATTAATCCTAGTGAAGTGTTATCAGTACTAGTGAAGCTCGTGAGGTACTGTAATTGTGGGTGGTGAATGATTTCATGTCTCCTAAATGCAAACTATTGATGCATATAGTATATATGATAGAAAGTCTATTTGCTGACTTGACAAGGTCCTAGGTTAACTGTGTAATAATATGGCATTACACTGGAACAAAGATCCAAAAGAGACATTAACATAGGTCATAAACCAAAACATCATGGCTTTAATCAATGCCTGATTTACCATTGGAATATTAAGATTTAATTACTCTGGGACACCTTCAGGAAATATTCCTGTGTCACTGTAGAAACAAATCCCTATGAGAAGAAACTGAAGCCCTTTCCTCTCAATTTTAATCACAGAATTTGGGCAATGTAATTTTTAATGACTTTACTATAAATATTTTTTACCCATTTTACTTTGTAAGGAACATTCACATTTGTCCCTACCTGGAGGGAACAATCTATCTAGAAAATATATGTGTAAAGTAGACCACGAGGAAAGCCAATTGCCACTTTACATATTAATAACTAATCATTGCCCATTGAGTGTTGCTAGGGAGTTTGTGATGATTTGTGAGCATACATTTTTCTTTCTGCACATTGAATTTGGAAGATTCTTATAAACGGAGACAGACAGATAATATGCAATGTCAGTCTTACATTCTCATCTTTTTTAATGCAATGCATTTTAATTTATTCTTTGAAAAATTTTATACATTTGTACAATGTAGTTTGTATGTTGCACTCCCATCACTCTCTTCAACTACTTCCAGATCTCCATCCCATAACCCTTCCCCAAATTTCTTGCCTCTCTATCTTATCACACAGAATCTAATGTTTCCCATATTTGTATGGGTGTTAGAAGCTATTCCCTTGGACATGGGCCATCTACCAGGGACCACTTCCCTGAAGAAAACTGACATTTTCTCCCCTAGCCATCAAGTACCAACAGTTCTTTATATGTTCACATTTCACATTTGTAAACTAGCTAGCCATGTGCCATCTTCTTTAGTCTTGTTTATCATAATTTGCTCAAGCCATTTTTGCTTATTCCCTGTGATGGCTATTCCTGTTTTCAATTTGACTACATCTGGAATGAACTACAATTCATTAATAGAGGGCACATCTGTGATCCAGATCCTCAGGCACAGTAGCCAAGAAAAGCTTAGGCCCAGGCAAGGTAGTACATGCCTTTAATTTCAGGACACAGCTGCAAACAGCTCTCCAAGTTCAAGGCCAGATTGGGGCAGAGCAAGTTCTAATTCCAGGCACAATGGTACACACTTTTAATGTGGGCCATACCTTCTGCTGGAAGCCTGCATAAGGACAATGGAAGAAGAAGGAAAAAGAGGGAAGTATTCTTCATCTGCTTGGACTTACTTGCCAGCACATCTGTTGGAACCTACTTCTTAAGGACTCCATCTGAGACAGAAGACCAGCTGAAACACCTACCCTCATAGGACTGATCAACTTTTAGATTCTTGGACTTCCTATTGACAGCTGCCCATTGTTGGGTTAGTTGGACTGCAGACTGTAAGTCATTCCAATAGATTCCCTTAATATATAGAGACACTCCGTAAGTTCTTTGACTCTAGAGAACCCTGAATAACATTTGCCTTACACCTTGGAGCTATTTCTGATGTAAGAGGCAATTGCAGGAATTATTTTAAAGGAAATTAACCTTCATAACTGCTATTCTTGGATTTGGGGAATGTTTCTTTTCTTTTCTGTGGAGACTCCTATTTTATATCATATGTGACATGTTTTATTTGAATAGAATTTAATGAAAATGTTTAATTTTTAATTAATAGATATTTCAAATAAACATTGATAATGCTCATGGTGTTATGATAAAATATTAATTGTTCCCTATTTTCCCAAAATGTCTAGCATTTATGCTGTATCTACTTGATCTACAAGTCTAATAATCTATTCATGTGTAAATTTTATTTTCTCAGGAATTTTCTCATTTATATCCTATGGAATATATATATATATATATATATATATATATATATATTATCTCTTTCCCTGACAACTGTATATGTGGCATAAAATTTGGTGAGAGAAAACCAAACAAATATGGGTTCTGTGAGTGTGTAGAAGGTAGAGGTGTGACAAATTACCTGAAAATTAAAATTACTTGAGACTGAAGCCAAATTTGCCAAGAACATCTGTTTAGGAAGCTGGAAATGAGCACTCTGAAGTCTAACTTGGGGCTAAATATGAGTATTTGGAAGCTAGTTATATAATCAAATGGCAAAGCTTTAACAAAGTACTGTTAGTTTGATAGTGACTAGAGGTGGCTTACCAGTTAGTACTTGTTGCCCTTCCAAAGGTCACTAGTTCAGTTTCAAACACCAAAGGCTTACAGCTTCAGCTCCAGGGAATCTGAAACCCATAATTCACACACACACACACACACACACACACACACACACACACACACACACATCTACAATCATACACAAGAAAAAAATCTTTAAAAAATATACACTTTTTACTAATTGTAACAAATAAAGGCATTTTTTAGCACAGAATTGATATTAAATATAAAAAGTGCAAAATTCAAGGGACATTGATAATAACCATACAGAATGAAGAGACTCATTTTTTAAAAGAAAATGAAATAGATGGTTTCTAAATTCCAGATGATTTTAATTCAAATGTATATATATATATATATATTTATTTAAAAAATTTGTGTGAATTATCCTAAAATGCAGTTAAAAGAAAATTTGACACAAAATTTTAAGTACCTAATTACTTCAAGCTAGGGAAATTACTTAACAAAAGTAAAATGGAGTAAAACAACAACATCATCAACTCTTCAGAAGCTGTTCTGGATATTAAGATCTAACAATAATAGACACTCTTACTAAATTAAAAAAATCCATTGCAAGAACTCATGGCTTTATTTTTTAGAAAGTCAGATGGGGAAGTCAACACAGAGACAGAGAACGAAGACCCCAGCATCAGTGATCTAGGTTATTCAGAGATTTCCTGGAGACAAAGCTTGGAAGCATTCAGAGTGTTTTAGAGGGATATAACTTCTATGTCTGGGTACATAATAATTCTGATTCTCAGATCAACCCAAAGCCTCTTATAGGCTAAGCAGAGGCTCTAGCACTGAGCCACATCTCAGCTGCTTGATAGAATTTTTAACCCCACATTAGGAACAACTTTATTAAAGAGCTTTGCAAATGCTAAATGAACTGCCTCAGCAAATGATAAATTCCCTATTAATCAAATTATTTATGTGTATATTTAACAGACATTTGGCAGGATTGCCCTTTCAGAGTTCTCACAAGACTGACTATATTGGAAATACATCAACCTTAGTAGGGACTTTTTTTCCTGAAGCCAGTAATTCACTTGAGTACAACTAACCATTTTGAAAGACAGAGTCACTTCATGTAGCTTAATCTAGCCTCGAACTCACAATTCCCCTGCCTCAACTCTAAAGAGTTAACAAAGGCACAGGAAAACGTACTTCTAAACTAAGGAACTACAGCACAGAGTAGAACGATTTAACCTGAGCTGAACCAGGTAGAGGTCGAGCTCTGGCGTCTCCTCTGAGGAGGTCTGCAGATCAGTCAAAGAAGGTATGTCGGTAACGAAGTATATTACTTGCAGCTGCTGAACGGGGTCGGTGAAAAAGTGTGAATGGCCAAGCATATCAAGAATGATGGCAAGGGTCTTAACAGAGGAGTCTTAAAAATGAGCTCAAATAGATGAACAGAGATAGAAAGGCATCATGGGTAGAAACTCAATTCAAAACAGACCCTCCTTTGAGTCACTGTTCATTTTAGATTAGTGCTGAAACCAGGGTTTGCTTTATGTTTACATATCGCTGCGTTGGCAAGCATCCCGAACCATGACAGCGTTGATGAAATATGCTGAGCCTGGACCAAAGCCAGATGCACAGAGTCCAGTGAAGCTGTATTAGGGGAAAAACTGTGCCTAGCAGAAGCAGGGGAAAGATGCTGGCTGAGTAAATTGCTTAGACACACATAGAGCAGCGCTCAGTATCCCTATAAAGATTGCCCGCTCTGTGCTCTTATGATAAAGTCATGGGTTCTTTCTTCAAAGCTCTGAGAATATGGTAAAACACAATGACCAGAAACTTTAAGAGGAAAGGCAGACCACGGAAGGTAAACACATACTAAAATCAGAAATACTCTGTAGCAGAATCAAGAAAGGTAAGAATGAGGCATAAGCAAAATTCAAGTGTCAGCAGCCCTACTACACCCAGTCCATAGCATTATGTAGTGTGTGCTGGGAGTTGTGGCCAAAATATCTATTTGTTTCAGTGACTTGGGAAAAAAGTAGGGAGCAAGAAAGATTTTGTCTTTGCTTATACAAGCTTTTATCCATGAAAAAATAAACAACAACAATGACAAAAAAAACCCCACCAAAATGGCATCATGAAAAAAAAACCTGCAGCTGGCTTAACCAAACAATGGAAATATATGCCAATGGGGCTCAGTTCATCACCTACTTCAACACACAGTGTTTGATGCAAAGAGTTATACCCTTCATACCAGGTGGTATAGTGGTATTCCTATATTGCAGAAGACCATTCTCGATCCTTTCATAGTAAAACTTACACTGATCACCCTTAATACCTTTCTTAAGGCAAAGTGTCGTATTTTTTGTTCATTATGTATTGCTTCAATATTTGGCATGTATAAAACTGTGAAACTGTGATACTAAGATTCCTAGGGATTTGTCTACTATATTATTGAGCTAAGATTCAGTACTGTTCTTGGTACTCTGTGATGTTTCTTCTAAACACTGAATAATATGGTCTTTTTTTTATTCGATATTTTCTTTATTTGCATTTTGAATGTTATCCCTTTTCTCAGTTTCCCCTCCAGCAACCCCCTATCCCATCCTCCCTCCCCCTGCTTCAATGGGGGTGCTTTCACACCCACCCTTCCACCCATTCACTCCCTCCTACCAGCCTTGGCATTCCCCTACAATGGGGCATCAAGTCTTCATACAACCAAGGGCCTCTCCTCCCATGGATGCTCTACAGGGCCATCCTCAGCTATATATTTGGCTGGAGTCATGGGTCTCTCCATGTGTACTCATTTGTTGGTGGTTTAGTACCTGGGAGCTCTAGGGGATCTGATTGATTGATATTGTTGTTCTTTCTATGTTGTTCTCCTTCAGCTCCTTCAGTCCTTTCTCTAATTCCTCCATTGCGTACCCCATTCTCAGTCCATTGGTTGGCTGCAAGCATCTGCCTCTGTATTTGTCAGGCTCTGTCAGAGCCTCTCAGATGACAGCTATATTAGGCTCCTGTCAGCATGCAAATCTTGGCATCCACAATATTGTCTGGGTTTGGTGACTATATGGGATAGATTCCCAGGTGGGGCAGTCTCTGGATGCTCTTTCCTTCAGTCCTGACTCCACTCTTTGTCCCTGTAGTTCCTCCCATGATTATGTTGTTCCCCCTTCTTAGAAGGAATGAAGCATGTACATTTTGGTCTTCCTACTTCTTGAGCTTCATATGATCTGTGAATTGTATCTTGGGTATTCTGAGCTCTTGGACTAATATCCACTTATCATTGACTGTATACCATCTGTGTTCTTTTGTGGCTGGGTTACCTCCCCCAGAATGATATTTCCTAGTTTCATCCATTTGCCTAAGAATTTCATGAATTCATTGTTTTTAGTGGTCATTTTTTTAAGTATTACATACATTGCCTGAGAATAGAACTGACTCTAATATGAAAATTCTTTGTTCAGTGAAGCCAATGTCACTGTGTAGCTTAGAAAAAGGGCCACTAAGGATCTCAGCAGACACTGATCCAAGTTTGCTGCAAATATTTTGCAGACAATAGAAAAGAATGTTCACAAAACGCAGATACATTGTCCACCTACCATTGATTTCTGAATTGACACAACCTGTGGTCAGCTAAGAAGAAAGCCTTCACTGAAGAATTTAATAAATCAGATTGAGCTTTGGGTATGACTATTCTGGGACTGCCTTCATTTTTCATTGATGTACAAAGGCCCAAATCACTGTGGGTGTCCTGTCTCTATACAAATGTGGTCCTAGACTATATACAAAAGCTACCTAAGCATGAGCTTACAAAATGCAGCTACAAGAAACACTTTCTTAATAGGACTACAAGTACTCGAGAATTAAACCCAACAATTTATACGAGACTTCATGAAATACTCATTTATAGCAAAGAAAAACTAACCAAGTGAAGAGGATGCTCACAGTATAGTAATCTTTGCCAGTTATACATCTGATAAAGGATTAATATCCAGAATATTCAAAGAACTCAAAAAATAAAGAATTAAGAATTAAAAATAGGATACAAATATGAACAGGAAATTTTTAAAAGAAGAGATAAAAATGGTTAAGAAGTATCGTTAAAAGTGTTCAACACTCCTACTCATTAGGGAAACACAAAGAAGATCACACCAATTGGTTTACCAAATACCGAATAATCAGTCACCCTTAAAAAACACACATACAAGTAGCATTATGCAGACTGAACATTCTATGTTATTAGAAACACACACACACACACACATACACACACACACACACATATACATGTTGGCAAATATTTTTGAAATCACTGTAAATGCTGAATATACGTGTGTGTGTGTGTGTGTGTGTGTGTGTGTAGCAACAATTTAGGAAAAAAGAGACCATAGATTTGAAAAAGAGCAAGGAGGGGTATTTGGAAGGATTTGGAGGGAGGAAAAGGAAGGGGGAAATGATGTAATTATATTACTATCTCAAAAACTAAAAAAAATTGAAAAATGAAAATTAAAACTAAATAATTTTTAAAGGAAAATAACCACAATAAATGCTGGCAAGCCCTAGTTCACTGTGGGATTGCAAACTGGTGCAGCAGCTATGGAAATTGGTGTGGAGAATTCTCAAATAGCTGTAAGAAGTTTTAAGGTTGAAGTGCCTCTTTGGCTCTGATTCACCTCCGGCTCCAATGGGGAAGCCTAATTTTCACAGCACTTAAAAAGACAGTCAATCCTGATCAGTCTCGTGAGTTCCGTCTGACTGCTACCTGCAATCAGTTATATATGGCTCTCCAGGGGAATCAACACTGGAAAGATACAGACAGTGATTTCAAAAATATCTGTCCTTGACATGTTCGGATTGGAAAAAGCAATGGAAAATTTGAAAGCCCCAGTAAACCAATACACCATGTATCAGTTGAAATAGAAAAAATGTGCGATATTCTGCCTTCTGCTCTCATGTTTTGTAGTCTATTAAATTCTGTTTTCCAATATCTTGTTTTAATTTTGTTCTCTCCTTTTTCACTTCATTTCTTCTTCTGTTCTTTTTCTGTCTGTATGTCTATCTATGATTTTGCTATTTGAATTAGAGCCAAGTATGACCCTGTCTATTGTCTGATATTTTTAAGCACAAGGCACTTATGCCATTCCTTATGGCTAAATTCATGATAAGCTTTATCTGTATTCTAATCTGGCTTGAATGTATTTTGAAAACATTCATAAGACTATTAAGTGTTGAAAACTTGTAAACAGAAACTTAAAGGTAACTAGAATCACATTTCTCCTAGCTGCAATGTTATACTGAGTCTGGTTTTGGTATTTGTAGCAAGCTTATATCAATATCAAATAAGTACTGGCCATATTGCCATTATCTTAAAAGTGATGTCGTTGTCTTTATTTTTCAACAAGCAAAAAAGATCAAGGCCTTCAACGTTCTTGCCAAAAAGGTACAGTATATTTCAGGAAAAACATGTTTTCTGTATTTTGAGACTGAATTTGAATAGCTACTTAAAGAATGCAGCATGTAGTACATTGTACAAACTATTACTGAATATGTCCTGTGAATATCCCCGTAAGCATACATTAGAAACCTTTGGATGATATTTTCTGAGAAAAAAAAAACAGCTGCAAATAACATGTATACAATTTATTTTTCCATAAATATTCATATGCACATAACCCAAGTTATCAAATGTATTTCCTCTTATTTATCTTAACACCACATCATGCATCTCAACTTTAACTCTATGAAAAATGAAAATATAGCTACCATGAGGATCAATGTGTAAAAGCAAGTCTGAAGAATTTAACCTAATCCATAGATTGCATGCTGAAAATTTGCATCCTGAATTGTGTTCTCTAACCTATACACACACACACACACACACACACACACACACACACACACAGAGTAAATAAAAATAATGCACTTATTGATAAGTGCATATTAGCCAAAAAGCTCAAATTACCCAAGATGCAATCCACAGACCACAGGAAGCTTAAGAAGAAGGATGACCAAAATGCGGATGCTCCCACTCCCTAAGAGGGGAAAATATCCATAGGAGGGGATATGAAAGCAAAGTTTAGAGCAGCGACTGAAGGAATGGCCATTCAGAGCCTGACCCACACGTGGTCCATATATATATATATACAGCCACCAAAACTAGATAAGATTGATGAAGCTAGAAAATGCATGCTGAAAGGGACCGGATATAGATCTCTCCTGAGAGACACATCCAGAGCACGTCCAATACAGAGGTCAATGCTAGCAGCAAACCACCGAACTGAAAATAGGACCCCTTTGCGGGGAATTAGAGGAAGTATTGAAAGAGTTGAAGGAGCTTGCAACCCCATAAAAACAATGCCAACCAATCAGAGCTTCCAGGGAGGGACTAAACCACTACCGAAAGACTGTACCTGGACTGACCCGGGACTTCAACTGCATATGTAGCAGAGAATAGCCTTGTTGGGGCACCAGAGGAAGGAGAAGCCCTTGGTCCTGCCAAGATTGGACCCCCAGTGCAGAGGAATGTGAGGGGCAATGAGGGGGATTTATAGGGGGAATACCTGTATGAGGGAGGGAGAGGGAAGGGAATGGGGCTTTTGGACAGGAAATCAGGAAGGGGAATAACATTTGAAATGTAAGTAAAGAAAAATATCTAATTAAATTTCTTTTAAAAAAGAAGCCTTTAAATCCCTACAAAGGACCTTATATTAGGAATCATTTACAATGCAGATTTTAATAGATAAGATAACATATTTATCTAGTCAATTGCCATAAGAATGATTTTAAAAGCCAACCAGATTTTAACTCATTTTACGGCTAAAGACCCATTTTTTCTTCTGTTTATGCAGGGAGTGGGAGGGATGGATGGGGCTTTGGAGGGTGGGAAGTAGGGTTGTGAAGGGTGAGTGGTGGGGGTAAGGGGGTAAAGGTTGGGGATAGGAGATTAATAGCGAGGAAGAAAGGAGGGGAGCACCATCTCAGAAGCAAAGGGAGGATGGTGTGAAGAACTCTCGGAGGAAGGACCAGGAAGTGGGGCAACATTTGGAATGTTAAGTAAAATAATTTTTTAAAATACAGTAATATTAATATCACAATATTTTTCACACCATATAATTTGGAAATCTTTCTAATAATTTCATTAATAAATGACAGTTTGAATTTTTGAAGAAGTTTGTTTTATTTGCCATTAAGGGATTTTTATAGTGAAGACTTCTAGATACTACAGTACTTATGTCATTAATTATGATGGTCTGAAAATTAATTTATCTCATAAAATTACAATAAAGTCATTTGGTTAATGTATATTTTTAAGTGTTAGAAACTGTTGACCTTGTGTGGTATTATATTTTCACCTTTGCTGACAAAGAATTAAAAATAACTTGGAGCAAGGGACAATGTTTTACACAGACAGGGTTGAAAATGTGAAGATCCACACAAGCAGAAGAGTAAACCTAGACCAATATCACTAAAGGATTCAAGTCTTAACACATGGCTAGAAACAGTGACGCTTCCACACATGAACAAAGAAATGCTTCTGAACATCAAAAGTGGGAAAGGATAGTTTGAAATGCACCAAAGGAAAACAAAACAAAAGGGTGCTAATGGAAAAAGGGACTAAGTTTGATCTTGTTGACTTATATGCATAAATGTGTATATTTGTAACATATTCCTCTACATGCTGTTGTAAATATAAAGTTTATTTATCAGATTTGCTACTTGGTTAAAATTAATATACAAACTACTGATTATGTTAAAAACAAAAAACATGAACATACTGTACACACACACGCACATATATATATATATATATATATATATATATATATATATAATTCTCAAACAATAGAAACACATTTCTGCATGCAGAAGAAGCAATTTCCAGTGAAAAGACAGGAATTAATACCTATAGTGAATCTGGAACTTAGCACAAAGACAAACTGAAACAATCCAATGAAAACATAAGCAGTAGACCTTAGCAGACATTTCTAAAACCATGAAAAGAGACTTGGTGTCATGAATACACAGGGAAGTGAAGTTTATTTTCACAGTGGATGGATGATGAACTATCACTCCATTAGAATAACAATAGCTACTATCAAAGTGATAGAAGGAAGCAAGACCTGATAGAGATGTGGAACATGGAATTCTTACATACTGTTGGTTGAAATACAAATTAGAGCCACATGGAAAACAGTGTAATTTTAAATAAGTACTGTGTGAGCCGCCTGCCCAACTGCTAAGAAGTCTTATCTACACTCTCATTGTCACAGTATTCACAAAAGCTGATAAAGAGAAACTGTGTAAGTGTCCACTGATAAAACATATAAGGGAAGTGTGAATATATATATATATATATATATATGTATATATATGTATATATATATAATCACTGGGTTTTTTTTTAATAAAACATGTAAACAGAGAATTTTGAGTGATGATATCACAGGCTTGGAAGAATACAGGGAAGGAAGGAAGAAAGGCTTGGTAATGCATAGTGCACATAGATAAAAGTTCTGTAATGCTGTCACATGTTAGGGAGACCACATAACAATAATATATTAGCTGTATGTATACATTTTATATACATGCACATTGAAAAAGGAGACAGTATTTAAATGTTTTACTTTAATAAAATCACAAATATTTGAGAAGATAGAAATATTTACCCTGGCTTAAGCATAATGCAGCCTATAAGTGTATTGAAACATGGCATGTTACTCCATAAATATGTATAATTTTACATATCATGCATGTGAAAAAGAGTGATTTAAATAGGATTATATCTTATGCTAATTGATAGTCTTGAATTCTCTTTCCAAAGAGAAATACTAACTACTAACCTCATTGATATATGAAAATTATACAACATCCTATAATACATTACGACCTTGTTCACTTCTGAATCTGTTTTAGTGAAAGTTCACTATATATTGGCCGTTAATGGGAGTTCTGAGTGGCTGTCATGTGTTGGCAGATAACACCCCAAACCTACAATAGTGTTACATATCTGTTGATATTTATCATAACTAAAAATAAAAGACTTGGTCTTTTTGGTAATCTAGTAAATATTAGGGTTCTTTATGAAAATAATCAAGTATTGAAAGAAGAAAAAGGAAGCAATTAGTCCTAAAATAACCCTTAATTACATATTTGTTATAAGGCTTAAAATAACTAATCATGAAGAATTGTGTGCTTTGGACACATAAAAGTACTATATATGTGTATATATATATATATATACACACACGTATATATGTCTGTGTGTGTGTGTATATACGTATATACGTATATATGTATATGTATATATATATATCCTATTATTAAGTTAAAATAATACCAGTAGGTTTTTTGTAATTGTAAAAAGTATAGATGTTTAGAAAGATGGATATATTTTCCTACATATCAACTTTATAAGGTATTAAAATACCTTAGAATAATTAAACGATTTACTTATTTTCAATTGTCTATATTCTTAGACTCAGGTATCCAAAAATATTTACCTATGATTATTTTCATGCATATGTATGAATATGTTACCAAAGCATTTTTAACCACTTAGTAAAGGTGGCATCTTCCACATTTCTTCACCAAAATCTTTCCATTTTCCTCCACTTATAAATTGTTTGACAGTTTCATATACTCATTAAATTGCTGTCACTTTCACTTACTTTTACCATTTCTCTTCCCCAACTTATCTCCTGAAACTCTTCTTTCCAACATAGCTTCTTTCTACCAACATGTCTTTAGCTTAATTAACACACAGAGTCAAACAGGGTGGATTGCATGAACATGAGTAGGCGATTGTGTATTAGACCTTGTTCAGTTAACTCCAACAAACATTAGCTGTCAACAGAGCCTAGGGGAGGGGCTTGGAGGAAGGTCACTGATTTCATGCCACATTCCAGATTGCTTAATGGAATCCTGTATTTTTGAGTAGAGGAATGGCTCAAATATGAATTATGTGACCTTTCCTGGGGAGCCATCAGCAAATATCTGGTCATCCCACCTAGTTTGGGAAATAATGATGAATGAAAGTAATGAGACCACCCAAATCTAACATGCTGAGTCATTACTAGAGTTAATCACATGTGCCTAGAAGACTGCACCCACAATAACCCTTAATTTACAGGAGCAGGAACTATAGTGAAAACAGTTACATTACCAGGGTGGGGGATGGTTCATGGAATCTCAGACCCTTGAACTCACTGCAGGACTTACAGGCAACGTGACATGTTAGGGACTTTTCTCCAGAATGCCCTGATGATCTCTATCTACTTAACAATCCTTAACTGCTCATATGACTATGTTAGTTACTTTTCTATTGTTGTGACAAAATATAATGACAAAGAGAACTTAGAGAAGGAAGTAGTTTATTTGGACTTATAGTTCTGAAGTGTTAAGTCTCTCTCAAAAATATGGCAAAAAAAATATGACACTAAGAAATAGGTATGATATCAAGACCAGTCTGTCTGTCTGTCTGTATGTATGTATGTATGTATGTATGTATGTATGTATGTATTTACCTTAAATAGAAACCTGGAAAACACATTTTGAGAAAAATGTGATTATTTTCAACCATTTCTCTGTTTTCTGATAATTGTCTTCTATTTTAATGAAGATCAGTTCATTTCATAGCTTGTTGTAGCTGTGGTCACCATCACCACACCACCACTTCTGATTAACATCTGTCCCCTGTTGTCTCCATTCCTGAAATATGGATTCTAATCCTCTGAAAGCATAAACTAAACTGAAATTAGTCTTTTATAAATTGCCTTGCTGATGGTATTTTATCACATCTGCAGGAAAGTTACTAATACACTGATCTTAGGAAGGGAGGGTCTTCTGCATCTGGTCAGTTTCAGGGATTTTTCTGAGACTTCTAAGTTGTAACGTCTTGAATCTTACAGAGAACCACATAGAATTTACTGAATCTTTAGGAGTTTCATTTATAGCCTTCTAGACATTGATGAACCTTAGGGTAAATTTCTACATTATATGTTATTCATAATATTTCAACAAGGAAGAATTGAAACTTCATGATTTACATATGTATAGAATAATTGGTTTATATCAGCATGGATTTATGTATATTTCTTTTGTTCTCTGGCTTGTAACCTACTGCATATCTATTTGGTGGAGTAGATACAACTGACAAATTATTCTAGCTTTGTCTTTTGAAAAAAGAATTCCAGGTTAGTTCTCATATCTCTCTAGAATATACTTTTGATTTTTAGCACATTCTGATGCAGACATTACCAGGGTATCCAAGGTTGACATAGTAAAAAATTTTCTACCTGAGATCTGAGATCAGCTATTTATTTTTAAAGCCTTGATTTTGTTATTCTTGTTGTATATATATACACATTAATCCAGAATATTCTTTAGAAGTCAAGATGTAGAGGCAAATGTTACCACATGCCATGTAGTGCTTGTTTGTAATTTCAACATTGGGCAGTAGGAGATAGAAGGATATTATGAATTTAAAGTCAATGTAGAGTATACAGAGTTCCCCAGTAGCCAGGGATACATAATAAGACTTTTCCTAAAACAAAGAAAAAGGAAAGCAGGGGAGACAGAAAGTGAAGAAGGAAGAGGCAGAAACTAAAGGAACAGGGGCCTGGAGAGATGGCTCAGATGTTAGGAGCACCTGCCACTCTTGCAGAAGACTTGAGTTCAGTTCCCAGAATCCACGTGTCTGTACAAAAGTCTCTGTAACTCCCATGTAAAGAATCTGACACACTTTCCTGACATCCTCAGGTACCAGGTATGTACATGGCACACACATACACACACACACACACACACACACACATACACACACACACACACACATTGCAAAACAATGACAGGTATAATTAGAAATTAAACCCTTTTCTAAAAGAAGCTGGAAACAACATATATCACTACTGAGTCCTATGAGAACACAGATTTAAAATAACATAAAAATGCATCTTGCTAGTTTTTAACATATATTCTTATAACTGTGTCTATTATATCTATGTCTATATTAGATACATAGGAGATAGAGAGGGAGATGGAGGGAAAACTAAAAATAAGCTCATACTACTTCTTCACTCTAATTAGGTATCATAGAATTTATTCTAAGCCAATTCTCCCTGCTTACATAATCTCTCAGTCCAACAGTAAAAAATCAAAGAAAAACAGCATTCAAAAGTCATATAATCATTTTATATGTCTAGTATACATATTTAGTACATTAAGTTGAAATCCTTACTTCATCCTTACAAATAACATTTTTATCCCCAGAAGTGTTCACAGTTTATATCTTTTTTTTTGCAAGTGTTTCCTCTGAAAAATACCAAATGCACTTGACCCTCATCATTTTATTATGCCAAACTCCAGGACATTCTGGGTTTATTGGTGCCACAGCTGTGGCAATAATTCCTCTAATGTAAATAAAAAAAAATTTATTATGTTATGGTTTATTCCAATAGAATAGTATATTTTTGAAGACATTAAAACTTAATGACATTTTGTCTTGTGAATTTACATGTTTGGGCACTTTTGCTGCTTTTATCAAGCCAAGACTATAACTGAATATTTCATCATTCTTTCAAACACAGAATATTAGGAATGATATAACCTAAAATCAAGCAATTTAGAGGAACTGACAAAAGAATTCTGTCTCAGAGAGTTGGAGTGTAAGTAAGACAGCATCTTCTCCCAAATTAGATGTTTACAACAGTTTGTTATATGGTTTAGATGTTGAAATGCTAAGGAGAATCCAATCTCATGTTCCTCGGTGCAAATTTTCACACAAAATTATTATGCCAGAAGGGTAGCTTTCTGACAAGTATAATGGATCCTATCAGGGGAATTAATAAAGTAGTCTGAAAAACACATAGATTATAACAGGCCATATGCACTGTTGTAGATTTCTCCAATTCCCAAGGAGTTTCCAGTCTCATTTTCTCTCTGTATTCTTTCATTTTCTGTCTCCCTGTGTAGAAATAGAGATAGAAGTACATTTATCTTTTTCCATCTTGTTTGGCTAGTTGTCTCAATGTCAGCCAGACATTAAATAGCTGACTTTTAAATGGATGTCAATTGAATTCAAGTAGCCATCTAAAACCAAATAGCAGAACATAGTTTGGAGTTTAGGTGTTGGGCCACTGCTGGCTGGTCAGAGATAGACCAGTGACTGTGCGAGAGTGAGGACAAGGAGGCAGAATTTTCCAAAACAAACCATGTCTAGTCCAAAATCTGCCCAACATGATGCCTTTTTCTGGGGATCTGAAAAATTAAAGATCTTAGGAATAGACTAAATGTTTGTCTGTGTGGTATTTTCAAACTCTCAAAACAAAGTTAAAATATAATTGATGTTTTTATCGTATACAAATATAAAATGAAAACATTATAAAATTTTAACTTCGTTTAATTAGTGCTGAGTGGACAGGGAAATATAATATCAAGTTCTAGGGCAGAATAACAGGTTTTGCTTCCTCAGTTCCATGTCAGCATTCCAACAGGCAAGAAAAATTCTCTTTGTTCTCAATTTAGTATAATCAAGAATTTATAAAACAAGTATGTCAATGCAAGCAGAAAAAAATAAGAACAGCATAAATAAATACTCAGTAACTTTTTAAGGACATTTATTTTATTTAATAATACAAGTAACAAAATAAATCAGAAGAAACATTCTTCCCCTGAGAAAAGTACTCTATTGTGTATTCAGTAATGCCTAATTGTCCGTCCTGAAAACATGCATACAAGCAATATTATATAGACTCATCTGTTTATATTTAAAAATATATGTGTATACAGGTATATATATATATGAGTGTAATAACAACTTATTTAAAAAGCCAGAATTTGAAAGAGAGTCAAGAAGAATATACGGGAGGGCTCAGAGAGAGAAAAGGGAAAGGCAAAATGTTGTAATTATAATCTCAACATTTTTTAAAGTGCAAAAAGTTGTATATTCATAGAAACTTGTGTAGTTACGAGAACCAGAGTTTTCGCTCTTGTTCTCTCTTGCTATATTTTCTTACTTTCTGTCTCTCCATGCAGAAATATAGATAGAGCTACAGGTAGCTATATATTAGATATAATTAGTATAGATAAATATAGCAAAACCAACAATCAAAACCAAAGTTGAACATAGTTTGTTTTGGTAACTCTATCTACATATAAGAGTGTGGTGAATAATTTTGTCCTCTATTGTTCTTTCAGATGTACAATACTTTGTCAATAATTTGACCTAATCTTCATATTATTTGATTATTTGCAATGATCATAATTATATATTTAATATTTTCAACACAATATATAAACCTTTTTTAGATTTTCCAATGACTGTACCTTAGTGTTTTCTTTGACTCAACAGGGAAAGGGATTTCCACAGTGATCTTTCAAATTAAATTTGGTCACCATTCAGTGAAGATGCTCACTCTGACTACTACCATAAACTAGACATTAGTTGTCAAGCAGGTTTTCTCCAATTTGAGAGACATTGATGGCATTTTACTGCATTTAAATGTAAATACATTTCAATTCCCTTCAGAAGAGGTAAGGGAGTATACAGGCAGAACTGGTTCTCACTTAGACATGGGTTTGGAGAAGGCCTAGAGAAGGATTTTCTACGCCACTGTCTTTTTTGTGAGAACTAGACCTTACTCCCAGTCCTCACCAGGAAGCATCTCTGTGCCTTTGTTGAGTGGGCACTGTTAAATGCAGAGACATATACATGGTCAAGTCCCAAGAATAGATATTTACAGAGTATTCAGCCATAAATCTATATCGTAATCCTTCCTCCAAAGCTCAGTAAACATGGAAAATGTAGGAGAACGCTTATAGGAACCAGATATCAGGAAGGAATGGTAAAAATTAATGTCCTCTGTGTGTGATAGGGTTGCTGCTCTCATGAACTCACGGCAGCTCTAATGCTGCATGATCAAGATAGTCACTAACCACTGTAGATTGGGGGAGCACATACAACCATCTACCCCTAGCTGTGCAGTTAATCACAGTTGGTAGCTACAGGGAGGGAGAGTCATTTTCTTTAATCACTATATTCCAGTCAATGGCCCACACACTTGTGGGTAGAGACAGAACTAATTGGCTTCACTGGGTTAAAAAAATAAAACTATAAACTTAATAATGCTTATAGTGGACTTTTTTTTGTTCCCACACCCACCCACATTGCAGCTTATAACAGCATGGACTTCCAGCAACAGGGGTGTCAGTATCCTCTTCTGGCTTCTGAAAGCTCCTGCACATATGCAGAGCACATAAACTCATGTAGATTCTAGTCAATCAATCAACTAATTAAACATAACATTAAAATATAAAAAAAAGGTAAGAGGTTAGGAGGGGGCATGAGGAAATTCTAGGAGGCGTTGAAGGGCAGGGGTAGGTATGATTGAAATGCATCATATGCATATTTGAATTTTGCAAAGAATGAGTAAAAATGGCATATGCAAAAAATGCAAACGAAAACTAAGGCAAAATAGAGCTCATCCGAGTATCTTCCTTTTTTCTCTGAAAACCGAGAGAATTAAAGATCCAACTAATTTCCAGTATCATGTTTTAGTTTTGCTCTGGTTTGTGAAAAGGAATTCCTTCCACGGACAGTCTTTATACCACTCTTTACTTAGTTTTTCAGTGTTGTCTTTCTTTCCCCTGTCCTTCAGCCCTTTGTACTTTATAGACCTCATTACTCAAGTTCAATACTCATTACATTTATAAGACCTTCTGCAAAGAGTCCAGAAATGCTCAATTCCTGGTGCTTTCTGAAGAGCTAACACACTTCACTTTCTGCCTTTGGCAAGATTGTGTATATAGATTTTTCTCGGCTGGTACATAGAAGAGAAGAAAAGGAGAATGTTCAATACCTCCTACCTTCAGCATTTATTTATCTTCTTTTTACCATGTAATTTCTGGTTCAAACTGCTTTTTGTAAAAAATGTTCAACAATCATGAAGTAACTTAAACCTGAGTCCTTATATGAGTCCCTGTCCACCAATAACTCCCCTGTCTGTTGGGTCTGCCTTTCTGGTGGGCTCTACATTGTACAAGTCCCCAAAGCCAAGTAGCTCTTATAGTCTCCTAGATGCTCCTGTGTAAAAGAAGAAGCTGGGTATTCCTCAAGTATAGCTTTGCTTTATGAAGTTTTTTAAAAAAATTTAATACTGTACAGGATAATAAGCTTCATCGTGATATTTGATACAACTATACCCTTGTATTTATTCATATATACCTTCCTGCTATCTTTGTTTTTAAATCCACTCACCTGTCTCTTATCCTAAAAAATACTGATTTGGCCTACATCCACTATTCTTGAGTGTTAAGGTTTTGTTTTGTTGTTGTTGTTGTTGTTGTTTACTTGTTTGTTTTTAATTTACAGTTCAGAATGGGTCACTCCATACTCTCCTGGCATGTCAGGCTTCTACCAAGAAGTCTGTTAATCTATTGAGAGTTCTCAGCTAGTGTTTTATTAAAGGATTTTCTCTGTTTCCTTTTTCCTATGTAAACACAAAACTGCAAATACCTGTTTACTTAATTATGTCACAAAAGTTCTAGAAGCAAACTTCATGTTTCAATAATATATTCTATCTTCCACTTATGTTGAAACTTTCAACTGTATTTTTTAATTGACTTCTTGGGTTCAATTGCAAGTATACTGTTTGACTCAACTTAACATTTTCATCATTATACTGATATATTTTCTCACCTCCACCATGCTTTCCTGGGTCCTTCCCAAGGCCTCTGTCTTCTTTTTGGACACAGAGTTTTCCTATAATCACTGTACACTTTTTGTTGGGTGCTTCGCAAATATTCTTTTCTTTGGGATCTGTTGTTATCATGCTCTTTCTGAAACATCATATCCCTTGTTTGTTCATACTTCCTCATATGCGTTTTAAATATTGTGCATTTATTTATTTGTTTATTCCATAAGTGAGTATATGTAAGGGTGTGTCTGCAGGTGTAGGTAGGAGTGTCACAGAGCATGAGGGGAAGTCAGAGGGCAACTTGTCTTCCTTTCTACCTGCTATTGCTTTACCTTTGTGAAGCAGAAGTAAGGGCTGGGCACCTACTGTATTAGTTCCTCTTGGAATCCCCTTTCCCACACGTTATTCCTAGTATTATGTTGATCCTTTACTTATTCTATCAAAACATGTTTATTAGTTATGCTAACTGACATGTAAATACTATACATTTTTATAGATTACCCTGAATTAAGTGGATCACGCAGAGGCCTATGTCCAGGAGCTATACTTCCTGGGATCTAATTCATTTTTTCAAATCCACTATTCCCATACTTTCTAAATAATGATATTAGTGTTTTAACACATATATTTGGGTTGCACATTCATTTACTCCTAGGCTTTATGTTTTACCAATAGATTAATTTTTCCTGATAGTGCAACAAAATTTTATTAACGATGTGCCACTTGGGGCCTTTGATACCAAGAAATTTCTTTACCAGAGTTCCCTTAAAAAATATTCAGCTACTTTTCCTTCCTTGCTTCATTCTTTTTCTTCCCACCTTCCTCTCTCTATCTTTCTCTGTTTCTCTGTCTCGATCTCTGTATCTCTCTGTCCCTGACTCTCTCTCTCTCTCTCTCTCTCTCTCTCTCTCTCCCCCTCCCCCCCTCTCTCTCTCTCTCTCTCTCTCTCTCTCTCTCTCTCTTTCTGTGTCTCTCTTTCCTTCCTTTTGCCTTTGCCTTTCTCATTGTTTTCTCAGTGCTGTAGAATAAAAATAAGGCCTTGCTTTTGCTAGGTAAGTGCTAGACATCTAAGCTCTACTCCTAGCTCTTTCCCTACAATTAAACTTCAGTTTCATTATACTAAATAAGAGTATACATTTTGTTGTCGATCATAATTAAATCAATTGTGGTGCTTAAATAAGAATGGGACCAATAGGCTCATATATTTGAATGTTTAGTCACCAGGGAGTGGCACTATTTGATAGAATTATAAAGATTAGGAAGTAGTACCTTATTGGAGGAAGTATGTCACTGGGGATGGGCTTTGAGATTCCAAAAGCCCAAGCCAGACCAAGTCACTCTTTCTCTGCCTACACATCAGGATATAGCTTATAGCTACTTCTCCAGCTCTTGCCTGAAATTTGTATGCCTCTCACTGTGATGTTAATAGACTAAGCCTCTGAAACTGCAACTCCCCAGTTCAATGGGTTTTTTTGTTTGTTTTTTAAGAGTTACCTTGATCATAGTATCTTCTCACAGTATGAGAATAGTGATTAGGACTCAATCAAAGTTAGTTTAAAAAGAACAGTGATGTCATGTTTTTCATTTCCAAGAGCATGCGCAGTAGACCACTTATTCATGTCTTTTCTTCTTCCACCTGGAAGATTTTAAATCCCCTTCATGCATAATCTTCATAGACACTCTCCTTCAATTTTCAGTATTTGACATATGATAATATTAAGACACACATTTTTTCCAATTTACTTTCTTTGTATTTTTAAATTTTGTTTCAACCATGTGTAGTTATGCATCTGTGTATGTATTTGGGCTCCTGAGTGCAGTTCCCTAATCAAGCCAGAAGGCGGCATCAGATCTTCTGGATCAGGAGTTACAGGTAGATGTGAGTCACTTACTGTGGGTGCTGGGAAGCAATTTCAGGTCTTCTATAAGAGCAGCAAAATGCTCTTAACCATTGAAGCATCACTGATGTTCCATCTTTGAATTTTTAAATTTTATTCTGAGTTTACAAGTCTTTGAAATGATTGTAATGTGCCGCTGCCTAGTAAACTCTCACCTCAACTTGAGCTCTGTATTAAAAACAAGACAAAACCAAAAAATACAAAAAGACAAAACAAGAACAACAATAGCAAAAACTGACAAGGATGCAAGCACATGTAAACAGGTTTCTATACACAACTACACAAGTGACAGCATCTGAGTGAACGCAGGTTACTGTTGCCTTGTGAACAGACTAGGCTGAATTCATTCAGCAATCCCTGTTAGTGTTAGTTGGCACTTCGAATGCTCTAATTGTAAATTCTTATTAATTCTCTCATTAATGAGTTCAATAAAGTCCTTAATGTATGCATGCTTTATATTCAAGGATTCCCATTTGATCTTACTTTGAAATGACACTTTTACAAAATACTATAAGCTCATTTAATTAAAGCTTACTAAGACTGAGTAAAAAAACAAGCCAATACCTCAGCCACTTTACTTCTGTATCCTCTTATCCTTTCAATATAAATAGACCCTACTTATCCTTCCGGTTAATAACTTACTCTCATTAATAGTTTTTCATTTTAGTATGTTTCCCATCTATTGCTTCATCTTATACCCACTGATTTCATGTTAGAGTTTTCTTTTTTTATTGGATTTTTATGTATTTACATTTCAAATGTTGTTCCCTTTCCAGGTTCCCCCCTCTCTCATCCCCCCTTCCCCTGTTTCTATGAAGATGCTCCCCCTCCCGCACACCCACTCCCACCTCACCACCCTGGCTTTCCCCTACACTAGGGAAACAAGCCTTCACAGGACCAATGGCCTCTCTTCCTATTGATGACAGACAATGCCCTTCTCTGCTACATATGCAGCTGGAGTTACGGATTCCTCCATGTGTACTCTTGGTTTGGTGATTTAGCGCCTTGGGAGCTCTAGTGGGGGGAGGGGAGGAGGCCCTCTGGTTGGTTGATATTGTTGTTCTTTCTATGAGGTTGCAAACCCCTTCACCTCCTTCAGTCGTTTCTCTAACTCCTCTATTGGGGTTCCCATGCTCAATCTGATGGTTAGCTGCAAGCATCCTCATCTGTATTGAGTTTTCTAACATCCACTCTGAATACTTTCCTTACTACAAGCTTCTACCATTTCAGTTTATAATGCAATGATCTCTTAGAGTTCACATTCACTCATTCCTTATTCAACAGCATCCCTGCTAAATACTGTCTCTAGACAGTGTCTCCCTACCCAGCATGCTACCTTCTCCTCTCTTGACTTTCTCAATCCTACCTAAAGTCACTGCTTGAAGCTCCACAAGCAATTTATTATGAGCCAAATGTTGCTTGATTACAATAGCATATTTATGATTGCTTTGTTTTTCTGACCACTGGTATCTGCCCCGACCAATCACAATAGAATAACAAGAACTATGCAAACTACAGAATTCCTCCTCACTAGGATTACTGATGCTTACATAATCAGGCATGGCTGAGATCAGCTCTTACTCTGAGTAAGGTTGCTATCTAATGGGAGATAAACATCCCTATAAACAGTGTACTCTGGCTGTTTTCTATGCAAATTTATTTCAAAGCCCAGGCATCCTAAGAAATAAAATGGAAAAAAAATAGTTAAACTAAATTTTGTCTTCATTGCTGTCAGCACTGATATAAACTTTCATCAGGTGTCTACTGTAGGAAGAAACCCAAACCCAAAGAAAGAAACTGAAGCCCTTAAGAATGATAAATAAAACAACGCATTGAGAAAACATTTTTACTGTTTTTGCTTTAAATACAAACAACATTTAAATAATTGTTTGGTTTAACCACTGGACAAGGGTTAAAGTTCGTATTTTACATATCAAAGCAGACCTGGCCCCCAGGTTCTCCCAGCATCCCTCAGTTCCTACCACATCCCCATTCCTGAACTTTCCAGCCCTGCCCATGGGCTGCCCTTCCCCCAGAGTCTCTTTCCTACAGACATTTTGCTATGTTCCTTCTCTCCCATCCCCCTTTCCCCATTCTCTCTACTCCCACATCCACCTCTCCTCCCACCCCACCCTGCTCTCTCTCTCTCTCTCTCTCTCTCTCTCTCTCTCTCTCTCTCTCTCTCCTCTCTCTCTCTCTCTCTCTCTCTCTCTCTCTGTCTCTCTCCCTCCCTCTCTCTTTCTCTCTTTTTCTTGGTACCCTTTCTTTTCTTTCTCTTCTCCCTCCCCTCTCCCCACGGTGACCTGCCTGGCCTCAGTCTTTGGGACCAGTGAACTCACCTGAAAGCAGTTTCCCAATAAACCTGCCTTTAACATATTCTAATATGGCTGAATTGGTTCACTTAACTGGCAGAGAAATAACTTATCAATTGTCAATACAAAGCAGAGTTTTCTGGTGGGGGAGAAAGCTAGACTCTCAGAAGTGTGGACAATCCTGAGAGCTCAGAGGAAACAACTACTTCTGCTCACATTCCTGACCCAACAGGGACCTGCCCAGTGCCCCGTGCCCTCTGGGCATAGGAACCTAGGAGCAGTCAGGGGCAGGACCCTTCCGGTTTCTGCCTGTGCCAAGAGCTGAAAACCAGTCTCCTAGACCACTGACACACCTGGGAGGTAAGAAACAGTAACCTGCCTGGAGATCTACAGGAGTGCTGACACACAGGAGTGCTGACACACAGGTCTATAGGAAGGTCAAGCCACTGTCAGAGACAACAAGACAAGCTAACACCAGAGACAACCTGATGGCGAGAATCAAGCACAGGAACCTAGGCAACAGAAAACAAGACTACTTGGCATCATCAGAGCTCAGTTCTCTCACCAAAGCAAATGCTGAATATCCAAACACACCCTGACCTCAAGCAGTATTACACAGGAATAGTGATAAAAACTGTATGGTATTAGTACAGAGACAGGCAGGTCTATCAACAGAATAGAATTGAAGACCCAGAAATAAACCCACACACCTATGGTTACTTGATATTTGACAAAGAAGCTAAAATCATCCAGTTGAAAAGAGATAGCATTTTCAACAATTGGTGCTGGTTCAACTGGAGGTCAGCATGTAGAAGAATGCAAATTGATCCATTCTTATCATCCTGTGCAAAGCTTAAGTCCAAGTAGATCAAGGACCTCCACATAAAACAAGATAAACTCAAACTAATAGAAGAAAAACTGGAGAAGAGCCCCAAAAACATAGATACTGGGGAAAGTTTCCTTAACCAAACACCAATGGCTCATGCTCTAAGATCAAGAATCGACAAATGGGACCTCATAAAACTGCAAAGCTTCTATAAGACAAGGGAGAAGATCATTAGGACAAAACAGCGACCAACAGATTAGGAAAAGATCTTTACCAGTCTTACATCTGAAAGAGGGCTAATATCCAATATATACAAAGAACTCAAGAAGTTAGACTCCAAAGAGCCAAATAACCCTATTTAAAAATGGGATACAGAGCTAAACAAAGAAGTCTCACCTGAGGAATATCAAATGGCTGAGAAGTACCTAGAGAGATGTTCAAGATCTTTAGTCATCAGGGAAATGATAATCAAATCAACCCTGAGATTCCACCCCACACCAGTCAGAATGGCTAAGATCAAAAACTTAGGTGTTGCTTTTTCTCTTCCCTTCCCCTTGTCTCATTTTCCCATTAAATTTCTCCACTTGGGAAAAAAAACTCAGATGTCAACAGATGCTGGCACGGATGTGGAGAAAAATAAACACTCCTCCATTGTTTGTGGGATTGCAAGTTGGTACAACCACTCTGGAAATCAGTCTGGAGGTTCCTCAGAAAATTGGACATGGTACTATCTGAGGACCCAGCTATACCAAAGGTTGCTCCAACATACCACAAAGACAAATTTTCCACTATGTTCATAGCAGCCTTATTTATAATAGCCAGAGCTGGAAAGAACCCAGATGCCTTTCAAGAGAGGAATGGATACAGAAAATATGGTACATCTACACAATGGAGTACTACTCAGCTATCAAAAACAATGACTTCATGAAATTCATAGGCAAATAGATGGAACTAGAAAATATCATCCTGAGTGAGGTAACCCAGTCACAGAAAAAACATACATGGTATGCACTCATTGATAAGTGGATATTAGCTATTAGCCCAAATGCTGTAATTACTCAAGATGCAATGCATGGACCACATGAAACTCAAGAAGGATGACCAAAATGAAGATGCTTAAGTCCTTCTTAAAAGGGGGAACAAGAGTATTCATAGGAGGAGATATGGAGACAAAGTTTGGAGCAGAGGCTGAGGAATGGCCATTCAGAACCTGCCCCACCTGGGGATCCAGCCCTTTTATATACAGCCACCAAACTTAGAAAATATTGATGAAGCCAAGAAGTGCATGGTGACAGGAGCCTGATATAGCCATCTCCTGAGAGGCTCAGCCAGAGCGTGACAAATACAGAGGCAAATGCTAGCAGCAAAACTTTGAACTGAGAATGGTTTCCCAGTTGAAGGAGTTAGAGAAAGGATTGAAGAAGCTGAAAGGACTTGCAACCCCATAAGAACAACAAATACCAACCAACCAGAGCTCCCAGGGACTAAACCACTACCCAAAGACTACATATGGACAGACTCATGGCTCCAGCTGCATATGTAGCAGAGGATGGCCTTGTTGGGCATCAACTGGAGGAAAAGTCCTTGGTCCTACCAAGGCTGGACCCCCAATGTAGAGAAATCTTAGGGTGGGGAGTCGGGAAAGGGGATGGTTGGGGAGGGGGAACACCCTTATAGAAGAAGGCAGATGGGAATGAGATAGGAGGTTTATGTCCAGGAAACCAGGAAAGGGAATAACATTTGAAATGTAAATAAAAAATATCCAATGAAAAACTATCCAAAGACTGTACATGGACTGACCCATGGCTCCAGCTGCATGTATAGCAGAGGATGCCTTGTTGGGCACCAATGGAAGGAAAAGCCCTTGGTCCTGCCAAGTCTGGACCCCCCAGTGTAGGGGAATGTCAGGGGCAGAAAGCAGGGTGGTTGTGGAGGTGAGCAACCTTACAGAAGAAGGGGAGGGGGATGGAATAGGTGACTTATGTCGAGGAAACCAGGAAAGGGAATAACATGTGAAATGTAAATTTTAAAAAAAATCCAATTAAAAAATAGAAAAGATAGCAATATCCTAAGAATATAGACGTTTAAAATTGATCAGAAAAAAAGAGAAAAAAAAGAGAAAATAAACTTTCCTAAGGATTAACTAAATGAGACAACTAAATGAAGCATATTCTAAGGCACCTGTAGAGGTGAGAAGACAACCTCAGACATTTTCCTTTACCTTTCATAGTGTCTCCTGTTTGTTACTGCATAAGCCACAATGACTGGTCCACTAGTCCCTGGCTAAATGCTTCATCTTCTCATGAGCTGGTTAAGGGCTTTTTAGAAATACATATGTTTTCTACTCAAACTCATGTGTGTGCTGAACGTATGAACTTATTCATCAGATATGACAAGAGCTTTACCATTAACATCTAGAGTTTTACTCAAAGAGCTATAAGGGAAAGAAGCGGCTTTTTGCTATGTACATGGTAGGTCTAGTCAACATGAGTAAATGGTTTGTCTGTGGTGAATGAGAACACGTTTACAGAAAGCATCCTCTGGGAGGCTTTCCTTCGACTTATGGAAGCGCTCTTAAGCTGTCATGAGTCATAGGGATTTCTCTTTACCTGTGGGACTCTCCTGCTGAGTCCTCTGCCTCACCAACTCTGGGATGATCATAAAACTGTTACTCTGCTTAAGTTATAACAGATAGTGTGTATCAAAAAATAGATCATGGTTAATAGCAGCATTCCCAAGGAGGCCATTTCTGTTTCAAATTATATTTGCTACAAGGAAAGCAGAGAATGAATCACAATGAAGAGAGGAAATGCATCGAGGGATAAAAAAGCCCTGACCATCTTCCAAGTCTGCATAATTAGGGAGTGTTCCTGAGTAATGGATGGTGGTTTTATGCAACACACACAAGGGAACACTTTGGGACATCTTTATCATCTCTAGCTTGCAAATCAGCACTTTTAAACAGGACTTCTAAGTTGTTTCTATTACTACTGCATATTGACATGACTGAGGCCAGTGTCCCCACACAGGTAGTTCTTTGACCCTCCTGGTTTTCATAGCTCCGAGAATATAGAACACATCTAGAGCATTGGTTCTCAACTTGTGGGTCACCAACCCCCTTGGCAAACCTGTATCAAAAATATTTACATTACATTTCATAACCACTGAAAAATTGCAGTTATGAAGTAACGATAAAAATAATCTTGTGGTTGAGGGTTACTATGAGGAACTGTATTAAAGGGTCACAGCATTAGGAAGGTTGAGAACAGCTTTGCTAGAAGCAGAAAGAGAGCTTTGGTTTTCTTCTACAAAAGGGGCCAAGAATAGCAATTCAGTTCAATTAAAAATTGTTCTGATCTATACTAGGGCACAATTTTCTGACTTTCAAAGCACATATCCCCAAAACGTTGGCAATTAAGTTAATTAAAAACTTCTCAAGATGTCTCCAATGCTCTCTGAAGCTAAAGCCTGTTCTTCCATAGTAGCAACCACTCTTTACCCAGTTGTCCAAAATGGATGCCCTGTATGATTGCCTCCTGCCTTATTCCAAGTCTTTCAACATGAATTATTAGAGCATTATACACATTGCATCTCTAAAGCCCTTCCCCCCTCTGCACTGTTCCTGGAGGAGATCATAGCATGGTTATTATACATCTAGCCAAATCTCCTCACTGGGGGGGCATCTCCACCCCTTATGCAATTGCTGAAATGAGCTCCTGAATGATTCTACTGTTTTTTGTAACTGAAATAGAATTACCTTACCATTGCTCTACCTTTCTTCCCTCCTAACTCCTCCCATATCCCAGTACTCACTCCCAACTGTACAGTTCCTTTTTGTTTGATGGTCCCCTTCCCCTTCATCACACTATAAGCAGCAGGAGACATTTTTATAAGCATGTTAAGTGTCTCAAACATGTATATTAACTATGTGAACTAATAGAAAATGCAATATTTAAAACTAGCATTGTTTATCTCAAGCTCATCAAAAACTCTGCCTTTGAATCTCATTCATAGTAAACATGCTAGTCGCCTGTGTGATTGTGAAGTAAATCACATGAGGAAAAGGGATTACTTTAGCTCATTGCTTCAGAGGAAGTAGTTGGGCATCACTTGGCCCCAAGTGTTTGGACAGAGCACTATGGTGGAAGCCTATGACAGCAGCCATTTTCAGGGTGTACAGGTAAGAGAAGTAAGCGAGAAGATCTGAAAACAAATATACCTTACAGTGCCATGCCTCCCAACTGATTCCTTTGGTAAAGGCATACCTTCTCAATTTTTAAGAACCTATCAAAAATACCATCATATGGTACCAAGCATGTAACACATGAGCTTTTAGTGAAGACTTCATTCTTAAACCAGAAAATAACTAAATGAAACAGAACCAAACATTGCCAATACAGCCAGTCATGAGGTGAGTAAAAGACTACCAAGAGTGATGAGCCAAATTCCATCCTCAGGGTTCACATGGTAGAAAGAGAAGGGAAATGGCATCTACAGAGTGTCAACCTACCACATTCCTCCACCTACATCACATGACTCAGGCCTATACATACACCCACACCTTCTCTCTCTCTCTCTCTCTCTCTCTCTCTCTCTCTCTCTCTCTCTCTCTCTCACCCACACCCACACACACACACACACACACACACACACAAGTTAAAGGTAAGCAAATAGTATATTTGTGATGTTAGAGACAGAAAAGATTTAACTCTTACTATGATTTCAAATAAAATGATTCAGAAAATTATACTTTAAATTTTTCCTTAAACCAAATTAGAAACACAACAAAAATACAACAGCCTTGAATTTCTTGAGATTTGCAATATTTTCAGAATACAATTGTAGCATAGGTGCAAATAAGTTGCATAAAGATCTGATATCAAGGAGGCTCTGCTGCTAATTCCTGTCACTGTATCATCTGTCACTCATAGACAAGCAAATAACTCATGTGTCAAACACTGCAGCTTAATAGCAACCAAAATAGCATATCTGAGATCCAGAGATAACTATATTTCATTCTTCCTTTAAAATAAATATACTTTTATTTTATATGCATGAGCATTTTCACCTGTGGAGCCAATCAGAAGGGGATTGATCCCATTGAACTGTAGTTACATATGATAGCTAGTCACAAAGTAAGTGCAGGGAATCGAACCCAAGTCTTCTGAAAGAGTAATAATTTCTTAGCAGCAGAACCAACTCTTCAGCTTTGTAAGTATGGATATAAATAAACACTGAAAGTACAACTAATGACTGCCAAAAGTTGGGACCCATCCCACTGTGAGAGAGCCGACCACTGACACCATTAATGAGACTCTGCTTTGCTTGCAGATGAGAACCTAACATTACTGTCTTCTGAGAGGCTTCATCCAGCAGCAGATGGAGGCAGATGCAGAGACCCACAGCCAAACATCCAGTGGAACCCGGGGAGTCATGTGGAAGAGTGAGAACAGAAATGAACAATTCTGAAAGGCCAAGGGCACTGCAAAAAGACCCACAAAGTCAACTAACCTAGGCCCATGGGGTCTCACAGAGCCTGGTCTATCAACCAAGAAGCATGCAGAAGCTGAACTTTGGTGCAGCTTAGTGTTCATGTGGTTCCCCTAACACGTGGACCAGGGGCTTTTTCAGTCTCTGTTCCCTGCCATCGGATCACCTTCCTCCTTACTTGGATTGACTGGATTGGCCTCAGTGGGAGAAAATGTGCCTAGACTATGTGCTGGGATTAGATGCCCCAAGTTTGGGTAATACCCAAGGAGAACTTCCATTCTTAGAGGAGAAGAGGTGGAGACAATCAGAGGAGGGATTTTTAAGAGGGAGACTCAGAAAAGAGCAGGGAGGGAGAGCTGTGATCTGGATGTAAAGTGAATACAAAACATTTTCCAAGGACAAAATAGCAGTTGTTGACTGCAGAGACATCACTTTAACTTATCTTTTGATGTGAAGACAGAAAAATATTCCTAATTCTGACAAACATCTCCCTTAGAAACAGGAGAACTCAAGTCTTGGGAAAGAGATGAGTATTTAGAGATTTAAAAAGAAAGCTTGGCCTAATTTTTACTCAGTGACTGACTACTAGAACAAGTTTACAGAGAGGATGGCAGATGTCTCTAAAATGAGATATCATCTACACTGAAGAGTAAGAATTGAGTAATTTCAAAATCTATGTCGTTTCCGAACCCAAAAGGTAGTTTATAACTTCAGACATAAGCAACAGAAGCATTCTAACTACACAAAGTCCCAATAACATGGCTGCCTAAGCAAGACCTAAACAAGAAAAACGACAGGCTAAAATAGAAGGGGTAATCTAATGGGGTCCCACATTAGATAAAGAATAGCAGACAACCAATGACTGCTAAGAGATAGATAATTAGAGATAGACTAGAATTCCCTAGGGAAACGACATAGGAGGGAGTGTGTGGGTGGGTGGGGAGCACCCTCATTGAGGCAGGGTCTGGGGGGATGGAATAAGGAGTCTCTGGAGGGGAAACCAAGAAGGGGATAACATTTGAAATGTAGATAAAGAAAATAACCAATAAAAAATGGAAAAATAAGAAACTAACATTAGATGGACTGATCAGGCTTTATGTATTAAGGAAACATATAATGAAAACAAGAGGCTATAGACTATGAACTTGAGAGATGAGGTATATATAAGCAAAATTGGAAGGAAGAAAGGACAATAGTAAAACTGTATGATGAATGTTAAATAACATTTAAAAAACAAGAGAGAAATAATAAATTGTCACATCCATCTGTGTGTTTCTAACTATCCTTTTCTATCCTTGGAAATGTCACTGAAATATATATTAATGTTAAATGTTTTTCCACACCAAGGACCTTGTCATCTTGTTCACTCCAACCACTCTATCTTTCACATTAGGTTTGTCATTTCTTTCTTTCTTTTTTTATTATTTTTATTGATTACTTTGTTTATTTACATTTCAAATATTATCTGGCTTTCTGGTTTCCCCTCTGAAAACCCCTTATCCTATTTCCCCTCCTCCTGCTTCTATGATGGTTCTCTCCCACTTACCCACCCACTCAATGTGCTAGCATTCTCCTACACTGGGGCATCAAGCCTCCAAGGACTAAAGGCCTTTCCTCCCATTAATGCCAGATAAGGCCATCCTCTGTTACATATGCAGCTGGAGCCATGGGTCCCTCCATGTGACTCTTGGGTTGGTGGTTTAGTCCCTGGGAGCTCTAGGAGCTCTGGTTGGTTGATATTGTTGTTATTCCTATGGAGTTGTAAACCCCTTCACCTCCTTCGGTCCTTCCCCTAACTCCTCCATTGGGGTCCCCATGCTCAGTATGATGGTTGGCTACTAAGAAAATCTGCATCTGTATTGGTTAGGCTCAGGCAGAGCCTCTCAGGGGACAGCTATGCCAGGCTCTTGTCAGTAAGTGCTTCTTGGCATCACCAATAGTGTCTGGATTTGATGTCTGCAGATAGGATGGATCCCTAAGTGGAGCAGTCTCTGGATGGCCTTTCCTTCAGTCTCTGCTCCACTCTTTCTACTCATTGTCCCTGCATTTTCTTTTGACAGGAACAATTCTGGCTTAATATCTTTGAAATGGGTGGGTGGCCCTATCCCTCAATTATGGGCCATATCTAAGCACTGGGTATGGTCTCTACGGCTTCTCTCTCTCCTTCATTGGATATTTTGGCTAATGTCATCCCTGTTGGGTCCTGGGAATTAGGTCCCTGGCATCTGGAAGGTTTTAGTGGCTACCCCCAGTTCCCCATCCCCAACTGCCATACACCTCAGTTTAATTTTCTGACCCTCTGTACATCTCCCCTGTCTCCTCCCACTCCTGATCCTGCCCCCTCCCTTTTCCTCCCCCTCCTCTCTCCCTCCCAGGTTGGGCTGTCTGAAACAGAGATGAATGTCTGTGGGATGGTTTCTGTGTCGTCATCCCTGCAGTAGAAGATTTACAAACTCCATGTGTACTTGGGCTGCTGGAGTTTATGATGAGCATCGCCACCTTTGTTGCACTTTGAGGGTGTAACTGGTACACTCAGGTAAGCACAGCAAGCCTCTGAGAGAATTGATGAGGTGAGTAGCCGTACAAAGTTGGCTCTGTTCCTTGGTGATCAAATACCTGAGTATCTAGCAGCATCGCCTGCACTTTGTACTTTTTACTGCACTGTAATGAAGTTTAAATCCATCCTTTGGTAAGAAAACTGGTGCTAATTTGCTGTGACAGCATCTCTGTATAAGAGAAGTGTACACAAAAGAACTCACTCTTTCTATGTGTGTGCTTCTACCTGATGCATTATGTCTGTTAATCATTGGGAAATGCCTTTTTTAATGTATATGGTCGAGAGATTAACCACTAAATCTCATTTTTAATTGTTTAAGCAGACATCTGTGGTATTTTCTTCACTGTTCTATATAAAAGTATCTAAAGTAGGCACATGTGTTCACATGCACATGCACACACACACAGAGAGAGAGAGAGAGAGAGAGAGAGAGAGAGAGAACAGAAGAAAATTATTGAAGATAAACCTTACCCAATACTGTGTTTATGTGTTGATTATTTAAGAAAGCCTTCACCTAGTCTGATTCAGAAAACAGGGGAATTGTTCTACTCTTTAGCAATAATATGTACTTACTATATATTCATTTGTATCACCACAAATGCAGATACAATTTTAAGCCCTTTTTACAGTGTTTTAATTTCTCAACTGGAAAACATGTCAGAATTGCCTGGCACATAATACTCAACCCCAGTGTGTGGGCGGCAGACTCATTAGCTTCTTTTTAAGGCGCTTTGACTTATGAAATGCAAGAACTTCCCAAAGCGCTTTGTAGTTCAGACATGCTCTCTGAGATGTTTCATTTCCTAAGGATAATCATTTTCAGCGAGGCCATAAATAAAATCCCTTCATAAAGAAGAAAGCGAGCAAGATTCACTGCTCCCAATACTTTGCTCTGCTCCAGCTGGCCGGCCACAATGAGCTTCCCATTTCATTTGGCAATCCCAGTCCGTCCAATTGCCAGCCACTTAAAGATTGCCTCTCCGAGTCTTCAAAGTGTTTTATTTATCAGAGTTTTAATTTTATACGCGCTCCAAATCTTTACTTTTTTGCCCTTTTGAGGTCAGATTTATCACTGCAGCACCCAGGCCCCCTGATAGGTGAGCCATTCATCCTAATTCAGTAAGGGCGGAATGTCTTTGGAGAAGTTTCATCAGCCTAATGGAAACCACACTCACAGCACCTGTAATCTATCATCCTTGGAAACTACTGAATAGAGCCACTGTGCTTATAAATCCCAATTGTGGTAAAGATGTCACAGTACTTGTCTCTCAGCAAGTCCCATGCTCCTCGGTAACAAAATACATTCTAAGTGGTCTTCCAAAATAAATAAATAAAACATCTTCTTTTTAACTGGGTGGGAATATTTTGGTTGCTTGAAAAGTATACTATATTTGCCAGTTAATATATGAGCAACAGTCATTGTATTGAAGACACTTGGTAAGGAGATAGAAGGGCATTAGTTCATTCATCAAATCTTGAATATCTGTCATGTGAATCCTTAAGAGGCTTTAAAACAAAAGGGGAAAGCAAGGCAATTATCCATTCAAATGCTATAGGATTTGGGTATTAATTATTTTAATAGGTTTTTACAAAATGTTTTACAGATTTAAGAGCAGCACAAGCAGTAGTCATTAACCACATAAATTTATAATATTTCAATCACACACACACACACACACACACACACACACACACTACACACACACCAGGAAGCATGTATCTTAGTACCTTACCACCATAAAATATCTGAGTAATTCAGCATCAGGAATGTATTACTTGGATGGGAGAAGTTTTATATATACATACACACATACACACACACAATTTATTTTTATTTTTACTTGTGTGTGTATGTAAGTACAAGTGCTCACAGACACGAAAAGGATAAGGTGTCACTGAAACCGGACTTACCATTGGTTAGTGAGCTGTCCAGCTTTGAAGCTTGTACTCAAACTCTGGTCCTCTGCAAAATGTATACACTCCTAACCCCCAAACTAACTCTCCAACCCCTATTTTGTGATTTTAAAGTACTTTTATTTTAGAAGAGTAAGAAACAACATGGCATGCTTAGGAATAAAAGGTTTAATGAGGAAGGTGTCATAATTCTTGATTTTGACCCGTGCTTGAGGAGTATGAAGCTAAATCAGAACATGGTTTCATAAATCAGCAAGGAAACAACAAAAATAAATTTGGAACATCACACTTCATGATTTCAAATTATGCTACAAAATTGTAGTAATAAAAATGATACTAAAATTAAAACAGACTCATAAACCCATAATATATAAATGAATGGATGCATTTATGGCTAATTCAGATTTAACAGAAATGACAAGAACACACAATAGGGGAGGGACAATTTTTGTAAGCTCCTGGTTACATATCCACAAATGGATGAAACTAGGTCCTGATGTAATAGAGGAGAGACTCAAAATAGATTAGAATTGAACATAAGCCCCGAAACTTTACAATATCCAGAATAAATCAAACAGGAAAAAGTTAATGATGTTGCTTGGGAAATATTTCCTATTATTTTGTTGTTGTTTTATATAACCCTGAAAATAAAATAAAAGAGGATGGACTAGGAGGGTTGCATCCAAAGAAAATCTCCTACATAGAAACCAAAACAACCCACAGAGCAAAGGCAACCCACCAATTAACAAAGAGTATTGTCAAACAATTCCTGTAACCAAGCATTAATATACAAAATATATCAAGAACTCAAAAGACTTAGTAGCAACAAAATAAATAACAGGAGCAAAAGTAACAGGTAATAGACCCTGTCTTTGTTCATTTCTTGTACTATTACAAAATATCTAAGACTGAATAGTTTACAGAGAACAGAATTCTCTTTTTCATAGCTCTGGAACCTAGAAAGATCAAGATAAAATTCTGAGCCATTCCAGGATCTTGTAAAGGTTATTTTCTGTTTCCAAGATGGTACTTTGTGCTGTTTCCTTCAGAGGGGACAAATGCCATGTATACTATATGGCAGAAGAGAAAAAAAGCCAAAGGGGGAAAGAATAAATTCCTATCATATTTATATGAGTGTATTCATTTCATGTCACTAGAAAAAATTCCTGATCCATGCTAAAAGGGGAATAAAAAGAGCTTTATTTGATTTCTAGGATCTAGACTTTCAAGCCCAAGATTAGGCAGCTCTTGGTTGATCTCTGACTAGAGCAGAAAATGACTAAGACACAGAACATGTCAGATCTAGTGGTCAGATCAAGTCAGAGAAAAAAAACTGATTGATAGATTCCTACTAATGATATGGAGTTAAAATTAACCTAATAACACTCAATAAGTCCTCAGTGTTAAAAACCCACTCAAACCTCACACTATTGCCAACTATTTACACCAAGGATCATGTATTTAAGTAGATACTAGTGGCATGTGTCCACACTATAATAACGATTTGCCTATGGCATAGCAGTGCTATGTCTTGTACAGATAATGGGTTCAGAGTTAATGTGTCAGAAATAGATATAGACTCATGTTCATTGTGTTATTTTTCATAATGGCGAAGACATTGAGACTATTCAACAACTTTATAAATAAATAGATAGGGAAAACGGCAATGCAGTGCCATTTAGCCTTAAAATGAGAAGATTGCTGAAGCAATGGCTAAGTAGATAAAGTGATCAAAATATTTAAGGCTTAAGCAAGAGAATTGGCTCTAAGCTAACTTAAGTGCTGGTGAACATCATGACCCACCTGTAATTTCACTCTCAGTAGTTGGAAGTGTAGATCCCCAAGAGTAAGGAGGCTAGGGAGAGTTGCTATATCAATAAGCTGTAAGTTTAATGGAAAGTCTTTACCCCAAAGAGTAGCTACTGAGAAAGATTCTGTACATCAAGCTCTGCCCTTTATAATATTACGCACATGCTAAAATGTGCATACATGAGCCCTCATTCACCACACATTCATATGCACAGAAAGAGGGGAGCGGGAATAAATTTCAGTTTTCTAAACATGATAAATTTGTAGGAAATCATTCTAAATGACTACAGGTGAGAGTTGGGGGGTAGAAAATTATAGCTTGTTCTCTCAGTCATTAAGCAACTGACTCGTGGCCTGGGACCTCAGTGACTACCTTCTGGTGTAGGTGATATTGGTGAAGCATGATGTTCAGTGTTCTCTCATATTCAGGACCATCAATAAAATGACTGAGAGAAACACTAGCTTCTTGCCTACCCTAAGCCCTCGGGCTGCCTTTAATCTGGGTCCCAGCATACAAGTCCCTTTATTTCTCATTTCTTATAAGAGTAGCTGTCGCCTTCCACCCCCTTTCATTGTTAATGGCATTGACTGAGTTGGATTCTGAGGTGATGACTTTTCATGTGGTTGGTGTTGGCCTTGTGAGGCTGTAGCCACCTGTATGGGGCTGCTGAATGTCTCTAGTTTCCTTGAGTAGGTTATATATGTGGGTTTGGGACTGAATGACAGTATTCATTCATAAATAATCCCTAATCAAGTTAGAGCAGTGTGGGCTCTGAGAGTGTCTAGCCTACTTCTTTCTCCAAACAAAAGATTCATGTGTGGACTCCACACAAAGCCCTATTTGTACTGGAAATCTGGGGCAACTAAGAAACTTTATAGTATCTGGGACTATTGACTTTATGGTAAGAATTTGAAGGACTTTCCCATTTACCCTTTACTTTACAAGGGAGAATGTAGTCTTATCCCAAGGGAAGCTCAGTGGTGGTTCCCAGGGAACTGTATTCTTCTTCGTGTTCTTCTGGATCAGGATTCAGGCTTGCAAGAGTCTATCCTTGGTCTTGTGTAAGCTAACATTCTCCTATGTTTACTTATCTCAAAAGTAAAGCTCTTTAGCTCTTTTAGTTCCTCTTCTCAGAAGGGAAGGCATTTTCCTGATGCCTGTTTTCATTTTGGATTCTCTTCTAATTCTATTTTACAGCAGCATGGCTGCCTAACAAGTCCTGTCAATTTCTTAATTGCTTAGCATCCAAGTAATCAGTTACAGAGATACAAGTGCTGCACGACCTCTCTCTTAGGAGTACTTGAAAATTTTCAAATTCGGGGCTTGGGATGTTTTTCAGCACACAGGAGGACCTGAGTTCAATACCTAACACAAATACACACACACACACACACACACACACACACACACACACACACACACACACACCATGACTTAAACTTAAAGAAATATAAAGTGTAGTAGTGTTCTAGGGCCTGGGAACTTAGAGGATATAGGTACGTATTACAAATTAACAGAGTTTTTTTGATTAGACCGAATAAAAGTGTATAGTATCTGATATACAGAATGACGATTGTGTTCATTAATGTGTTATTTGCTTAAAATTTGTTGTAAGCAAGTCTCCAACATTCTCATCACTGTATGATAAGGGGTATGCTAATTTGCTTGATTGTGGTTATCTCACAGGAAATACATATATTGAAATAGGATGCTGTAGATGATGAATACATTTTCATTCATCAGTTGTACATCAATACACCTGGAGAAAGACAGGGCCTTATTTAAGAACATAATCAATCCCAAGCAGATTTGCGAAAAAGGAAGCAAAGATAGGTGAGTGGAATTACAATGCTGAGCTTCCTATGAGGTTTTGAATCATTTTACCATTCTCAAGAGATCAATGATGGTGTCTACAGCAGGCCTGGACACAGCGGTGCTGAGGAAGGAAGGTAGAGTGAGCCTGTAAGTTGGAAACCAGTGTGGATCCCATGGTAAGATCACATCTGAAAATAAAGACTAGGGAAAAAAGAGACAGAGATGAAAAACGAGGGGAGGGAAGAAGGCAGGAGAGGGTTAGGGAAGGGAGGGGAGGGGAATGAGAGAACAGCCAATCAAGACTCTAAAATGCCTTACTAGAGGCAATAATACATGTAACATTGACTAGATAGGAGAAAGATAGAGTGTTGTACATTTCTAGAAGCTTTATAACAGGAAAATGTAAAACTTGTAAGTAGAGGGATGGAGACACCAACTCACCTTCAAAATTTTTGACCCAGAATTGTTCCTATCTAAAGGAAAAGCAGGATAAATTTGGAGAAGAGACTGAAGGACAGGTTTACCAGTGACTAGCCTAACTTAGGATCCATCCCATGGGCGGGCACCAAAGACACTATGACTGATGCTATGCTATGTTTACAGACAGAAGCCTAGGACGCCTGTTCTTTGAGGGGCTCTACTAGCAGCTGACTGAGACAGATACATACAGCCAACCATTGGACTGAAATCAGGGACCCCTATGGAAGAGTTAGAGGAGGATCAAAAGAGCTGAAGGGGATGGCATCCCCATAAGAAGATCAATAGTGTCAACTAACCTGGACTGATAGGAGCTCCCGGAGACTGAACCCCCAACCAAAGAGCATACACTGGCTGGTTAGAGGCCGCCAACCAGAGCACTGCCTTATCTGGCCTCAGTGCGAAAGGATATGTCTAATCCTGTAGAGAATTATGCCAAAGGCTGGGGAAGCACTTCTCAGAGGTGAAGGACCTGACGAATGGGGTGAAAAGCCGTGGGAGGGTGGACTGGGAGAAGAGGCAACATTTGAGATGTAAACAAATAAAATAATTTAAAAAATTTCACAGCATTTCACAAGTAATCCTCGATAATAATCTATAAACATTATTTAATAGCTCCATAAAATATTCTTGTACACTATATGTGGTAACTGGATATATGTTTTTAACCATGTATATTCATTGATTGAAATAATTGGAATATCTGCTTTGTGGAGGTCAGCTCCTGAAATCTTTCTGGCTTCTTAACAGATTTAGCTTCTAGAGTACTTGTCTAAGAAAATATCTCCCAGTTTAAGTAACAAGAATAAATACCTAAGAGCAGAAAAATGATTAAATTTCACCAACATACAAAGCATTCTGATCTTACCACACACAACCATTCAGAGATACTGAGAATTAAATATTATGAAAATCAGTATGCTCCAATACAGGCCCAACATATCCGATATTCATGGTGCATTTAACATTACTTAAAATGAAAATTCTCAGGTGAAAAGCAGTACAGATAATGTGTTGTTTCCTCAGTTCTTCTAGTTAAAAACAATTTTTCACTTTTTAAAAAAACAGGGTATTGCTTAATAACATATACAGTGAAGAACCACATCCCCAAGTTTAAGTCAAGCATATAATTGCCTTCGGTGTTGCCCAGACCCTTGGTAGCAACAGTTGACTTGTAAGTTTAATTTTGAACAGCATCATTTGGGTGAAATAATTCTTTGGCAAGTAATATAAATGATACTGTAACTTAGCAAATGGTGCCTTTTCTCTGTTCCTTCCTTTTCATTTTTCATAATTTCCTTCCATTTGACTTTTAAATCACTAAAAAGTCATAATTTTATAATCTCCCTAAGTCGTAATATTGTATTTCACTTTGGAATGTCAATATTTCTCACTGTAGCAGGCACTGGCAGTACTCACTGTCATTTATTTTCTAATGCAGTTTGTGTTTAGATTTATGATGCTTATACTTTTTCTCCTATGAAAGATAAGTGAAACCTAGATTATCAATATTCTCCTGGAGATGTGTTTGAATTCTGTTCTTAGGACTAAGGATTTCTTATTACAGAAGCTATATCTCTATGTATGATTTATTCTCAATTTAAAACTAACACTCTACGATAAATAAATTTAGACTCAATGGGCATGAGTGGTAAAGGTTTTGCATATCATTCTTTAAAAAATATTTTTCTGTCAGCAGCCATAATGGGACAAGCTAGTAACTTCCTGAGATGGCCTGCTTCAGATTATTGTATAATCTGCAACAGGTTCACCCTAATGAGGCAAGGCTGTAGGAGAATTCATTTTAGGAAAGATCCCTGCTTTTAATATGCTTTTTCTATTATTACTAAACATATATAACAATCACTAAATGATAGCCCACTCCTTTGGAGCAGATCTCTGCAGATGGAGAGATACACTGTCTTGTAATGACACTATCTAGACAAATAGATGACTTCTTAAGTCCTAATGATGACCCTATAAGAATTCCTAAAATTATATCAGTTATTATTAAGCTCTTTTTTAATTGTTATTAAACTCTTTTATAGTGGGACTGCTAATAGATCCCTTTCTGTTAGTGAAAACTGCAATGAGAACTCTGCCAGTCCCCCAAGTGTCACCAGTTAATTGCTCTTAGATGGTAACCAGACTTCCTCCTACTCAAAGCACATTCCAAGAGCTTGTAAAACAATTAACCAAAGGGAACTAATGATTTATTATAGATGCTAAGGCAGAAGCTAAAGTGTCGAGTGGGTTTATCTATACAAAACTTCACCAATAACTTAGTTATGACTTTAAACTTTCTGTGAACCCATGGAGCTGTGACAGGTGAGGGATGTTTAGCCAGATAATTACTCCTATGGATATGCATGTAAACATTCTCTGCTGCAAACTTCTATTTCAATTTATGATTGACTTTTTTGTGTGTGAACTTGTAGAGAATTTTTAAACATGTGATCATGTATTCTGAAAGGTGTATAAATACTTCGGACAAAGAGATGAGAGAGGAATTGTTCTCTTACTAAATTTAATGCCTTTCCCCACTTAGAAGAATTTTCTCCTTTTCCCGCTTAGGATATTTCTGCTTTTCCCCTTAGATAGCTTTCATAGGAAACCATTTACAACCTAGTAATAAACTATAATCACTTTTCTAAATTGTTCATTTTCCTTCCTGAGATTTCAGACTAGCAGGCTGAAAAGTTGGAGCCCAGCAGTTTCTGCTGAGATAGAACAAAGGCCACATTACTTAATCCCCGCCCCCCAAATCAGGCTACAGGTGTTAATCGCCTAAGAACTCTTTAGAAGTTATCATCATAGATTATATGAAGCTCAGGAAGAAGGAAGAACAAAATGTGGATGCTTCAGTTCTTCTTAGAAGGGAGAACAAAATACTCACAAGAGGAAATTCCGGGACAGAGTGGAGCATGGGGCTGAAGAAAAGGTCATCTAGAGACTGCCCCACCTGGGGATCCATCCCATATGCAGGCACCAAACCCATTCACTATTCTGATGCCAAGAAGTGCTTGCTGACAGGAGCTAGATATGGGTGTCCCCTGAGAGGCTCTGCCAGAGTCCTACTGATACAGATGAGGATGCTTGTAGCTAGCCAGTGGACTGAACAAGGGGGCCCCAATGGAGGAGTTAGAGAA
The DNA here is from genome assembly GCF_011064425.1 of Rattus rattus. Taxonomy (NCBI): domain Eukaryota; kingdom Metazoa; phylum Chordata; class Mammalia; order Rodentia; family Muridae; genus Rattus; species Rattus rattus. The sequence goes on along the minus strand of NC_046157.1, from coordinate 93,880,672 downwards.
AAGACTGAAGGAGCTGAAGGGGTTTTCAACACCATAGGAAGAACAACAGTATCAACCAATGAGAACCCCATCAGAGCTCCATGGAACTAAAAACCAACAAGCAATGAGTACCCATGGAAGGACGCAGGACTCCAACCACATATGTAGCAGAGGATGGCTTTGTACAGCATCAATAGTAGGAAAAGTTCTTGGTCCTGTGAAGGTTCGTTTCCCCAGTGTAGGGGAATGCCATGGCGTTTAAGTGTGTCTGAGTGGGTGGGAGTGGAAGCATCCTCATAAAAGCAGGGGGAGGGGAAAAAGGAAGAGGGAAAGGGGATAACATTCGAAATATGAATGCATAAAATATCCAAGAAATTTTTTTTTTAAAAAAAGAAGTTATCATCAGCATTTCAGTACTGTTAGAGAGCTAGAATGTCCGGAGACCCTCAGACTTTAAAGCCATCACCACAGTCCTACTTTGTGCCCTGCCACTACCCTTTCCAAGCCAGGAGGCCCAGCATTTTTCTATCCATTGCCTGAGAAAACAAGCAATCTTTAATGGCCAGTAAAGTTCTACGTGGTTGAAAGCAGTTACTCTAACAGTGCTATCACAAAATGAATGGACTTTTAAGGAAAGTACATTAGTCTCAGATGCACTCTTTCTCTGAATCTAAGTTGTGATGTTGAAAACTAAAATTTCAGCTCCAAAAACTAGACAGTTCCATCACATAATAAAAAAAATCACACAATAATAAATAAAACCTCTTGATACACAGCACCATCCATTCCCCTCCTATAAAAAGAAATACTAGACCACATAGTTTCCTGAAGTTAATATTTCATAATTAATATTTTGTACTTCAAGTAACTTAAGTAGAAATGAGGGTTGGATATGTTGCAACTTATGTCTCCGAAAGCTATGACTTTAAATATAAATGGGAAAACAATCCCCCAAAATTGAACAATAACTTAATGATAAACCTAAGTAAGTTGACTTCAAGTTAAGACATCAAATTGGATCCAGAATTTGCTAACTTAGTGGAAATAGAATTTCCCTGCATAATAGAAGAATGTTTTATAGTGTGGCAAAGCATCACGTCTCATATCATGTCTCATATCAAGAACAAAGGTGTTCACTTTCCAAATGTGAAGAGATATCTATAGTCGCCCAAAACTTCAGAACAACATTCTAAAATTGTTTAACAATTATTTTATAGCAGTCAAAATAAAAATATTTCAACAAGAAATTGATAGTCATCTTGAAATGAACGAAAAAAAAAAACTATGAAATCTCAGCAAGGTAAAAGAAATTAACGAAAATAACCAGCTGTAAATTTTAGAAATGAAAATATGTTAAAGAAAAATTCTTACCAAATAAATGAAATAAAGTAGTGGCAAAGGAGAGAATCAGTGGATTTGAGGATAGATCAATATAAGTTTTAATTTTTTATTTTGTATATTTATTTTTTGTATAATTAATTATTTACTTATTTATTTATGTGCTCAACAATACGTGTGCAGTGACTATGGGTGTTGTTACAGACCACAAGAGGATGTCAGGTACCCTGGAGTTACTGGCAGCTGTGAGCCATCCACATGAGGACTATGAAATGATCTTGGGTCCTCTGGAAGAGCAGGGGCCATGCCTAACCACCAAGGAACCTCTCCAAACCCAGATCCATAGAACTGTACCAATATCTAAAATAACACAGGGAAAGTAGACTTCATAAAGTTTCCTAGAGCCCAGGAAGAAAAAATATGGTAAGAGTTATAGCAGAAGAAAAACCTAAGAGTGTCTCTAACATGTCCAATCAAACCTTAAAAGTAAATAGGATAAACACTCCAGTAAAAAGACAAAGACTTATAGGATGAATTTTGAAACATAACTAAGTCAATTCTATTTAAACAACTGCAGTCTGAAGTTAAAGCACCTTTATTCAGGTTCAAAACTTTCCTAAACCTGTGAAGACTCAATTTATTTTTTATTGGTTTTATTTTGCTTTTATTTCTCCTGTATAGAATTTTGACTTTCTTTCAAGCTTAGTTTATGTGTCTTTTACAAGGTTGTTATTTCTCTAGGTTTTATGATATCTTATTCCATTTCCTTGCCCAATCTTGAACTACTTTATTGTAGGATCTTTGAAAATGCTTTATATCTTAAAACCCTGGGAATGAGTCAAATAACAATTTATAATAGACCTCAAATATATTCTATATTTTATAGCTATATTTCACAGACATTAAAAGATGTCTTGTCAACATAAGAAAAAAGTAACATCTGAGAGAAAGTCCCTTTACTAGTCTCTAAGAAAGGAACTCCCAGGCCAGCTGTGGGCAGCATACCTGCAATCTCAACATCTGGAAGACAGAAGCAGGAGGACCAGGAGCTCAAGCCTGTATATGAGACTATACACGTATCTCTGTGTGTGTCTATGTGTCTTACGTATATTCATGTCTGTGTGGGTGTCTGTTTGTGTGTGACTATGTGTATATGAAAGGGAAAGATCATTTATGTTTAAAAACAGATAACTCACTGAATACTGTTGCTCTTCCTCTTAGAAACATGATATACCCCGTGATGAAGTTCTGATCAAAGTCAGGAGCATGTTCAACGCATGCTGCTTTCACACTGAAATTGTAAAGAAATGGACAAGCAACGTCCTGTCTACTTTTGAAATTTCATTGACTGGGAGACAATGAGGTCTGAATTGTATAGTATGTTTTGACCTAGATAGAAGTATGCATTTTAACAAATTCAGAAATATGCTTTCTACTCTGGGAGGTTTCAAATGTTAAGTGGGAGTAAAATAGGTAACTTCTTTAAGACTTTAAATATGAGAGTCTTTCTGAGTTAACATCTTACATTTTGTATAAGAACTAAAATAAGTCTCAGTAACAGCAAAAAAGAAAACTACAAAACAAGATCTAATGAGATCTTGTGGGAAAAAAAAGTTGGTTTGAGATAAGAAACTCAAATGGGAAGGTGAGTAAAGCAAGCCTGTCCTGCCATTTCTGGTTCAAGAAAGTATCCATAATAATGCAACCCAGTTTTGCAGTAAGCCATTACTATGAAGGTAATAAGTGTGCTGTGCTTACAGAATAATTTTTATATTAATTAATTAATTATTTATTTAGATATAATTATATCATATATAATTAAATATATAATTAATTAATTTTATAATTAATGTTTTTCCTGCATGTATATCTATGTGAGAATGTCGGAGCTTCTGAGACTGGAGTTACAGGTAGTTGTAAGCTGCCACGTGGGAGTTGGAAATTGAACCCTGGTCCTCGGAAGAGCATCCAGGACTCTTAACCACTGAGCCATCTCTCAAGCACCAAAGAATCTCATACAATGGCACAGAACAAAAATGTATCAATGATAAATAGCCAGACAATTCAGCATATCATTTGTGTGTGGGAAAGAGTATGTACAATTCTGTGTTTGACAAATGCACACTATTGTATGCTTATCATCAAAATAGAAATAAAAAGGCCCATAAAGACCACTCCCACAAAATTCACTTTTCCTTCCTAACAAGAACTAACACTGATGGTTTTCTGTGCAGCTTCTTTCTTATGTTTAATTTTCCCCTTATGAATTATATTTCTAATGGGTTCAGGAGATCGCTCAGTAGGTAAATCCTTGTTTTGCAAATGTGAGTACTAATGTTTGAATCCCCAGAATCTATATAACAAGATGTTGGCCTACATCAGGATGAGGAAGCAGAAACTAGAAGTCAGGGTTTTCTGGCAAACCCATCTACTGGCCACAAGGTCATCAATAGACTGTCTCAAGAAAACAAGCAAATAAATAACAGAAGAAGGTAGGTGTTCCTCACTTTGTTTCCATATTTCCTCCCTTGAGTATTTTGTTCCCCCTTCTAAGAAGGACTTAAGCATCCATGTTTTGGTCTTCCTTTTTCTTGAGCTTCATGTGGTCTGTGAATTGTATCTTGGGTATTCTAAGCTTTTTGGCTAATATCCACTTATCAGTGAGTACATATCAGTGTGGAGCAGAGACTGAAGGAAAGGCCGTCCAGAGAATGCCCCACCTAGGGATCCATCCCATATACAGATATCAAACCCAGACACTATTGAGGAAGCCAAGAAGTGCTTGCTGATACAACTGTCTCCTGAGAGGCTCTGTCAAAGCCTGACAAATACAGAGGCGGATGCTCACAGCCCACCATTGGACTGAGCATGGGTCCCCAGTGGAGGAGTTAGAGAAAGGACTGAAGGAGCTGAAGAGGTTTGCAACCCACAGGAAGAACAACAATATCAACCAACCAGACCCCCCAGATTTCCCAGGGATTAAACTGCCAACCAAAGGGTATGGCTTCAGCCGCATAGTCAGTGGGAGGAGAGGCCCTTGGTCTTGTGAAGACTCGATACCCCATTGTAGGGAAATGCCAAGGCAGGCACGTGGGAGTGGCTGGGTGGGTGGGGGAGCACCCTAATAGAAGCAGGGGGAAAGAGGATGGGATATGGGCTTTCCAGAGGAAAAACTGGGAAAGGGGTTAACATTTGAAAGTAAATAAAATATCCAATTAAAAATGGTAGGTATTGATCTCTGCCTTTTGCAAGTGCAGTATATTGGTTGGTTTTGGTGGCTATTATAAAAATTCCATAATAAAAGTGATGTATGAGAGAAAGAGGTAATGTTGGATTACAGTCCCAGAGGCTTAGAATTCTATAATGGCAAGAGGTAGTAGCAGGTGACTGGAGCAGAAAGCAAAGCTGATGGATGACCTCTTGACTAAACAGAAGTGAAGTGAGGCTTTGAACTCTCAAACACTTATCCCTAATGACATACTTCCTCCCACAAATGACCTAGATGTTTCATGACATCTCCGACACAAGCCACTACGTGTTCAAATGCTAATGAGACATTTTCATTTAAACACACCAACAAAGGGGTGAATGGCTATATGCCTGCACACACACACACACACACACACACACACACACACACACACATATACACACACACAACCTTATAACTCAACAAAATCCTACAAGTGCTTCTTTCCAAACATCTTTGTTAGTATCCTTAGTGCTTTGTGCAGTTCTCACATCTCATTACATATAATATTCCAGACATCTAATATGTTTAAATTTAATCAATTTATCTACTGCTTCACCAAAAGAACTTTTAAATGTAAATAGCACTTTTATTACTGTAAGTGCCTGGCAGTAACCAAATAATACTACTAATAGATTTTAGTGCCAGTATGATTCTTCATAAAATGTCAACTGTCATTCATATACTACTAGTGTTAACACTAGTAAACTAGTTAAACTAGTAGAACAGTAAAAAGGTACACATTAGCTATTTTGTGGTTGTCTGATACATATGCTATAACAGTTAACAATTTTAATATAGATAACTGCCAGGAGCCAAGCCCACTTACACACCCTCTGTCTTAAGAATGTTTTAGGAATGTCAAGGCCACTTACACCCTGAGAAACCTAGCCAGTTATCTGTTCTTATCAGCACACCAGCAATTTGAGGTTTAGGATTACAGGAACCAAAAGAACAATGGGAGGGTGGTGACAGTAGTGAAATTGGTCTTGGGTCCTGTGTGGACTTCTAACTTGTTTGTCTTTATCAGCCACTGTATCAAAATAAAATTTGAGAGCTTGATCAGGCAATCGACTTGCTCTCCTTCTTTGTGCCTCCTGTCCCCCATTCTTTCGCCCCCTTCCAGGTCTCTGCTGAACCCCCGCATGTCAGGGCAGATAACCTGCAAATATGTAGATAGGACTCGGACAACACTTCTGGTGTTATATGTCATTAACTGCCTCCTTCAGACCAGGGAGTTCTCATGTAGTTCTAAATAGAAAGTATATCACCAATATCAGGTCATTTATTTGTATCATTTTGATTGTGTATGTGTGTGTGTGTGTGTGTGTGTGTAGGTGTTGTATATGTGTATGTATAGTATATGTGTATATGTATATATAATCGCTGAGTTTGCCCTTGTAGGCATTTTGGAAACCATTGTAAACATTTTCATAAGCAGAGAATTTGAATATTTGGGAAATTACAGTTTAACATAAGTAGTGGGATCTCCCATAGTCTTTACATAGTTTCCTGAAATGGTAAGAGCTTGCAAAGCCACAGTACATCACAATCAGGATGCTAGGATCAATAATAGCCAAGAAAAGGATGGTTTCCCTAATAATCAGCTCATTTTGTTTATGGCCACTCACTTGCTTCCCCTTCTTAACTCCAGGAAACTACTTATCTGTTCATAATTTTGTTATTTCATGACTTTTTTCCATTCTATATTTTCTTTTTAATGGTTTTAATTGAGATAGTTACATTATTTTTCTCTCCCTTTCCTCTCTCCAGTCTCATCCAGCTACCCTCCCTTGAACCTTTACCATGTTCTCAAGTTGATATCCCTTTTCTCTACGACTTTTTGTTATATAAATATACACTTACATAGTTATTTTATTCAAACATCTGAAATTAACATTCTTAATCTCCCAGTGCCATTTTCTTGGGTGACAAAGGTGTTGACAAATATCTAGAATGTCATCCTTCTTGTTTCAGAGTAGCCAACACGTGGACATACTTTGTCCGTTTAAAGACGTGTGGGATTTTTTTTCTGATTGAAAATTTTAAAGAACTACAGACTTCCACCTCCAGGGCTTTGTATGAGCACATTTTCAGACATCAGTGGGATTCATGCAGCCCTTCATTTGTTAGAAGATATGAAAATGCATGGTTAGTTTATAACAAACTGCTAGTGCTTTGCTATAGATTTATTTTATTTTTCATTTCTTATAATGCCCAGGTTCCTTCATTTCTTTGTTGTTTGTTTGTTTGATTGTTTGGTTGGTTGGTTTGGATATTTCAAGAAGGAGTTTCTCTGTGTAGCCCTGGCTGTCCTGGAACAGGCTGGCCTTGAACTCAGAGATCCCCCTACCTCTGCCTCCTGAGTGCTGGGATTAAATGTGAGTGCCACTATGCCCTGCTTCCTTTACTAGTGGAAGGCTGAAAATGAAGTCAGTCTAAAATTCATAAAAGTAAAAATTCAAAAGCAAATTTTACAACCCAGGCATTGCATATGTGTAAACAAAATCATTTTTCTCTCATACATTCAAAATACATTTTATATCTTTATGTTGTATTTATTTCCTAAATACCCACTAGGCAGTGTTTGCTGAAAAACTTTGTATTGCCTTTAGTGACTATTACTTATCCTGAATACAAATGTGTTTTTGTATTAACATGAACTTTGCATGAGGCAAAATTTTTCCCAATAGGCACTGCTTCCTCCTCACTATGAATAGAAGGGGTTCTCCCCTGTTTATGTAAAGAATGTTTAATCTTCTACTTCACTGCCTCAGAGTAGAGTTCTTATTGGATTATTTTGAAAAATAATAAAAATTAAGGTAGAACAAAAAATATATTTTCTGAATTATGTTTCATTGCCTCTATGGAAGCCAGTGCAATTATTTTGACATTGTGATTGCTTTTCCGAGATTTTACTATGCCTCACTGATAAACAAATGAAGAAAAATGTTTATGACTAATATCATGAATGTTTACTGGTGAACATTAATAGATACACATTTTTTTCTTTGTAGTTTTGACTCAATGATCCCAGGGAGCACTCTCTGAGGAGTAATATTTTTTATCATTAGGAAAAATTGTAGGTCAGCAGTCCTTGGAATTTCTGTTCAGCACCAATTTGAATGCCTTGATATAGAATGATGCCTCATAAACACAGACCAAAACCAAGAGTGTCTAGTGTGACATTCCATGGGAACTTTTACACAGTAGAGCAAGAGCTATAAAGAAAAGGGCCTAATACAGAAGGGGAATGATGGCAGAAATTCAATGTCAGGAATGCCATGCATTGCTACATTATAGAAGCATACATGGAAAGGACCATAAGCAGAATCCTTTCAATGGAGTTTCTCAGCACCATTTTCCTCATGCATAAATAATGGAGCAGGAATCTCAGATGCCGACAGTACAATGTGTCTGGCTTTGTAGACCATGTCTGAAAAGAATAATCTAGGGATACTTTGCAGCAAATGAGCAATTATTATTTATGACAAGAAAAGAAGCAGGAAATCCCATTAAGTTTGATCCCAGTGGAACTTGATTTTCAAATTCAAGCCTTGATCAAAGGAAATTCTGCTCTAAGTTGTCTCCCTGTTAAAATGTAAAATTAAATATTCTTTAAAAGGCAAATCTAATGAGAAGTCAAGGAAAGTCATCCTTTTGATTAAATGTATACATTGAGGATAATGCATGAATCTGTCTACCCTTTCCTTGCCATAAGCTGAAGTAATTAGTGTTTCTGCAGGGGAAAAAAAGCTTAGGGGCTTTCACAAACAGAACTTTGATGAGCCAAAGGTCTGCTTGAGTTTTAGGCCACTGACATCCTGTAGTACTTTTCAAGAGTTTTACAAAAGTTTTTCAGGAAAGAACAAAAAATATTTTAAACATCAGCTTTGAAATTTTTGTATTTATTCTTTGGTAATTTCATACATGAAGACAGTGGGTTTAGGTCCTATCCACTTCCTATATCTCCCCACAGCACATGGTAAATCCTCTCCTCTACGACCTACTCCTGACATCATTTTTTCTCTTTGCTCAGAGTCTAATTAGTGATGTCCTTATCTGCATGGGTATAGGATGCCATCCATTGGAAGTATAGGCAAACTAGCCATGAGCAACACCTCTGAAGAACATGGACTTCCCATATCCATCTGCTATCCACTGCCAGTAGCTCTTTAGCTGAGGGTTAGATTTTAGAAGTCCCTCCTCGCTATGCTGGAGGGTTGACTGACTTGATCTTGTGCAGGTCTTATATAAAGACATGTACATAATAGTTCGTTTAATACTATACTATACCCTTTAGTAAAATAATAGTATTAAGGTATGTGAACTTTCTGGTCCTGAATCTTGCCTAGGTTTACAGTACTAGGCATGAGGTCTTCCGTGTGAAATGAGCCTGCTATACAAATAGAAAGTAGTTGGTTATTCCTGGAACATTTTGCCACTATTAAACCAGTGGGTCATTGTTGTAGCTCATAGGGTTTCCAGCCAGGTAAGACTGTTGATAGCTTTTCTCCCATGGCTGTTTGAACACAGCTTTCAGAAGTATGAAAGCATGCCAACAGGAAGGACGCTTTCAGGTCAGTACTGGACTTTTGAATGATTCAAAACATTAACATAAATGGGCCCTGAAGCACAGGCTAAATTTTCACAGCAACATATTCATAAGCAAGGTGCTGCTTCCAATTATAAGTTTGAGAAAATGGAGCTGTACACTTCACCTAATAGACCCTGTAATGTCACAACACAGTATGATGAAGCACAGAACCTGCTTGGGATTCTATTGTATTTAACTCCTGTTATTATAAATGTGGCTCACTGATCCTGTCTAACATCAAAGAAATTATATCACCTAACAGTAGCCTGACAAATATCCAAATTCAAATTCTGAAATTCAGATGTTACTAAGTATATATGAATTTTACACTATAAAAATGTAAAAAAAAAATCATAAGTTAAAACACAGCGAATCTGAAACTAGCTGTATTTGAACTCTATTTTCATTGAATTTCTGTTGTTGGTGTTGTTGTTGCTGTTGTTGTTGTCGTCAATGTTGTGACTTTTAAGACTGTGGAACCTTTTGGAACTTTTGTTTGGAAAAGCCATCGATTGCTCCCAGCTTAATGAGATGTTCTATAGGAGCTTGAAAGATAAGTACATTGAAAGAAATATCAACAGCAAAGGCTTGGTTTCTGAGGTTTCATAAGAAAACAAAGGCTTTACTGGGGACACTTACTTGATATTTGGGATTAAGACTTAGTGGCTGATAAGCTAAGGCTGAAAATAATGAGCTATGATTAATAAAACTCAGCACTGTTGAGGCGAAGTCATCTGGGAAGTATTTCCTTGGAGTCATTATAGAGAAGCTGTAGTTCAGTGGGGTCAAGAGTACATATGCTTGAAGCACAGGACAGAATTTGACAATAATGTGTAAGAGTCTCCCTCATGGTACTGCGAAGTGGAAAGTTTCTGGATGTGTCATGTATTGCAGACTCACATAGTGTTTTTCTGAGGTAAGACCAATGGAAGGACATATGATATTTAAAGAGAGTATAAATAGTATTCAGTGGATAGTGGTGGCAGGTTTGCATAGCTAGTTTTGCAATGCTTTGTAGGTCTTGAGTCTTGGCTAACCTTTCATGATCTTCACCGATCATAGCTGATAGCTGATCTTTACTTCATTGAGAGAAAGGCATATCAGAGTACTGCTCCTGAGTCCTAGCTGGTCATGGTCACCTCTGCAGACTGATCTTGATTCAGCAACAGCCTGGCTGTTTCTGTTGTATCATGCTACTGTAGGATGATGTCACAGGTGAGGCAGATACAGGATAGAAGGAGGCCTGTCATTGGAGGAGAAGGAAGGATGGGCAGGAGAGAAGTTTGAAGGAAGAGGAGGAGACGAGGGGAGAGAGGAGACAGGAGACGAAGAGAGGGGAGAAGCCATGGCAGGTGATGTTAAGATTCTTTCTGTGTATTTACAGGTTGTTATCATGTTCTCAAGGGATGGATAATACTTTGTATGTATTTAAGTGGGCAATTATATCTCCAATTGGATCACTGTGTTGTGTGTTCTTTAATGTGAGGGGTTTGTGTTTGGGCTGTGTTCCTCAGGCACTACTGGCGTGGAGAATATTTAGCCTAGCCAGGGTAAAAGACTTATACTTTTATTTTTATATTTTTACAACAACATGCTACCACTGCTCATCTGTGTTTGCTATCCTGACACTATTGAACTGGACTGCTGGTATCCTGACAAATGGAGAGTGGAATTTTCCCAAAGAACTACTTCTAAACAGGTTTATACTTACTTACCTTGTCCTACTTACAATTTTTTCTCCCCTACCTTTGGACTGTAGGCTAGATGGAGGTGGGGTAAAGCATTTCAGAACCCTTATTAAAAGTAGGTTTTAAAAAAATCTGAACCTACAAGACTAGTGTTGAAAGCATGAAGAGGACTTGCAGAGTACTTAGGGCTTGGCCCCTCATGGCATGGTTGAAGTTCTTGTCAAGAATCTTGGCGCAGACTGGACCACTTCCAAGGTAGAAAGTACGGACTGATGTTAGAAATATGTTCTCATATCTCACATTCTAAATGCTGCCTTAGTTTGACAGGACTTTTCTTTTGCATAACCGCTTTGTTCTCGCTGCGAACTCAGCCCCTGGGAGGTCTGTGAATGTCTGACTGCAGTAGAACAGTTGCATCCTTACAGATGAGCTGTTTTGTCAGTCCCTGTTGTAGCCCATTCTCAATTACTTTACCTGAAGCTGTCAAAGTTTCTCTTAAACGGAATCTAGTTGATTTTATTTCTGCATCAGTGGCTGCTTTTAACAGTGCTTGATCAGAGTACCTCTGTTGTACTCTGAAATCTGTTCAAAACTGCTTTTATCCTGAGTGACATATCTCCCAGAAAGTTAGAATGCTTGAATTTTTTTATCCATCTTGTCTACTCTCTCTCACTCTCTCCCTTCTTTTAGCCCCCCTCTCTCTCCTTCCCTGCACTCTTTCTGTTCCTCCCCTTCTCTCTTTCCCCTTCTCTTCTGTCCCACCCCTTCTCACTCTCTCCTTCCCTCCATCTGCCCCTCCCCATCTCCTCTCTTTCTTTCCTTCCTGCCATTTGTCCCTCCCTTCTACCTTTTGTTTAGCCTTCAGCTGCTCATGGTACTTGTCACAGGTGTCTCCTGGGATCTCTCCTCCCCTGAGAGTAATCCCAACAATGGTGTGGGTGACACCCATGATGAGCAATGGGAAACAGTCCCCCAGGATAACAATAATGTAGTACCTGAAGACAAATACACACACATGCTGAAGAATCTTTTTTGAATGAAATATACATGACTTTGAATTTGTTGAACTTTAAATTAGATGTTGAAGTATTGGACTATTTGTTTTATGATAGTAATATGAAATCTTGAGTTGTGTTAAGGTTAGAAAAAAGTTGGTTTACTAAGGGTGTATTAGTTTGTCAAGTTGACAACCGATGGAGTGCCCTGGATAGTTTTTATTGTCGATGTATTCGTTTCACACGCCTGTCAAATATCTTATGAGCATTGTAACCAAGAGGGATGTGTCAAATGTTTTAATTGCCGACTTCCAAACTGTATTTTATGAGTAATTATTTCTAAATAAATAATAAAAAATAATCCGTGTAATGTTTTTGGTAAAGATGAAGGTTCCGTTGCAATGCAGACCGCAGACACTCCATGATGTTTGAAGATGCCAGGACTGGTACAAATCTGTAAAAATGGTACAAACGGTTTGTGCTGTGTATGTCAAGATGGAAAAGTGTTCCTGCACAAAACCTTTTGGAATCTAGAATCATGAGTTCAAGTTGTAGAACACTGAGCTACAGAATTTGGATTTACACCACTGGTCCTTATCTTTTGCGTAAATACAACGGGCTACATCCTCTAGTTTATCTCTAACTAGAATAAAAAAGTACATAACTATTTTTTTAACCTGGATAGTAGCTCACAGTTTAAAAGACTGCAGCCATTTAAATGTCTGCATTAGATGCATTAGATGTTGAATGTTTGAAGTACTGGAATTTTTGTAGTATGATAGTCATATAGTTAGAAAAAAATTGGTTTACTAAGAATGTATTAGTGTGTCAAGTTGACAACTGATAGAGTTCCCTAGACAGTTTTTATTTTGTTGGTACAACCTAGAGTCATCAAGAAAGAGGGAAACCCAACTGAAAATTGACTTCAGTCATATTAGCCTCTAGTCATAGAGGGGAGAGAATCTCTGGATTGATTACTGATGTCAACGGGATGTGTCCCACTATGGAAAGAAGGGCCATCCTTAGGCAAGTAGACATGAGCTGATTTTGAAAAATAAAATTAGGAAAATCTGACTGAGCATGGTCCAGAGAGTGAGTCACTGAGCTCAATTCTTCTGCAGTTCCTGCCTTCCGTTTTCTGCCTGACTTCCCTCAAACATAGACTGAGACCTAGAGATGTAGCCGAAATGCATTTTCATCCACAAGTAGTTTTTGATCAGACATTTTTTAACACAACAAAAAGAAAAAAAATGAAAGAAAAAAGATGTCAATGTCAACACACCAATTTTTAAAGAACCCAAATGTAGAACATAGTAGACTCTTATCTGTAGACTGAGCTTTCAGATTCCGCAATCTATATTATTATTAACTGCTGCATTCAGTTATTCCCCAGGAAACACAATAGGAAAAATAACAAAAAAAATCTACAAAAATCATAGTTTATATTAAATACAGGATAATTTATATTAAACACTGCCAAGCAGTAGAACAATTGATTAAAGACTAAATTGGGGCAGAGAAGTTGAATAAATTATTCTCATGATAAGGTGAAATCATTAATCAAAGACAGTTTAATTGTAAAAGGTATAGTTTTCATACTTAAAACACGAGGAACTGATACATAACTTGGTGGAAGAGCATTGCTCAGAATGTGTGAGGCCTGAGGTTCTATTGTCAGTACTACCACAAAAAAAGTGGTTTTTTTTTAAATTAAACAACTGAAAAAACTAATCAAGACTTGCGTTAGTCAATTCTCTATTGCTGTGAAGAGACGCCATAACCATGGCAACTCTTATAAAGAACAACATTTAATTGGGGCTGGCTTACAGTTTCAAAGGTTTAGTCCTTTATCACCATTGCAGGAAGTACACATGGTAGCACACAGGCAGACATGGTGCTGAAGAAGTAGCTAAGAGCTCTATATCCATATAGGCAGAAGACAGGAAGAGAGAGACTCGTGGATTTCAATGAGTGTTTTGAAACCTCAAAGCCCACCCCAAGTGACACACTTTCTCCTACAAGGCTACTCCTCCTAAGCTATCATATCGTACGTACCATTCCCTGTTGACAACCCACTCAAACCTATGAACCTATCAAGTCATTGTCCTTCAAACCACCACAAGACTCAGAATGAATGGTGGTTTAAACAGAATATCTAAAAAAGGCTGTTCACGAAAATATTATAAAGTAAACTCTACATGTGATTATAATCAATTTTATCTATTGAATTCTCAAAACACTCCCCTTCTGCCCCAGCAGATCTGTTCAATGACAGATTTCCAACTTCATCACTTGTGAGCAAATTCCAGGTGATACATTTCCCTGTCCAAATGCTTAATAAGCTTAATAAGTGAGATGATCATTGGTAAGAACAAAATTGTACCTTTTGGTAGGAAAATTCAAAGATATGTTTTACTTTGCCAGAAGTCTAGAATCAAACTTTACTGGTACTATTATTTAGAAGACACTAGATGGATATTAAGTGGATATATCTGAAAGTAATTTTTATTCTTTCAAAATTGTATATATTAATATATCTAGATCATATCCCTCAGCTTCTTCTTGACCCTCATATACCCCTACCAATGTCACATCTTCTCTGAGGCTCTCTCTCTCTCTCTCTCTCTCTCTCTCTCTCTCTCTCTCTCTCTCTCTCACACACACACACACACACACACACACACACACACACACACACACACACTTACTATATCCAGTTGGTACTTCTCATATGGGCATAAATGTAAGGCACCAACCACTGGCATTTTGACAACCTACCTCTAACCGCACTGCCTAAAAAAACTAATTCTCCTTCCCTGAGTGACTATCAACTGCTCCTCAGCTAGGTGTATGGGCTATGAGTACCCACCCCCATCCTGTTGAAGGCTTAAACTTCTGCCAGTCCTGTGCCAGCAACAACATAGTCTGTGCTTTGATGAATGCCATTTATATTAACCTCACTTCTCACAGAGGCTCAGTGAACCTAGTGGATGACAGTGCAGAAAGATTACGAGAGCCAGAGGTTGAGGAATATTGCTGTAGGTAAATTTTTCAGCATCTTCTAAATGAGTTTCCAAATCTATAAATGAGGAATAACTAAATAAACATTGGTGCAAGAGTAAGTTACCATACTTGTGATATAACAGGCCATAGAAGTTAGCTTAGTGCAACTGATGCTATATCAGAAGTACCATTCAGGGCATAGAACCCAGCATATTGGCTGCACTACCAATATGTATGACGAGAATGAAGGCGTAATCAATCAAAGTTCATAATTCTGGGAAAGTCCTTAAATGTATTAACTTTGGTTTTGGCGTCTGTAGTTTTAGTTCTGGCTAACAGGTCTAACTAAGATATATCAACTCAGGAAGTGGTTTTTGTGCTTAAAACTCATCCTGAGAAAGGTTCAGGACTGAACTACAGTCTCAACACCCAGTGTAGTCACCAACTCGCTAATACACAGTCTTTTAGCATGAACCAGAGTCCTGTGACTGAGTGTTCTTCTCCGGTACATACCTTACTACTGTGAGACAGTAGGTCTTCTGTAATAGGTCTTCAATCAGTGTTCATGTCCCTTGTTCTTTTACTAGGCTCAAGCACATCCTGAAACATACAGTGCCTATCCACAGAAGAAGCAGGAAACATTATTGCCACCACCAACTGCAGCAGTTTGTTTAGAAAAGGTTCTAAGGAAATGTTCCAACCCTTTCCCGGCTCTGACTATTATCTACTTGAATACGATGAGAGGCCTCGGTCAACTAAAGTCTGAACACAACCAAGAGCTGCTGTGTCTTGTTGCTTTGGGAAACAAGCTTTTGTCCTAAGGGCACTGAAATTTGACATACCCGGTCACTAAACATCTAATTGAAAGTCATTTGAAAGACTTCAAGTTGATATTTAGAGAGAAGCCATTAAATATGAATATTAATAAGCCTCTTGAAATGACTGTTTTCATTCCCAGTATGTTAGATGAGGCCCAACAAACAGAAGAGAAGGGTAACACATTTTGTTAGGAGCCATCTGCATTAGTAATCCCGTCCACTGCAATTTAAATGTCAATATGGAAATGTATTTTATCAAGCAATCATGACATAGACTTTCTTAAAAATATTTTTTTTTAAAACTGGTTCAATAAGTCTCCTGAAAACATACTTTTGATGATGGAAAATCTTCCCTGATTTTTAGTGACTTTTTAAAGTGTAGTTCATAAGCAAACACCTGAAAATCTAAGTTGCTTTTTATGCTAATTTGGGAAGAGGAGTTCATCTATTTTGTAATGTTCTTCCTTAAAATTGTGAACATCTGTGTTGTTAAATGTTTCAATCCTTAAAATGAAAATAAACAAGATGAAGTTTCCATGGCAACCATAGAAGGACTTAGGAATTATAATTTCATGTCCAGGTTATTTAGACTTCCTGCTTCATCCCCCTTGGCATCTTCTCTGGCTGATTTGCCAGTGTAACAGTGACTTTGCTAAACACTGTGGCATTAAGGGGTACTTTATTTGACTCTCTGGTATCATTTCTTTTAATTCTGCAAATTTCATCTCTCTTGTCTCCCACTTCTGATGTTACCGCCATTAGCACTTCTAGTCCTACTTCTTTGAGTCAGTGGAAACACTCCTCTATTTGCATTTATGGTTTATACCTAAACAAGAATGAAAATAGCTGTGATACCTAACCCCCCGTTGTGTTCCTCTCTGGATGCAGAGGCTTTCCCTTCTGTCACATGCCTGTTTGCCAGGTAGCTTGTGTGTTGTAGTTACCACTGTTGTCCTGAAGAATGAACCCATTCAAGGTTCTGCTGCTCTCATGGAGGCTCTCTGTTAAAATGCACTCCCTGCGCAGGATGGTCTTCACGGTTCAGAATCTGATTTTAAAATACTGACAGGTACACCTAATGCAACAAGGGAATGTTGCCTTCTGGATGGATTATTTTTATAGAATACAGCAGTGTTGCTCCAGGCCAATTTCTCATATTTCAAAAGAGAGAGAGAGAGAGGAAAGATGTGAGCACAGAATTTCATTCTGAAAATTATTTTTTGCTTTATTACGTTTGCTTTTAGAGGGTGGACAGCTGAAAACAGTGCTTTATTTGAAAGCCATGAGAGTCTTGGAAGTGTGACAGACCTACATTGTCCTGCAGATGACCTTGAGTTTTATCAGAAGGTTGTAGGAGTGGAGCTCAGTTTTTCATATGCTCTTAGTTGAAGAACAGTCCTGTTCTGTTGGGGAAGATCATTCTCTTTGATTTAACAGTTTTGAAAGGGATATCTCAGGAATAGTGAGAGAAAACAGGGACCCACACATAATCAGCCAGATCATCCAAATCAACCCTAATAATTAAATAGGCGACAGACATCCTAACTGGAGCATCACCATATCCCTAAAGATAATTTTTAAAATATTTTTATAGGTGAGGAAGTAAATTTGCAAAATAAGACAGGGTAAAAGGTGAAAGGAAGAGATGCACACACACGTTCTTATTTTACTTGCTAGCAAGGCCATTAACAATGAAGCCAACAGTAGTGGCTTCTAGTTCTAGGAATATGCAATATTCCTAGAGAAAACAAAAGAAATAGGGATTCTAAGAAAAATCACTGTTCCTAGGTCCCAGACAAGTAAAATACAAAAAGAATCTGAAGTGTATTTTAAGTCCACAAAGTAATAAATAGTTTTATACAGAGTTATAAAATAACACACATGTCTGCATAGGAAAGAAAAGGATAAAGGTTACTGTATGTATCTCTTTAACACATGCTCTGTGTGTTTCTACATGGTGCTCCCACTGCTATGATTATAGAAAGACATGAGACTCGTATTCCATCAAGCCTACATTTCACTAAGTAGGTAATAATTTTTATTTGACTGAAGTAGGGTACCCTTTTCAAACTGTCATCAGCAGAAATTGGAACATTTAAGCTCATATAAATTAAGGCAATATCTCACTTCTCTTCTATCAACTTCACATCTAAAGAATAAGGAGTCTGGTAACCGTTCCGTTAATAAGACTGATCCCAATCTTAGCCCTTCTGTCTAGCACAGCAAAGAGTACTCTGTTTTATGTTTTGGTTGTTTGTTTGGTTGGTTGGTTGGTTGGTTGGTTTGGTTTACCTTAGCTGATACTCGAGTCTATAACTTACCACTATAGACAAGGTAACTAATAAAAAACAACAACAGAAATGAATCCCTCATAGACTTGGTATAACAGGGAAGGCAGAGTTGCATTTCTGTAAATGCTGGGGACTGCGCAGATGCAAAAAGCATCTCTTGCAGGAGGACCTAATCGAGAAGCGCCTGAGAGACCAAGGATTGCTGGTGCAGACACGGGTAGAGGGTATTAAAGGAGCTTGCAGCAGCGTTTAGATGAGCTTGCTGCAGCGTTCCTCACCTGCTCCAGGAGTCTCTGTTGTGGCTCTGAGCCACCTCACCTCCAACCTCCAAAACCAGCTATGGTCGGGCTGCGCGTAGTCCAGGGCAAAGGCAACAATTTGGAGGCTGAGAAGTTAAAGATCAAAGGGCTCATATTTGGTATAAACCTCCCAATAATGTCCTTATAAGAAAGGGATAGGGAAGCAAGTAAAACTGAATCCACTCTCCTGAAAAGATTTAATATCAGCCATACCCATTTAAGAAAATCAGGCCCATCGTGTCCTGAACTTGTCCTGAAGTACCTGCCATTGTACTCCCATGCACTGGGGACCAAGTGTCCAACACCAAAATTTAAAGATCATATTTAAACCATAATAATCCCCACGTTATTTTACGATGTAAATTATAGCTTAAAAATTAAGAAAAATATTAACAGAATCAAACTGCTACTTTTAGCAACAAAAGTCTTCTGACCTATAGTACATACTATGTCATGTGTTTTCCTGCTCCCACCCACACTTGCAAGTCAATAAATAACATGGAACAGATTTTTTTAACATCAGTATGTAAACTGTCAAAATCAGTCAGTGTTGCTTTCAAAATACGACTTGCTAAGCTTAATCCCAGCACCTGCTTTAAGAAGCTCCACACTGTTGCGCACACTGTATTGCCACTGCTGGGAAAGGGGACATGGGACAGGATAATTCTTGGAATTAGCTAGCCAGTCAGGTTAGGTTACTTAGAGAGTTCCAGAGCCACAGAAGGGAATATCTGAGAAATGTCTCCTTGTTTACATACACAGATCTACACCTGTACACACACACACACACACACACACACACACACACGCACATTTATACAGGCATGTGCGTACATACACTCACATATACATACACACATATACATGCATACAAACACTATGCACACAAACATACACACGTTCATATATACATATACACACAAAAACATGCATGCACACACGCATATATATATACATTCATTCAAACATGCCCCCTACACAAAGATGTATGCGCGCACGCGCGCGCGCGCGCGCACACACACACACACACACACAGAGTAAGAACAACTGTGGTATTTGAAGCATGCTTTACTTTGGGGTGTGTGTGTGTGTGTGTGTGTGTGTGTGTGTGTGTGTGTGTGTAAAAGTAACTTTTATTCACCAGATATAATTGTTTGAAATGAATTCACTCTTCCCCACTCTTTTTGAACTCTGGTTGACTGGTTCAACTCAATTGTTCTGGCTCAAACTCCTCTGTAAGCTTACTGATTCAAACTGGTTTCTCTTGGCTTCTGCATAAATTGCTCTACTTTTTCTTTATCTGTGTCTAGCTACTTCTCTCTACAACCTGGCCCTATAAAACTTTCCCAGTAAAAACTCCATACTGATCAAAAATTCCTCTTCTCTCTCTGCACTGCTCTTAAGTAGCCTTTCTTTCCTGTCCTTAGGATATATCCTATCTCTGACTCATTCTGTCAAATCTTTCTCTGATTCATGATTTTGCCTCTAAATTAGAGATCACTTTCAAACATAGATGCTTCCATCTACAAACTACTTTCACTGGTAGAGATTAAAGGAGTGTTCTAAGAACTTGTCTGCATCCTGCCAGATCATACTATAATCCATGTCATGTCTGCATTTTGGTCTGATCATATCTTTGAACATGATCCCTTGCCAAAACAGCCATGATGCTGGATTAAAATTTCTCGACATGTGTGCTTTCATTTATAAACTGTAGTTTCATAGGGTTGGTGGGGTTGGCTTGTGGGAGTTTTTGTTTGGAGTTTTTGATTGTTGTTTGGGAAAGAACTTAAAGTTGGATGAGTAGGGTAGAGAGGATATGGAAGGACATGGTGGAAAGAAAGAATGTGATCAAACTATATTTAAATTTAAAATGGGATCACACACCCACCTCAAAGTTTTTAACCCAGAAATGTTCCTATCCCAAGGAAGAACAGGAACAAAACATGGAGCAGAGACTGAAGGATGGGCCATCTGAGGACTGCCCTAGCTGGGGATCAATCCTGTCATCCACACTTGACATAGTTGTCCTTGCCAATAGGCACTTGCTGACAGGAACCTGGAATGACTGTTCCTTGGGAGGTTCAGTCAGCAACTGAATAATACAGATGTAGATGCTTGGAGCCAACCATCAGACTGAGCTCAGAGACCATGGTGGGGAGCCAGAAGAAGGACTAAAGGAGTTGAGGGGGATTGCAACCCCATAGGAAGAAAAACATCAGCTGGCCGGATAACCCAGTGCTCCCAGGGACTAGACCACCAACCAAGGAGTGTAAGGTATCCATGGCTCCAGAGACATGGCCTTATCTGACATCAGTGGAAGGGGAGTCTCTTGGTACTGTGGAGGTTTAATGCCCCAGGATATGGGGATGCTGGAGGAGTGGGGCAGGAGAGGGTGGTTGTGTGGAGAAGAACCCTCATAGAGGCAAGGGGGAGGGAGGAGGTGGCTTGTGGACTGATAACCAGGAAGTAGAATATCATTTGAGATGTATACGAATTGAGTGATTAAATAAATAAATAAATAATAAAAATAAAATTGTTTTAAATAATAAAAAATCTAAAAAGAAAAGCAACAATAATAGAAATTTTAAAAAATCATTTGTGGGAATTATGATAGAAGAATTAGGAAAGATAAAGGTGAATTTATAGATGCTTAGCAATATACAGAGAGTGAAAATTAAAGGTTATGAGGGTGTCCTACAGGAATGTGAGAACACATTAGTAGAAAAACATAGCTAAAGAGGGATGTGTCAGAAGAATAAAAGAAAGGAAAAAAACAAGGAAAAGCACATTCAGTGAAATGATGGTTGAAACTGTGGGACTTTGATTCTGAGCACAATCTGCTCAGCAAACTCTGCATAGAGCAATCACAAAACAGACCAATCCAGACACAGCACATCAGCAGTGATGACAGACACATAGAAAAGCATATTGAAGAGTCAAAAAATGGCTCCTTACACGCAAATAAACACAAAAATGATTGACACAGATAAGATTGCAAAGAAGAACAGCAGAGCGACCTGAGAAAATTCCAACTATGAAGGTGATGCTCATGGGTTGGTGAGATGGCTGAATGCTTACCAACCACTCTTGGAGAAGATCCGGGTTCAGTTGTGGGCACTTAGACAGCAGATCACAGCCAACTCCAGCTACAGTTGCAGTGGTTTTGATGCCCTGTCATGACTTCTGTGAAGACCAGGTATACACACAATAAAGTCTACATGCGTGTACTCACAACTATACATAAAATAAGAGAAAATAAACAGCTTTTTAAAAGGAAAAATAAATGTGTAACAAATCTATATTTCAAAACAGAAGTGACACGTTTTAGATTAACTAAGAGAATCTTTGTTTTCAACAGTTTCCTACATGTATATACAATATCTTTTTGTTATTCTCACCTACCATTGCTCTCTGGTATGTCCTTTCCTACCAGCTCTTCTTCCTTCCTACTCCTCCAGTGGCTATATGATTTCTAAAAATGACACCCTTTGTGCAGCAGCAATGTACTTACACTAAGAGAATTTGCTGCTAGGAAATAAACTTTTGAAAACCTCCAAAGCAATACAATTATAATCCAAAAATAAATGATTCCGTGCAAACCCACATGCAAAAAAGGCAGGAAAATTACAAATAGGCAATTATGATTCCAAACAAAAAGAAACTTTTAAGAAAGGAATCAGCCTACCTAACACCTGGGTTTAAGAAAACAGCAGATTAAAGACATGTAATAACCCTTCTATTTAAAAACAGAGAGTGTTTTATTTCTGCTTCCTATCAAATATAGAAAATCAAATCCAAATCTGCCAGAAGCCAATAGATGTGACACGAATCTATGGAACATTGGGTAAACACTTTATGAAATTTATGCAGTCAGAGACTTTTTAATTAAAGTGGAAAGCACAGATACTAGCAGCAAAAATAAACCATAGACGGGTCTGAAGCTTCTACAGAATAAAGAAAACACTCAAACAGGGAAGCAACAATCTTCACAGTGGGAATATACTTTTAAATCACCCATTGGTGAAAGAATAGTAATCAGTGTATGTAAATAGCTCAAGTAATTTATGTGCAAAACAAATAATAATTATCCAATGGGAGACATGAGCAATTACTCTGAGTAGACATTTAAGTGATCAATATATATATACAAATAAACAACATTATTAGTCATCCAGAAAATACAAAGTGAAGGCACTGTGAACTATCCATGTTTCCACAGTTGAGATGTCTATCATCAAAACACAAAAATATGTGAAGAAAAGGAAGTTTCCTGGACACTATTTTTATGATGGAAATTAATAAAACTCTTATGCAAAACAGCATGAAGATTCCTTTAAAAAACACAATAATAAAGACCCAGAGAGAGGATTCAGCAGTTAGAAACACACAATTCTCTAATATTCAACCCAAATTTTTGTTTTTCATTTCCAAAGGAAATGAAATGGCTGTGTGGAAGAGATATTGCACTGTGCAGATCCAAGTAATCCACAATAGTTATTTTGCATTGCTTTGATAAAACATCATGACCAAGGCAAACTATGAAAAGAAGCATTGTTTGACCTTACAGTTTTTAAAGACGAACAGTCCATCACAGCAAGGAGACACAGCAGCAGGAAGCTGAGAGCTCCATTCTCAGCTGCTAAC
This sequence comes from Rattus rattus, assembly GCF_011064425.1. NCBI lineage: Eukaryota > Metazoa > Chordata > Mammalia > Rodentia > Muridae > Rattus > Rattus rattus. Next base: position 93,857,767 of record NC_046157.1, on the reverse strand, counting down.
AGCTGCAAACACATAGTCAATCGACAGGAAGAAGGGCAAGGCTATAAAACCCCAATGCCCACTCCTGGTGACACACTTACTCCAGGCTGTACTTCCCATACATTGCCAAGCAGCACCATCAACAGGAGACCAAGCATTTCAATATCTCAGCTTGAGGGGACACATCTTAGTCAAGCCACCACAGTGTATGGATGGATAAACGGACAATAAGTTGTGCAGTGTGTGGAACTTTATACCTTCCTTTAAAACAATGAGACTCTCCCATCTGTTACAATGAAGATTTAATTAAAGATATTTCTTATTAAGTGAAATAAATCATTTTGAGAGGAGTATTATATGATCTTATATATGGAATTTTTAACAGTTGTTTGAATAGAACTATAGAATGGTGGTTACTAGAATTAGGATAATAGAGGGAGAGAGAAGGGAAAAGAAGTTCTAGAGCTACACCAAGAGAGTTTTAGATAAAAGAAATTCTGTTAGTATTCTATAGCACAGTGGGGTAATTATAGTCGACAATAATTTATGTTTCAAACTTACCATTAAAAGGAGTTCAAATGTTTCTACTGTCTAGAGATAATAAATGTTTTGAGGAAGTTAAAATGCTAATTTTGTTTGATACCTTATTATGCATTTTGTAAAATATTTAGTTTATTTTACAATACCACAAGTATTTATAAATGTTATATCTCTATTAAAATCTTAAAGATAAAGATGGTTATGGTTATGGTTAATTTGTCATGTAAGCATGAGATATCTGTTTGAATCTGTAGAACTCATGTAAGACCTGCACACATATAATCCCATGTGCCTATCATGAAATAGGAAGCAGGTAAAGGCACCTCTTCTAGAAGCTTACAACAACTTGGAAGAATACTATATAGTTTTCCAAGAGAAGCGCCCTAGGAAAACACAAACATATCACCATCAGTCAGTGTGTACTGAAGGCATCTTAGAAAAATATATGCACATTTTGTGTATATCCATTTATTATTTTACTTATAGAATATGTTTTTTATGAGGAATTGAGTACTTAGAAAAACAACATGACTATTTTATTTTTTAAATGATGTCTTCATTTGTTTAGAAAGTTACTACACCCTTTACTCTGTTTGACCTTTAAATCCATTTGCCTGTGCCTCCTCAGTCCTGAGATTAAAGTCATATGGCACATCAATAAGCGGGTTAGACCCTGGAAGAGGAGAGGCAAGTTAGTGTATGGGATGAGATGGTAAGGCTGCACAAAGGGTTCTAACACTTTAATATTTCTAACAAAAAAGCTTCTTAACCTTACTAAAGTGTGTAACTCTGTGAGAGGTGCCCTAAATTAGAGACAGAGAGAGAGAGAGAGAGAGACAGAGTCTAGTGCATGTATGCCAGCACAGTGAACATAAGGAAGATAGAATTACAGGATGCCACCTCTAGCCAAAATATTCTGGCTTCTGAGAGGAGAATTAGACTCTCCCAAGGATGAGTGATCGTCTGGGTTGTCAATGCAGAGTAGACAACCTTGAAAAAGTTTATGTGGTTATGATGTTGACTTTGTTTCTTGCTACCTTGATGAATTCATCTACCAGTTTAAATAGTTTTTCTAAGTAGAGAATCATATAATCTGTAGATAGGAATAAATTAGATTGCTTCTTTTCTCCCTTTCTGCATTTATTTCATTCTCTTTAGTTGACCTAGCTAAAGTTCCTATTATGTTAAGTAGGGGTTGGGGGGAGTAGATATTCTTCTCTCCTATTTGTAAACATTAAGGGTTTTCTCCCTCTGTATTTTATTGGCTGTCGGTTTGTCATGCAAAGTTAGCTACGCAAGACAAACCCTTTCTCTTTTTTAATGGATATGGAATGTTCTCCGCTCACAAAGACACAAGACCAGTTTCAGTAAAGTTAAAAGAGTTTAAATCATACAGTCTCTTACATCTCAAAGGACTAAAATTACAATTTAATAAGAGCAGTGCATCAAAGTGTAGAAATTGAATGGTGTGGGTCTGAGAAAACAATAGGTCACAAAAAAATTAAAAGAAAATTAACTTGTGTGCCTAAATTACAAAATACTTTATTACTAAAAAATGTCTAAATCACTTAAGTCTACAGTGAGTTAGTCTTCTTGCTTGTTGCTATTAGTATGATGGCTCCTGAGTGGTCAGAATGACCAGTGCTAAGAATTATAGTGGCTGCCAATTTCTTACAAGATAAAAAGAAAGTGAAATTTGCTGCACAGGTTAACTCCTTTTCCATAGGAGATTTTTCTGTAATGAAATAATCTTAGTTGCATGTTCTGGAAAACTGGGTGAAGGTCTTCGCCATGTGCAGCTTCACGGGACACTTTTATGTCCTGGTTCCATTAGCCGTCCTCCAGGTGTTTCAAACTTCCGTCTACAGCTTCCTCACCTTGATAAGCCTTCAGAAATGTGAGCAAAAGTATGACCTTGAATCTGATTAGGCTTTGGTTTGATAGGATGCTGTGCCAGGTTGAACTTCCGTGACAGAGAATAGTGTTTCTGATTATGTGTATGCCCACTGTAGTAGCACTTTTTCCAGAACATTTTCCTTGCATCCCCATCTTGGATAAATAGCATGAGAGGTCTAGCTGAAAATGGTTCTAATGACCTTGCTCAACCCAGCACTGTCAAAGGTTTTGATTAAAATTTGCATCTAAGGGCAACACACAAAGTTGTACTAGTGGATATATGCCAATGTTCGTACTCATCTTGATCACTCTGGAAGGCTAAATCTTATTTCTGTTGTGTAGGTGAGAAGACAGCCACTAGGAGGATAAGGGCCCTTTTTACTGTTCACCCTGTATAAGTACTGGAGGGGAGAGACAGCAGAAGATGAGCACAGACATCCAGAGCCTGAGCCACCATTTGATCACTATGCTGCCCATGATAGGTAGAAGCAGAACTGACAAGGAGATCTTGTCCCATGGGCTCCCAACACTGTGGTCTCCACATCATACACAGTACTTGAATCTTTTGAAAGAATTACAGTACTTTGATGTATTTCAAGAAGTCCTTCTAATGGTAATATAAAATTCCGTTTCAATTATTATTTTGCTGATGAGCTAGGTGAGTGGTTGTTTATTCTCTCCTTCTTACCAATTTAAGTTTGAACTTCACCTCTTAATGCACATGAGTTTTTCAGCCTAAATTTATCTACTTTTAAAACTCCTTAATTTCATGATCTCTGCTGGATCTGAAATTCATAATAAATTTCACAGCACTTTGTGATAATTGCACAAATGTAAGATTAAACTCATTGTGAGCAAAGGGATTCAGAGTAGTGAAAATGAAAAATCTAAAATTCTATTTATGGAAATACTGTCAAGAATGAGTGCCAAGGCAAGCAGAAGCAGTTAGTATAATTGGTGAAACACATACACAAAAATAAATGCACCATTTAAGTCTTTCAGGGGGCATCAATAGGCATTTTAGCAAGATAAGACACTGTAAAAGCATTAGAACTTATCCCTACATATTTTTCTTTGTCTTTTGAAGAAATATTCAGGGAACATACCAATACCACAGACATATCCCCACAGTATAATAATAGCAACTATATCTTCCATCACTGAAAAAGCCAGGTGTGTATAGGAAAGTGAAACAGACTTCATTGGACAGCGTTATTTGTGCTCCTATATGTTCCAATAAATTCCTAGTATTCTGCCAAGGCAGTACTCAGACAGCTAAAGTAAATAACATTGAGAGTTTGTCATGTATAACTCATAAATAGGAAAGAAGATACAGGATACAATGTGAGATAGTGACAGGCAAAGGGGCTCAAATCCTGAAGGAGTGAGGGATGATAAAGCAGTGATGTGATCAGAAACAAGATTTCTTTCAGTTCCTTGATATCTTTGACTCTAAAGGAGCAAGGTAGATTTAGCATAACATTGTGCAGTTTCTTCCTTTTGTAAGGAATGCCCTTAGCATTTCGAATGCTTCCTTAGGGCACTCATTTCATCCTTCTTGGTCTTAGAGTACCTTGTTTGTTATGTACCCATCTAACAAGACAAGGGTATTCATAAAGAATTCCTCTGTCTGATGATGGTAAAAGATTTCTGTTAAGTGTAATTTCTCATTCATAGATTGTCAATGACAACATATAGGCATGTTTATTTGTAATAGGAAGACAAGGAAATTAGGGCAATAAATAGTTGAGAGATTTGTTCAAGGTTTAATAAAGTTCAGAAGAGGAATTTAATCATGTGAATAAATGTGTGTGATTAAAAATATAGTTAGACCTGTGTGTATATATACATTCATATGTTCATATAGTTTAGTAAGCATTACTATATTATGTTTTCATACTATTCCACAAATGGCCCTTAATCTCAGCTGCCTCTCCTGGTATTTCTTCTCTTGTCCCCACTCATTGCTTCCCCTACTTGAAAACTCTTTCTCTTCCAGCCCCTTGACTCCTTCCCCCATCTATTAATAACTATTGTATTTACTCTTTCTAAGGAGATCTATTCATCACTCCCAGCCCCTTATTCTACAACTAATCACTCTAAATCTATGTTATAGTTTGTTTATCCTTGATTTAATTGCTAGTATCCACCTAAAAACAAATACACACAATATTTGTGTTCTAAGGACTAGATTGTCTCATTCAGGATAATTTCTTTCTAGTTACATCTATTTACTTGCAAATTTCATGGTTTCATCTTTTAACTCAGTCATAATCTATTGTGTACCATTCTTCTGTTGAGGGACATGGGCCATTTCCAATTTCTAGCTATTATGGATAGAACAGCAATGAACTATACTAACTCCTAAAGGGATTGACAATAGTATGTAGTGTTCTAATATTTGTAGATAATTTAAATCCATTGTTTCTACCTAGGTAAAGACTTATAATTCAGAATTAATCATTTTGGCAAAAAGAAGACAGCTTTACTTTATTAGAACTTAGTCAAGCCTGATAATACCATCATTGCTTCATGGTACTGTAAGTTCTAAGAGGCCATTGTAATACTTCTCAGAGTAGTTTTACTGGGTAAATGGGAGGTGAGGCTCTAGGCTGATTATGAGGAAAGTTGGGTTCATTATCAATGGCCTCCAAGCCTACACATATCTCTCTAGATACCTAACAATTTGAACACTACATTCTCATTTCTAGATAGTCACACAGACAGATAAAACTCAGAGCTAAACTACAGCATGTATATGCACTTTACCCCTTCTTCACATAAGGCCATGGAATCTTCTTGAAGATAAAATACAAGCTAAAATAAAATCTTGATACATAAAGGAATGAAAATCTCTTTTGAAACTTATCACATAGTGAAATAAAAATAGAAATCAACACCAAAAGAAAATACAAAAATACAACATCCTCTTTGATCCAATAAGTGGATTATTAAGAAAAATTAGAGTGATTTATAATTTGTTAGAATCAATAGAAGAGAAATAATGGTTTACCAGTACTTTTGGATACAGCTTTTCCAATTTTAAGAGTAAAATTCACAGCTGTGAATGCTTCCATTGAAAAGTCGGAGAGACCTCAAATAAATGACCTAATCATGCACCTCAAAATAGAATAATGTAAATCCCAAAGAAGTAGAAGCAATAAAATTCGCCACACAAAGAAAAGCACAGGACAAGATCAATTTGTAACTGATTCTACCAATTCTCATTGAAGAGCTAACATAAATACTTTCTAAACCATTCCATAACATATCAAGGGAAGGAACGCTAACAAACTCAATCTACGATGCCAGCATTATCCTGATACAAAATTTGATAAGATCACAACAAAGAAGAGTATAGACCATTTTCCCTGTTGAACAAAGCACAAAAATTCTCAGTAAAAATCTTACAAACAAATGGAAGAATGCCGTAATATCATACACTATGACCAAGTTTAGACATATAAGTTTGGTTGACCAGATCAGCAGTTACAATACAGCACATTAGTAGATTTCAGGACATAAATCACATGATCATCTCAAGTAATGTAGGAAAAGCTTTTAACAAGGTTTAGAAATATTCATAATAATAAAAAAAACCCTGACTAACCTAAGAACATGAGGAATATACCTCAGTATAATAAATAATTATGTATTACAAACATATAACCAATATAATATGGGAAAAGTTGAAAGAATTTCCTCTAAAACCTGGAAGAAGAAGGGATCTTTGTCCACTCTTATCTCATATATGCTCAGTCTTTTATACAATAAAAAATTAAAAGAGATGCAAATTGGAAGCAAGGGAGTCAAATTATGCCTATTTGCATTTGACAAGATTGTATAGTTAAGACATTGTAAAGATTCCACAGAAAATGTTCTGACTTCATAAAAAGGTTCAGGCAGAAAACAACAGAATACAAAATCAAGATAAAAAATTTAGTGGTAATTCTTTACGTCAATATAAACTTGATGCTGAGAAATAAATTGGCAGGAATAATCTCATTCGCTATCACTTCAAGACAATTAAAATAACAAATAACCAACAGCTTCACCAAGAATGTAAAAGACTCTGCAGTGAAAACTTTAAGATAGTTAATAAAGAAAGACTATTATCATAAAAGAAGCTATATTGCCAGGAGAAATCTATAATTACAACAAAACCCTAATAGTATTCAGAGACCTAGAAAACCTAATGCTAAAGTTTGCATGGAAGCATAGGTTATCCAAAATAGCAAAGCAATCTACAGAGCAATTCTAAAGGTAACGACATATCTAATCTCAAATTACGTTAGAAAGACATAAGAATAGCCACACAATAATCCCACACAAAAATATATATGCAGAACAATGGAATACACTAGAGAAGACTCACAAGAAATTCCACAGAGTTATGATCATCCAATTTTGTTTTTATTTTTATTTATTTTCTCCATCTTTATTAACTTGAGTATTTCTCATTTACATTTCGATTGTTATTCCCCTTCCCGGTTTCTGGACCAACATCCCCCTAGCCCCTCCCCCTCCCCTTCTGTATGGGTGTTCCCCTCCCCATCCTCCTCCCATTACCGCCCCATTACAATCACGTTCACTGGGGGTTCAGTCTTAGCAGGACCAAGGGTTTCCCCTTCCACTGGTGCTCTTACTAGGCTATTCATTGCTACCTATGAGGTTGGAGCCCAGGGTCAGTCCATGTATAGTCTTTGGGTAGTGGCTTAGTCCTGAAATAAACACATATATTAGAAAAAAGCATCCTCTAATAGATTTTCTCTGTTGCAGATATCCTGAAAGTAGTAAGTGTACTGTTTCAGACACCGCCTTCTGTTTTTGGTTTCTGAGATCAGAGGTTTCTAGTTCATTGTTTCAACTAAAATCGTATCTTTCTAAAGTGATGTTTTTATACATTCTTTGAAAATTTCATAGAATGTATTTTGATCATATGCCTCACCCAGCTCCCCTCTCAACTCCTCCAAAATCCTCCTCTACCTCCAAACACCAAACGTCATATTCTCTCTCCCTTTCAAAGACAAAACCAAAAGTTACCAAGTTCAGTTTACTGTGATACATTAATTGTAGGCACAAGGCCCTTCTTGGAGTGTGTCTGAAATACCAGGAGCCACACCATTAAAGAAAATTGACTCTCCCTCTCCCAGGAGCAATCCAATGCCAATAACTCCTCAGGTGGAGTAGAGACTTTGACCCTACCTTCACTCTTCCACGTTGGGACTTTGTCTGGCTTGAGCTTACACATGTCTCATGCATGCTGTCACTATCTCTGTATGTGTGCAGCCACCCTGTTATGTTTGGAGAACAGTTTCCTTAAAGTCACTCATCACATGTATTCCTGGCCCCTTCTTCCTCACATATTCCATAGCCTCGAAGGGGTGGATGCTTGTAGACGTCTACCTGGAACTGAGCATCCTAAGGTTACTTATTCTCTACATGTTGAGCATTTTGACATTAGAGCAAAAGTACAACAGTAACCTGCCCAAAACAGCCTCTGACATTGCCTTTAAATTGATCCAAGCACTGAAAGTGATTTGTGAAGCAGCTGAACTACATGTATTTCCCACACTGTTCTGAGCTGCAATTCGCTGGGAAGCATACAATGACTTTAGAATCTATTTAAGAGATACAGCTAGAAGAAATGTGGGATGCTCATTAAGATCTTGTGTGTTTCTGTTGTTTCTCCAGTCTAATTGTCGCAAAAGTTTGACATAAATGAGTTCAAACATAGATTTCAGTCAAATCAAGGATGCATTTCTCCATACTCACCAGAAAATGTATGTATGAACAACCCAGCATTTTCTAGCAATCATATCTCAACTGTCTTTCTGTTACATGACCTTGGATTTTAGGTTTTTAAATAATTTCCAAATGGTATCTCAACGACTAAAAAAAAAGGATTGGGAGCCCTTGCACTGGAAGTTTTGCTTCTAATTAGAGCCCTCTTTTCTTTTTCTTGATATAAATTGACATTTGGTCATGGAGAATTTCTCAAGGACCTTAGACTGTAAATATCTGTTTTACTATGAAACATTATAGTTTAGACTGTTGTTTCCAAAACTACACATTTGAAGCCACTGTGGACATGCCATGCTGTTGTGATTGGTTAAGTTTCATGCCAGAAGAGTCATTACAATAATCTAAGAGCATATTGTTGCCAAGGACAAGAATTCAAATTTAGAAACCCATTAAAATGAACTTTGTGATATTTCTTCACCCCTGACCTTCAAACGTCATGGTATTGCAGTAAAACAAAAAATCAAGAAACCAAGCTGTAGTGATAGTCCTCTCAGAATCCTGGATAATTCCAATCCTATCGGCTCCAATTTAAAGTAAGCAATGTTAAGCCACTGAGACTTTTAAATAAATCTTACTGGTAGAAAAATTGTGGCCTTCTAGGGAAACCAAAGTAAGTGTTCTTTTCTGTGACATGTCCATTTTTCAGAGCCAGGAAATGATGGTTCAAAGACTAATAGATGTGACCAGCTCCATCCATGGTTTCCTTCTATATGAATGGAGGAAGCTCATAAACAGCCAGAATATTTAAGTTCAAAAATGTAAAAAGCAACTGAAGGCCATAGTCAAAGATTAATTTGTGAATGACTTTAAAATCCCTTCACTACAAATCAGAACTTTTCTTTCTTTTTTATAATTAGCAGAGTATAATGTTCAATTGATACCATTCAAGTGCTTAAGACCATTCTAACAGGCTCTAATCATTACCTGCACACTTGATTAGAAATTCACAATAGAGAAGTATTAGAACTGCTGATTTCCAGTGTTAATAGTATAAAGTTAGTTTTTACAAAATAATAGCCTCTTAAAGATATAAGAACATTGAGTAGCACCTCTCAATTTATATGTAAAACGTCTGTAAATGTAAGTGCCTGGGAGAATTATTCAAAGACAGTTGGTAAAAAGAATATTAAATATACATCCTATTCAGTTTTCTTGCCAAATACATTGCATTCATGCAAATTCTACTCTATGGTGCTTCCCTGTGAGCTACCCTTCATCTCCATCAGCTAATCTACTACCTCCATCATGAAATATGAACTTAGACTTCAAGCAACAACTTACTCCACCAGACAAATATAAGTTATGTGTCATTGATATGGCAGCATTGAGCCACTAGGGACATGTGCTAAATCAAGACTTGTCTGATACAAGCCAACGAACCTTCTGGTAGAAAAAGCGTATGAAGTTCCTCACTAGAACAGACCTTCACTAGCCATCTCCAACTTAAGATCAAAAGTCAGGGAAACACAGAGTCTGATAATGGATAGCATTCATAGTCACGTATGAGTCATGAATGCATTGCATGAAAAAGAAGGAACTCCATGGCTAATATAAAAGATACCCAAAGTCTATTGGTAAAGACTTGGTCCTTATATGGCAGGGCTGTTGAAAGGCGAGACGAGGTAAGACAAGGGTACCTGTCTCAGAAGAGGATTTTGAGATATCAGTCCTCTCCTTTCACACTGTTCTCCAGTCACCTCTTCCTCCTTGCTGACATGAAGTGTTACCTAATCACAGACTCAATAGTAATCAGACCAACCAAACACAAAACGAGACCCTCAAAACTCATGATCCAAAATAAAGTCTCCTATTCTTAAATTATCTGAAGTATTTTTGCTACAGTCATGTAAAACTAACTAAAAAAATGATATTTAAAACTTACAGATGTTAGCCTATGACATGCTTCTCTGGTGACCTTGTTGGCATCTGGTTATCTTGATCAGGTTCACTTTTCCTGTCATTTAAAGAGTTAAAAGGCAGGAAAAAAACTGAAACACATCAGGTTGCAGAAGGGAAAATCAGCAGAATAAAAGAATTCTTTTAGCATAAGAGGTTTGTCTTGTCTAGCCTCAATAGAAGATGTGCATAGTCTTACTGCTACATCATACGCAAAGGCTGGTTGATATCAGTGAGTAGCCTCCCCTTTTCTGAGGTGAAGGGGAAGAAAGGTAGATAGAGGGGAGAAGGGTAAAAGGAGGGACTAGGAGGAAAAGAGGGAGGGGTAGCTTTGACCAGGATGTAAAGTAAATAAATAATTTTTTAAAATGCTGCTAATAGGGGTGGGGGAACATACAGAGAGAGAGAGAGAGAGAGAGAGAGAGAGAGAGAGAGAGAGAGAGAGAGAGAGAGAGAGAGAAGAGAAAGAGAAACTCTCCATAAAGCAAAGTGTGACACATGAAGTCGAAGCCTGGTTTCTCTATGAGGAGTATGAAGACTGACTTTTCTAAGACATTGCAAGGGTTGTCCCAAGTCCCCAGTTTAGGATTGATCAGTTTTGGAGTTAGGGAGGAAATGTGATGGCTGGTTGGCCTCCAACTGTTGTGTAAACCCATCCAGCATGCACTGAACTGTCCATGAACTTGTTGAGTCAGAGCATCAACAGGATAGCATCTCCAATAAGAACTTTGTGTCCAGTCATGAGGGTGAGGAAGAAGCCACCATCTTGGAAGTTCACCATCCTTATCACCAGCCATGCCCCTCTCCCTGTCTGACTACCAGGAAATCTTTTAGACTCCTAGTCCGTCAACCAGATCATGAATTCCAACCTGCCCTCAATGCACTCGGTGCTTACAAATTGAAAGATAGTTATAAGCCCTCGTCTCTGTTTACCTATTAGCTGAACTGAGTATGGACAGCTTCTTTTTGGTATGACCACCCTCTGCAGCATCCCTGACCCTGGGGAAGGACAGTCTCAATAAAGGCTGTATGAAAATGAAGGTCTACAGAGAAAGCACAAGATGAAAACAAAACAAAACAAACAAAAACAACAAAATACAAGACAAAGTCAACTTTTCCAATAGAAAGCTATCACTATGGAAATTTCAACGAAGGCTGAAAACACTGCTTTGTACAAATAAGTTTGAGATAAAGTTTCTCTGAATACATACATTTCAAGCTAAATGAAAATAACAGTATTAACAATGCCATCACAATAGTTTCTGGTCCATTTGAAAGCTTGTAAGGAGCTTTCTTTCTAAATTCTTTTTTTATTTATGAAAAATGAGGAGTAGATTTATGGACCAGACAGATACAAATGAAGCAGTGCAGGAGATGGAAGTTAAAAGGAATGAAGAATAAAAGTAATTTTTCTCACGAAAGGTTGTGTTTTATTTACAAATCATGGCACATATACTTCAAAATACAAGTTAGAAAGCAGGTTCAAAGAATTTACCAACTTAGTTACAAATGAATGAAGAATAAAAGCAAGAAAACAACAAACAACAAATATGCACACCCATATACAAACAATTTTTTTTTTAGTTTGGTAGTAAAACATTTGGCTAAACAGTCATATTGATTTGGCAATGTTATCATTAAGATATGATTCCTTTCTCACTTTTCAAACATTTAAGCTTTACATTGCTATGTACTCTATTTCTTAATGTAAAAAAGGTACGAGCTCTTGGCTGCCCTGGCAGATGACTCAGGTTTAATTCCGAGCACCCATCAAACGGCCTCTAACCATCTACTATTCCATTTCTAGAAGAGCTAATGTCTTTGTATGCTCCCTGTGGACACCATCAAGTCCAAAGCTCCTTGTCCCCAAAAACGGCAGTATTGGTGACAGTATCCTAACTGAAGGCCTCAGGAAAGGTAAACTGAAGGATTATTATTGGGTTAATAAGCCTAAATGTTTCTATTTGCTAGAAAACTGATCTCATAAGGCAGTTTGTATCATGGGAACTGACCTCAGTCCTCCAGAAACCTCCCTCAACCTTCTAGCAAAAGACAACTACCTCTGGCAAAGGTACCATTTTGGGAGTCAATCTGAAAAACCTACATGAGTGCGGATCCCACCCTGCTGATTGTCATATAAAGTCTGCACGCTCTTCCACCATTTTGCTCTCCTCCCTGGCCCCACATCTGAGTAGAAATAAGCATAGCAAAGCTACACAGGCTTCATGTCACTACACAGCACTATTTACAATAGCTAAGACAATTGACTCAGTTGCTGCTCTAAAGATGAATAAATACGGAGAGATGGCCTTTGTCTTTTGATCCCCAAGAAATCTAATTTTTTGCCCATAAGTACTCTAGTTTAGTATTTCTAAGCATCATTGTTTATAGGCAGAAGACTCATATACTGGGCACAGATATACATGCTGACAAAATACCTGTATATTTGTAGAATAAATAAATTAATGCATACATTTTTTAAAGTAAGAATGCTAATAATAGGAAGCGAATTGCAATTCACTGTGTGTCGGAGAAACACACTGGAGAAAAAAAAAGTGTCTTCAATAAAAGCCTGCATAATCAGTAGAAGCCTCACACATGACCTCTGTGTCTCACCATCCATGATAATCATTTCACACAAACATACATACTTAAAATATTTGTTTCATGAGGCTCCAAATGCAAAAGACAAACCAAAAATAGAACATTAAATTTTACCTCAAATTAAAAAGCAAGAAATAATCAAAAAGGTAAAAACACATGCTGGAGAATAGGGAAGTGTGTGTGTGTGTGTGTGTGTGTGTGTGTGTGTGTGTGTGTCTGCATGTGTCTGTGTGTGTAGTGCCAACTATCCATCAGCAAAAGGTCAATGTCTAAAATATATTAGTAGCTAAGAAAAGTTAAAGACAAGCCACATGATATAGAAATGGTCCTGATATCTTTAAGAAACAAAAAAGCATTCGCAAACATGAAAAAAATGCTCACTATTTTAATGCTTCTTGAAAGACAAATTGAAACTATGCTGCAATGTCAACTCACCAAGGTCAGAATAACTATTATCAAATCAACAAATTCTGTTAAGAATATGAAAGAGGGGGAAACCTTTATACACTGTTATTGGGGATATGAACCAGTGAAACCATCAGTGAGTATAGTAGAAAAGCTGCTTTAAAACTAAACATAAAATAATCACATTAGGAAATACCATGTATGCGTAGAAATTGCATAGCAAAGCAATACTTATCTCCATGTCACTACAGCACTATTCCCAGTAGCTAAGACAGTGACTCAATCTAAGCATCCCTCAAGAAATGGATACAGAAATTGTGGTATATACACACAATGGAATATTATTTTACAATAAGAAAAAGCAAAGTCTTGTCATTTGCTGAAATTTTGGTGGAACCAAAGAAAAGCATCAGTGCTATATACCAGACAGGAAAAAGACAAGCAGCTCATGGTCGTCATTATATTTTGAAGCTGAAAAAGTCAGCCTCAGTATCAACTTCAAACTTGTAGAGGATTGATAAAGAGAGGTTAGATAAGGAGTACTAAATCACAGGTATGTGGAAAGAAATTGCTGGTACCACACAGCACAGAAGGATAATTGTAGTCTGTAGTAAGCTGTTATGTATTTTATGAAGATGTAGAGGAGAAGAATTCAAGGGAGCCAAAGAAATGAAAAACTAAATTGTCACGTTTACTGGGTTGATCAGAGTACATGTCACATGGTGTTGAGACATAATGCTAAAATTTGTTTTATGATGCAATTGACACATGTTTATAAATAATGAGAATTTACAATTAGTACTCAGAAAGTGAATACACAGCATAATACAAAATAAAACTCATTTAAGCCATGTGGTGGTTTGAATGAGAATGGCCACTTTAGGTTTATAAATTTGGAAATTTACTCAACAGAGAGTGGCACTACTTGAGAAGGATTCACTGTTGTGATCTTATTGGAGTAGGTGTGGCCTTGCTGGAGGGAATGTATCACTGGGGCTACCAAGTGTCTTCCTCTTCCTGTTGCTCACAGATCCAAATGTAAAACTCTCAACTACTACTCCAGCACCATGTCTGTTTGTGCACCACCATGCTCTCTGCCATTCTGGTAATGGATTAAACCTCTGAGACTGTTAAGCCTGCCCTCAATTAAATGTTTTCCTTTACAAGAGTTGTCAGGGTCATGGTATCTCTTCACAGCAACAGATTTTTAAAAGCCCATAAGCTAGCTAAGGAATTGGTTTGAAATTGGTGGAGATAAATTGACAAGACAAAATTAGTTTTGCAAGACTTTCTTAGAATGTTTGGGATAATAGCATCTATCTGGTGAATCTTTGTTAAATTAATGCTTACTGAACCCATGTTCAGCTCCTGACAACGTGCTGTATGTGAGATTGTACTAATTAAAAATACAGACACAATCCTTCCTGTTGTGATATTAATCATCATGTTGAAAGAACTGAGAATTACCTGGAAGATGGGTTTGTAGGCAAGCTTAGGAGTGGTGGTTTTGGTTATAACTGAGATGGGAAGACTAGGCGGTAGGCACACTATGTTTGGAACTATCCACTGGTTAGGATCTTAATGACATAAAATTGAAAGAGCAAGCTGAGTCCAGCATTCACTCCTGCATATGGATGCTGTGTCCAGCTATTTCAAGTTCCTGCCACTGTGACTTTCTTCTGTAATGTCCTGGAACCTGGAAATGTAAGCTAATAAATCCTTTCTTCTTTAAATTGTTTTTGTCAGAATATTATATCAGAGAGCAGGAAAAAGTACCTAAAAACTACCTGTCTCATAAAATTTCAAATTTGTTAGCCAACTATGAGAGCAAAAGTTCATTTTCTGAAATCCAGTTACCAACTTAATTGTGCAAGTTTGTTGTATAGCTTCAGGAATTGGAATCATGAACATAGTTTCTATAGTCAAATGACATCTGTGATCTCTTTAACTTATACTGTCTGTGTTCAAAATTACTTAGGTCTTAGAATGAAATAATTCTATAATTTTCTAATCCACTACATGTAGGCAGTCTGATTTAAAATAAAAAATATGCTACCTTATCAAGCATATGACACATATAATACAGTGTAGAAAGCCATTGATTCTAGTATTTCAGGTGAAACATTTGCTCAAACAGTTGCTTATGCAAACAGTACTTTAGTGGTAGACAGTTGGCAATCAGGATGGTGGATAGAAAAGTAGATGCTAATAACTATCATTCTCTAATTCAAGAAAACCAAATGCTGAATAAATCTACCTCCTCTCCTATAAAAGATGAAAAGGGTAAATGTTTAATTAAAGAAATATTGTACATGGATGCAACTGCACATATATTAATTTGGTCCCCTTGGGCAGAAGCCAACTGCTTCAGCAACTCAACAGACCAATCATACCTAAGACAGCAAGGCCTCTGCCCTTTCAAAGGTATTTTGTAAAAGTTCATGGCTAAATATAAGAGGCATCTTGGGGACAAACCAGAGGTTAAGGGTATTGTTCTGTCACAAGATGGGTGCTGAGATGTGTGGGAAATGGGGAAGCATTGAGTAAAAGAGACTACAAGCCTGCAAATCAAGTCTTCGAAGAGAAAATCAAGATCTGAGAAGTAGCCTTTTTCTAAACCTCTTGTGACTCAAGCTGTAAAGTGCTGTCAAAATAGCTTGGTTCATCAGGCTATGAACACAAAATGCCTGTAGCACCCTCCAACTCCATGCTAAACCAGTGAAATTAAGCAATTAATCACACAGTCCTTCGAATGGCATCTTTTTTTCACATTAAAAAAAAAAGAACAAGTTTGGGCTGAGGAAACAGCTCAATTAGTAAAATGTGTGCCTCTTATGCTCAGGGATCTGAGTTTGACCACAACTTCTATAGGAGAAACTTGGTTTTGTGGCTCACATGTGAAATCTCCTTGGGGAGATAGTCAAGTTACATGGGCTTGCTGGCCAACTAACCCAAGAGCAAGGCCACAGAGCCTGAGATGTTTTTATCTTAAAGAAACAAAATAGACAGTTCCTGGGGAACAAGAATTCAGTGTTGACTTCTGGCCTTCACATCCAGAAGTACAGTTGGGCATCTACACACATAAACACACACACACACACACACACACGCACACACACACACACACACACACACACACACACACACACACACACACACACACACACACACACACACACACACACACACACCAGTGTAAAATCATCAGCTAAATTATTAAGCCTGGAGTAAACTAAAAGGTGAAATGATTTTAGAATCAATACTACTTTACCATTAGTGGCTTTTCAGGTAATGCCACTGCAATTTCATAGCTTGGATATCGTTTTCCAATAAGTGCTATTCATCAACTTGGAACCATTTTCATTCCCCTGAAGACTAACTATTGATGCCTTTGTACAATGGGTAGTGATTATATTTTCTCTATGTTTATGTTAACTTCATTATATCTTATTTATGACTAAATATTTTCTGTAATATGTCCACCTAATTCTTCTACTTTGAATCATTCAAAAGATCAAGTAAGTCATGGTCATAATGTAGTTTTTAATCAATAAAATAAAAATATATTGATCTCCAGCTGATGCATTTCAGCCAATAATCATGGCATTACTTCCTTTTCTGTATAGGAAATGGTACTGAAAATTACCAATCATTTTCTTTTCATTCTCCCTTACTAGGGTCTCTGTAATAACATCAGCTATAAGGAAGACTGACACAGGGTGATATCTACTTACCTACTTTATTACTAGAGAAGCAGCGCCCTTTCAAAAATCAACATTCAAACTTAAGTGATTTGTCAAATTAGATCAATGCTTATCAACACTATTTTTGTCAGTGACCACTGCAAGGAAATCTTTACCATATTTCCCATAATAATTACTGTGAATTTTAATAAACTATAGTTTTAGTTTTATAGTTTTGCTGAGGCAGGGAGAGTGATTCTCCTATGAGAACATCACAGCTCAGATGTTCTCAAACCCCAGCAGATGGTCATACACACATGTATATTTGGGCAGCAGTAACTGGACTGAGAGTTATTAATAAAAAAGTATGGAAGGATAAGGCACTGGGAGAGAGTTTGGGGGGAGGCAATTGTGTAAACTTATGAAAATTTCAACAACAACTTAAAATATTACTTTAAAATAAAGTGTCAATATTTACTCTGTTGGAAAATAAGGGCCTGGCTAAGAGCAATTGATAAATAGAATGATTTAGGAAGTGATTCCAATATGATGATTATCTTATCAATTACCAGGACATTTATAGTCTATGTATTTCCAAAGATTACACTTAATGATTTTGAGTCTTCTCACCTTAAATAAGTGAATATTGTAGAAACAAATATACTTAATCTGATTTGAACATTCTACAATGTATATATTCCTGAAACATTTTTATTACCTTCATTAATATGCACAAACTTTAAATCAACTTAAAAACAATTAAAACTTTGTAATAGAGTATCTGATATGGTAAGCATAAGTGTTTATGCAGAAAGCAAAATTTCTTTGAAAGCCTTTAAAAATTCTTAGTTTTCATATCTTATATATTATGTAAAATATATGTAGATATCTCATATTTATATATTCTTTATCGTTCTTCTTCCCCAAAATCTCTCACTCAAGTAGCCCTTCTCCGAGAATATGTTAGAAGAATATCATGGCTCCCTATACTGTGAGTCATTGGACCTTGTGTCATGAGGACCCCAGCTGAGCAGCAGTGTTATATATTTAAGCCTTAGTCTTGACCAGTGAAGAACAAATGACTCAGGCTGGTACCAACGCATTTCAACTCAGAGGACTCCGTTTCCTGCTACATGGAATTCCTGGCCTTATTCGTCACAAAATATTGGGCATAGATTCTGAAGAAAGACTGCTGGAAGCCTGGAATTTAGGAGAGGTTGCTAGGATGAGGACTAAGTGACAGCTTCAGGGTGTTTCTGCCTCTCAACTTCCTTTCTCTACCCCCAAACTCCTACATTGCAAGATAGTATTTCAACAAATGGAAAGATTAGTTACCTTGTTATGTCTCGAGGAAACTAATTGCACACAACTTCTATTCTGGACAGTGTGACCTTGTGTTTGTTGCACTGTAACACTAAAATCTGAGAGAAATTTACTATGGCATGAAATGCCTTGTATTGCGAAGCAGGTATTAGGGTTTTATTTTTAAATACATGTCACTGCTTCTACTTAGGGGGGCTCTGAGAGTTAGAAGCCTCAAGCCACTTTCAGCTCCTTCTCTCTGTTTCTAGCTTGTATTTCAAGATGTGAGCTCTCGACTTCCTCTGAGTGATGCCATGCCAGCCTCTTGGTACCTTGCTTCATCACCATGATGGATACTTATCTCTCTGAAAGCACAAACCCAAATAAACACTTTCTTCTTGAAGTTGCCTCGGTCATGGTGGTTTATCATAGCAACAGAAGAGTAATTATGCCCACTCGTGAAGATGAATAGTCTTACATAATGTCATTTTTAGGTCATTTATTTTTGGTGTTCACTAAGATTTATTTGAAATACATTCTTTGTATAAAGTCCTGGTTTTCATCGCAGCATTGTTATGTGTGTACTTACTTCATATTCCCTCCCTATTATCCTTCTCTTCTTGGTCCCTCTCCCTCTTGTACTTCTTCTCTTACACTTTCCAGTGAGTTTCATCTCACTTTCACATCTTATATTCATACTTGTAGTTTAAATTCTACATAAGAAACAAAGATTATAGTGTTTTCCTCTAATAGGATTGTTCCTGCTGTGATTTAAGTGCTATGAGGTCTTATTTATTTTAAAAAAAAAAAGAGCCAAAGATGTACTGTTAGCATTCCCAAATTCCTAGAGGGAAAGGTTAAACTGTACTCTTATAATTGATTCTTCAATTTTACCATCATTAATGACTTCTTTCTAGTTACAAGGGGCTGTTCATCTGTGTGGGTTGTATTATTCACTTAACTGAACTCCACTTTCATCATCCTTGCTTAGGTAGTAACTATAAATTATAGTTGCTTGGTTTTCTGTATTTATCTTCCTCGTTAAGTATTGGACATCTAGCTAGGAAAGTTATCTGTGTCACATCTTCCAGTAATGAGTTCAGGGGATAGATATGTCATACACTCAGAACACATAACAGACCGTTGCTAGCAGAACTGAGCGTGGAAGACAAAACTTTACTTCAGTCTGTGCTCCTTCTGCCTCCAAACTTTCACTTCCAATCTTATGTGCAGGTGACGGTCATGGCTCAGAGAATTGGATTTGTTTTGAAATGTATAGTAAATTGTCATGAAGGATTGACTTTAAGCAATACAGTGAAGCAAAGCCTTATTCTATGGCGCAAATCTATGAACGTATAAACAAGGTTAGCCTGAAGATTCTGTTTTCAGTGGTCATTACAGAATTGCTATCATACAGGACTGGTTTTGGGTCCTCAGAAATTGTGTAACTGTGATGCCTCATATTAAATCATGCACCAGCTGGTGTACACATCCCGGAACAAATGGGTCATGGTGACTTTCCTGGCCTTTGAGCTGACAAGAGCATTCATGCAGTGATTTCTCCATGGGGTAAAATAAGGACACAGAGAGACTTATCACCTTGTCCTTTATTCTAAGGATCCCAAACTGCAACTTTAATAATGAGCCTTGCATTCACTCAAAGAATTCTATGCATTAGTAATATTCATAAAGCACAATCTTGAATCTTAATTTATTGTTATACAAACAATCCCTCAAGTAAGTCTGCCTGCTGTTTGTAGTTTCATTAAAGAAACTCAATGGATTTAAAGTCAACATCCCTCCATCACCTTTTTAGCACCACAGGCTTAGCCCTGTATATATCAACATTATTAATAATAACTAGAAGCAAACCTTAGATATTCTTTTCACTTAGCATATGTTAATTCTCACAAGATTACCATCTTTTTGAAAAGCATCCACATCTTGTAGAGGAGTCCCACCCTGACACAGCTTTAAATAACTGATATTCTTTGAAATAGATCTTTAATGTAAAGTAGACTGGCCTGACACTCCTCACATATTCCATTTTGGCTTTCATTTCCTAAGTGTTGGGATTTATATAGCTCATCCATGGGTTTAAAATAGCATGCATTGCAGGGTACTGTGCCAAAATAATTAATATGTATAGAGATTATATTATGAGAGAAAAGAATTCAGGCAAATGCAAAAGATGCAGGGAAATTGATGCTTGGGCACCAAACTGTCATGGTGGTAAAATGTAACATTCCTCATATGCCCACTTAGATTAATATGAGTTTAGCACCTGCCTCCTGACATTCACTTCAATGTGATTTTTTTTTTCAGAGATGATTCCTAATTTTCACGTTCAACCCGTGAAACGCATTCAGTTGCAGCTATGGGTTTACAGAGTGTTTTGATCAGACAATAATTATTAGATAGTCTTAACGACTGGAGAAATTTCCAAAATAAAAACAGAAGCCTGATTTCTAGTCCTCATTGGATCCATCCCTGTTACACCACTGAAGCGAAGTTCATTTCCACTGACTTCCTTCACTCCTGTATGGCCTTGAATTCTCTCCTCTGTCAATGGATGTCAAGATGATTGCACAGATGGCAAAAGCTAAGCAGCAACACAGAGCATTTACTGAAGCTCCGAAAAGCATTTCAAGGAGAGTTATAACAATTCAGAGAGGCTGGTTGTATAGGCAATTGTCTTAATGAAGTGTAATTGAGGTTGGAAGACACAAGGAGAATCAAGGTGAGACCCAGCGGGCAAAAGTGAGACCTCAAGGGAAATTTCGGTTTTATTCTTAATGTTGTTTTAATTTCCTTTGTCCAAAAACTTGGTGATTTAAAATGGTCCTAATGATCTGTCCTTGAACTACACAACCATTCTGTCACAACTCTGTGGGGGACCACTTTAGAAGAATAGAAACAGAAATACAGAAGTTTCTTTAGGGAAACTAGAATGATAATGCCCACATTCTATCTATAGATTTTCCAACAGATCCTATGGTTTAGTTTTTACTTGAAAGTCAGTCAAGACTATTAGTGGACTGGGTTAGATAGCTGGAGAACTGGATTAATTCTAAAAAGAATTTTTTTACTATATTTTATATTCTAACATCTTTTTCGATTTAAAAATACTTAAATTTTAATTAAAATGAAAATGCCTGTGGAGAAATTTAGACAAAAAAAGATTAATAACTTTGTGTCTCACATGCTGAATTTTCCCTTTCATCTGTTTTCTGTAATAAAGAAAACATAGAGAAACAAATATCAAGTATGGGATATTCAGGAAGCATCTGGTAAATATATTACATTAAAATAAAAATAGATGTCTAATAATTACAAAGTCATAACATACATACAATTGACATTATGCAGACTGATCAGATTGAATTTATATATTTAGGAATGTAACCTGTATGTATATATACATACACATAGATGTGTATATTTAACAACCATTCATGAAAAACAGTGGCCATGAATTCAAAAAAGAATGAGAAGTATATGAGAGTGTTGGGGGGAAGAAAAAAGAGATAGAAATCATGTAAATATGTTATAATTTCAAATATAAAATGAATAATTTAAAATTTCAATGCCAGTAAGACTTTGACACTAATAGAAAATGAAAGGTACTTAGCTGAATTATGAATCAATGATTTAGAAACTCATTTTTCTAGCTAACCTTGTAAGCTCTGCTTTTTCCTGTAATTCACAAAACAATAGGGCATAGACTTCCTTAATCTCTTATCATGTGGAAAGCAAGCATGAACTGGACCTAAACCTCTGAAGGAGAAACAGAGCCATCAAGTGTCTCTGGGAAAAAGTTGTTAGTTTTAAAAATAAAAATGATAACAGCAGCAGCTTCGAAAGAGGAGTAGGAAGTGGAAGATGAGGAGGAAGAAAGAGGAGGAGAAGGAGGAGGAGGAAGAGGAGGAAAAATCAGTTCATTGCCCTTGGCTGATTCTAAGTATAGTTTGCCTATGCAGAGTACTTAGAATTCTCAAAGTCACATCTCTGGGTCTGCCTTAGTGATCTCCCTATTAACTCCTCACACAAAGGTCCTTGGATGATCTATGCCCCCTGCATCATCACCATCAGTCAAAATCTTTCTTCTGCATCCAGACAAGTACATCCAATCAGTTCTTCCTAGAGTCCAGACAGAATGCCCTCAAGGAAACTCAAGCCCAGCAGATTGAATTTATCATTTCACCTCCAAACCCACTTCTCTTATAGAATTGGCCAGACTCAGCAAGGGAAAATACTATCATGCTTGTGGGTATAGAAAACAGTCAGCTGAAAGTCACTGGCATCCCTCCCCACCATCCACTATTCAATTTCTTTTATAAATATCATTTTTAAATCTTAAAGGTATCTTTATTTTTCCATCCATAACATTTCTGCCAGCCTAGTCTGAGAGCTGCTTCTTCCTCTCTACTTAATGCATCAACAATTCATTGTTATTAAAAGAAAAAAAAACATTTTGCTATAATGAATGTTTAATCCTCCATATCGCACAAAAAAATCTAACAAATGCTCTCCGTATTGTAGTGGAATGGCCCATCGCCTTTTACTCTACTGCCTTCTTCTATAACCTCTCTTTCTTTGACCAAGCCCCTATAGAGGCACGTGTACTCCTGAATGAACTCTTTAGGCCATAGGTCTCTATCAGTCTCCATATTCTTCTTCATGACTACCTAGCCTTTTTTACCTGTATGCTTCTCTCAGACATCAAATCAATTAGCTTCTTTTCATAGAAGTCTGTCTATGACTCTCCGATTCAATGAAATATTATCTTGTATTCCTTTTTCCAGTCCTAGTGCTTGTCAGATTTTCCTTTTATGCATTTGCGAGATCACCTGTTTGCTCTGTTTGCCCATTCCATTCCATATCTATACTTCTGGCCCATTGGGTAGGCTACCATATCTAATTGGTTTTATTCTTGACAAGAACAAGGAAGACATATGCAAAAATAAATGAGGAAATGAATGAAAACAAATGGCAGTAGATGGTCTCCTGACAAAATCAAGCATGTATGCCTCACATGACAAGGACACGATTAAATTCTATTCAGCCATAAAATAAATGAAATCCTGTCCATCTATGATAACATGGTTGAAACCAGTGATTATCAGGTTAAGTAATTCAAGCTATATGTATTTGGTACATGTATTTGGTGTGATTTCCACTTCTATAGAAACCAGAAAAGCTGATCTCAAAAACTTTGAAAGTAGGAGGCAGGATCCCAGAGGGTGAGTAGAACAGGGACTAAGAATTGCAAAATCCAATGAGCCATAAATTTGCAATTAGGTAAGTAAAATAATTTCAGACTTTCTTTTACTCAGTGAGGTTAGCACAGAAAACAATAATGTGCAGTTCAGAAGAGCTGGAAGAAAGGGTGTCTAACTTCACCACAGACAAATGGTAACTATTTGAGAATGTGGAGGGTATATGATTATGTCAGTTTTAATGTGCACATTCACAATTTAAACTATATTAGAATACCACACAGTATCCATAACATGTACTATTTTGGTGTGTCAGAAAATATGGACAAAGAGAAAGACTTATGCAGTCCTTTTGAAGCTGAAATAATTCTGCCTCTAGTGAATATAGTAGAAAATGAAATAAAAATAGGTTCATGAAATGAGCAATTCTGCTTTATACATATGCTTTAGAGAACTGAAATCAGGATCACAGTAAGATATCTGAACTCCCAGAGTTCTTGTGGTGTCATTCATTAATAGACACCGGATGGAAGCACTTTAAATGCTATCAACTGGTGAATGAGTAAGGAAAATCACAAACACAAAGACACACACACACATACACACACACACACACACACACACACACACACACATACATACATACACGTACACTGAAATGTTGTGTAATCATTAAAAGAAAGTAGGAAACCTAAAGTATGTTGTCACAAGGAGCACTAAGGTCAGTGCGCTAAATAAAATAAGGCAGATATAAAATAAAACAGACTCCATTTTCCATATAGATAATTTACACAAGGAGTCAAGCTTCTAGAAATAGAAAGAAGGGGTGTCAGTAGTGTTGTGTCCAGGGTGTATGAACCTCTGTGTTGCAGGATGAAAAAGTTCTGAAGATTTAGAGAACATCAATTAATGGCATTGAATTATCCACCTTACCAAGCTAGAATGATTTGCAATTCATTCACGAATAAAGATTAGCAAATTGGACGAAGGACTTGTGAGGTGGCTTGGTTCAATCAGGTGCCTGTCTCTCAGCCTGACGACCTCATTTTGATCTGCAGGCTCCAGGTGGTAAAAGGAAAGGAACCACGGCTTAAGTTGCCCTTTCTCTGACCTCCACCCATTCGCTGCAACATGCACATGTACTACCCCTTACACACGCACAATAACTAATTTTTAAAATGTTTTCCGTGGAAACACAACAAGGCACTGGTGTATGTACAGCCTTACAGCTTTAGAAGTGCAGAGCATATATGGTTCAGCTTAGGATGCCTTATGAACTACCTCCTACACAGGCGTTCATACAGTTAAGAGTGCTTATTTGGGCCAGCATCCTGAAGCTTTTCCTCCTCTTTAACAATGCATGTAATCATAAAAAATAAAACATCAAGTAGTAAGTTTAGAGCTTTTCTGACTTCACAGCGCCCAACAAAAATATGTTTAGCAACATCTGCATATGTAAAGCTAGAATTTAGGTCAGAGCTCCAACTTACCCTCTATAGAGGCGAGGGGAAAGCTCTTGGAAGAAAAGATTAAAAATAGAAGAAAGCAGAGGGCAAAGGATCCTTGAGAGGCATTAACAATGGGAGTCTCTAATACGAGAACTAGACAAGACTAAAAAAGTTTAAGATGTCACAGAGAATACTCAGGCTTAGGTCAGTGATCATGGTCCCTTCTAAGAGGCAGCAAAGGAAAGTCTTCACTAAATGGAGGGTTAAAGTCTCGTTTCTTATTTTAGCATGAAATCACATCCCGTTGCCTTAGGAGAATTCTTCTCCTGTGTTTTATAATGTGTCGCTGATGTTCCACGTAGGGGAGAACAGAAGTAAATCAAATTCTAAAGCACAGTGTGAAATAAATTGGGGAAATTAGCTTGTTAAAAAAAATAACATCATTACAAAAACGAGTTACTAAAATTCATAACGCAGCTTGCAATGCAGAGCAAAGACAATATAAAGTTGAAATGACATTCATGCTTTAGGAAAATGACATAAGAAGTTTTCCATCTAATTCTTCTATGGTCAATAATGACAACCAATTTCCATGTTTAACTGAAAGGAATAAAGCAAATAACATCCAAATGCAAATGAATTTTCAGTTAATAAGCAAGAAAAAGAGTCACTCAAAACCAAACATTGAACACAGAACAAAGAACTACTGGCAACTCAGACCATTATTTACCCAATGCTATTTGCTCTTAAATATGCGCGCGCACACACACACACACACACACACACACACACACACACACAAATGTTTTATAAAAAGCAATCCAAAATATCATAGGTCTTGGGAAAAAAATGAAGAGTTGAAGCTATCATTTAAACACAGCTGTCTGACCATTTTGGCTACAGTTATATTTAGCCAAAGTTTTCCTGTTCTCAACTCCTTAGTTAAAAACTATAACCAGCTGGATCTATATTAATGTTAGGCTGGAGTGTCAAAGGAGAGAAAAAGGAAAGGAAACTGAACAACAACCGAGGAGGAGGAGGAGGAGGAGGAGGAGGAGGAGGAGGAGGAGGAGGAGAAGGAGGAGGAGGAGGAGGAGGAGGAGGAGGAGGAGGAGGAGGAGGAGGAGGAGGAAAAGAAATTCATCCTAAAATGACTGAAGCAGGCTTTTGGGGTTAATAATTGCCACAGATGTGATTTAGACATGTGTGATTGTCTCACAGATGTGAGACAAGTTAGGTTGCAAAAAGATTTCTAATCAGACTGCGTACTCCACTTAGAAGGCTACACTCACTGTTTCAAAGAGGAAGTCATAAAGAGAAAAATGCCTTTGTCCAGATGAAAACAAAGAGCAGGTGTATGATACAGGGACTCACAGACATATCCAGCACTTAATAATCGGAAGAGCACCCTTATCTTACCCCAGCTTCGTAGTTAGGGAAGTGTAATCCCTGCAGTGTCACCTTGAGAAAGAATAGAGAGTTCAGATGGGAGCATCATATGACACTGTCACCACTCAAATACATGTGCCATATTTCCTTATTCATGAATCTATTCATTCTGGTAGAGTAGGCTCCTAAAATGTAGGAGCCGGTCTATGTTTCTGCCATGCCAAACAGTCAAGAACTCATTTTAAACTTGTTTGATCCCATTCCTTTTTCAGGCTAGAAGGTACCAGAACAACTTTTTCTCTTCCCAACCACCGTCCATGTTCATTTTGGCAGTAAGTAGCCTCAGTGTTCGTGATGTGAGTCTTGGCTATCCGAAGCTTAAAAGTCTAGCTTTTGTTCTCAATTGAAAAAAGAACTGGACTTCATCCAATGCAGGAGCCATAGCTACATTGTAGGAAATTAAGAACACTATATTTTATTGTCATAGTTCACAGGGCCTACGTTTAAAAGAGTTTAATAATATTTTTAAAAAATAGTACAGAATGAGCCTTTTGTAGATATAATTGTCCTTTTCATAAAGCAGTTAGCATTTCACAAGCAAATGATATGTATTCTGATAAACACTTTCTGTTTCTTCAAATATGAAGCAAATATATTTTGACACATACAAAGCAGAGAGCTGCCTGGTCCGGCCTCAGTGAGAAAAAATGGACCTAGTCCTTGAGACACTTGGGGCCCCAGGAATGGGAAG
The DNA here is from genome assembly GCF_011064425.1 of Rattus rattus. Lineage (NCBI taxonomy): Eukaryota > Metazoa > Chordata > Mammalia > Rodentia > Muridae > Rattus > Rattus rattus. Next base: position 93,830,850 of record NC_046157.1, on the reverse strand, counting down.
GCAGTGATGGGATATGAAAGTGTGGGGGGGTGACATCCTCTTGGGGTGGAGGAATGGGATGGGGAACTGTTGGAGGGCTCAACATGAGAGTAATAGCGATTAGACTGTGAGAAAAGATTAAAGATAATAATTTTAAAAAATGGTCCATACCCACCAACTTCTGGAACCCTCTCTCTTAGTCATCCAGGACCAGTGGGTTCAAGGGCAGTGCACAAACCAAGCTGATTATACTTAGACATATTTAATTCAATTAATACCAAGAGAATGACTCAGGGCCTTCAGCGTGGAACAAGAGGTCATAGTAAACAATGACTTCACAGTGAGACATATTAATGATACTTATTTAAGTTTTTGCCATCTAGCAGTTCTTGTTAAGAAGTTGAACTTACTTACATAAGAATGATTTTATTCCTTAAGAGTGTGAATAAAAACAAATTTCAAAACTCAAAAATATGAAAATTGTCCCTCCAAAATATTGTATGATAAGTCAGAAAACTATTAAGGCTCAGATCATCATCTTTAAATGATCAGGGGACCAGTACAAAATTCTCAACTTTTTAAAAAATTTTTCCAAAAGAATAATATGTTCATTTACCAGTGGCACATGTGTAAGCATAACAGTTACTGTATACGGTGTTTGTACAATTTTGGTGTCATAACCTCTGTAAAATAGCTAGCCACAATGGCAACTGAAATGCACATTAACTGCTGAAGTAATTAGTTATCTTTCTTGTGACCAAGATAAACAAAAGAGTATATTAAACGCAACAAATAATACAATGATGAGAATTGTTGTCTCTGAATTAATTATAGGCAGTCCCATGGTTTGCCCTCTATCAGGAATATTTAACGAGAAAGATAAACTATGGAAAATTATTAATAAAAACATTAGAATGACATTGTTGCAGCCACACTGAAATAAAATAGAGCAAGCTAAGTAAGAATTTTTTTCCCTTGCTACTTACAATACTGAAATAGATGACAACGAATTTGGCATTTTAAACAGAGGAAGATTAATAGCACTACAGTAATTTTGCTCAATGTACACAGTATAAAACAGTTCCTTAAATATGTACATCTCTACCCATGCCCTAATGCATTTCTCAGCTCTCATGGGAGGAGTTTCTTTGTGCGGTAGGTGCTAGCTAATACAGAAAATGATCACTGAGCAAAGCACTGAGGTGGGGTCAGTGGAATGGCCATCCACAAATGGAATGTCTAAGCCAACTCTCACAGCTGTCAGTAACCATCTCAGAAGAGGGGACTGAAATGGCTGAAGAAATAGGGGATAGGGAGGAAAGGACTGAAACGCTGTCTCTGAACATGACAAGATCCTAGACTCATGAACTCACAGCGACAGTGGTGGCCTGCACAAGATATTCCCTGGATCAAGCCTATCAACATTCTAGTACCACTGTGGCTAGGTAGTTTACGGGTATTACTATGCCAAAACTGTACAAGCACCTCATTATAATGGCGGTGCTTTATCCGCATATCACTGGTAAAGGAATTGGGCCGCAGTTTTGGAAATAATTGAATCTTGTAAGAATGGACTGACAAGCCCAACTTGTAACTGAGGAACTATGGACAGCTGAGAGTCTCTGGAGACTGGATAGTCAGGTTTCTTTAAGGATGTGGCCCTGGTAGCTTGATCATTACCCGGTAGATGACTCTATCTCCATAAGCATATGGACATCATGAGTTGAACTAGGTGTGTTACTTTAAAAACACTACAAGAAAAGGGGAATAATTTTGGGTAGAGGTGGGAGGTAGACCTGAAAGGAATTGGGGGAGCACCTAGTGGTGAATATAACCAAATGACACTGTGTGAAATTCTCAAAGAATTACTAAAAACAATGTATTGAATAAATGAGGAAGACTTCTAGTTGTTCATAGTATTTCCCGGAGTATTGAGAATGCTGCTCATTCTCTGCTTGTGTAAAAAGTAATACCATCCCTATAAGAAGGTGGTAGTAATAACACAAATGCACATATAAATGTGTAAGAAGGCTGCAGTTATGCTTGCGATACTAACGGTAAAGCCCCTGTATATCTAGTAGATAGCAATGCTGAGGTCGTTCCATAAGAAAAAGAAAAGCTTAAGTTCAGTTCCGCTGTGAAGCAAGTGCATGATCTTGGGAAAGTCACATCGCCTGTCTAGGTCTCTACTTATTTATGTAACGGATGAGGGCTGTGATGGGTCACGTGAAGTCTTTCTATTTATAACTGTTCAGGTGCTCACTCCTGGGCAGACGATGAGAACTGCGTGAAACAGCTGCTGTCACTCAATATGGAAGAGGTATGTGATAATATTCAAAGACTCCAAAATAGTCCATCTATTCCTGAACTCCTTTGCCTTAGATGTCCTAATTTCATCAACAAATAGAGCAAAAACTGTCCATAAATGCACATTGTATGCAGAAATGTAAACCAGTGTTTCTTTGTAAGTATATTTAGGAGCACCAGGGAGATGATTTAACAAGAATAATTGAGACAATTCATACTTAATCTTTTGAAAGTGTTATTCTAATAATAATAACATATTAAATATTGTATGATTAAATATTGTATGGAAATTGTAAGTCTCAATTTGCTCAGTAAAGTAAAATGTGAAATGAACTTTCACTCATGATGTTCCAGCATTAGCATCTCTATTTGCAATTTAATGATCATTTGGATTTTATAAAATGTAAATAAGACTCAAATTTAATTCACCTTCTCTCCTTCCAACTCCAGCTCATCTGTTTTTAGTCTGTCTTTAAAGTACAAATGGTCATGACAAATAAGGCAAACGCTCCAGACAGTGTCACTGAATTTCCATATTGTGGAGATTTTTAGGCTGTGGATGAAACACAAACTCTTGGGACAAGTCAATATGATCCTGTGCTTCTTTGAGAACTAAAGTCTTTCAGATATATTACTTACCCTCATGAAATCATTAATTTAATCTAATCATCTTCATCAATATTTTATAGTTATGAAGAGACACCATGATCATAGAAACTCTTATAAAGAAAAGCATTTAATTGGGGTTGGTTTTTAGTTTCAGAAATTTAATCCATTATCAACATGACATGGAGGTATAGAGACTGACATGGTTCTAGAGAAGGGGCTGAGAGTTCTATTTCTGGATAGAAATAGGCAGCAGAAAGAAAGAGACACTGGTCCTAAGTTGAGTGTCTGAAACCCCATAACATAACCCTCCCCATGATGCACTTGCATCAATAAGACCACACCTACTAAATCCCTCTCAAGGGTAGTATCACTCACTAATCACCAAGCACTCAAATATGGGAACCTATAGGGACCATTATATTCAAACCACTACAATCATGAATGTCAAATGAAATTCAAATGTTAATCATAAGTTTGGAAATTATGTCCAGGTTGACCTTGCCTACAGACTTGCCTACAAATATAGGCAACTTCTTCTTGAGTCTAGGTAACTTTTGCTCTACCAAGAGACATGTTTTTTCTCATCTACCATTGGGAATGTTCTAATCCTTTACATTCATTTTCTTAATCCTCTTATTAGCTTCTGCATTTTGGCAACTTGTTTGACAGAATAATTCAGATTCTCTTTTTCTGAAGCACCAACTAGGTTTCTTGTAGAGTTGCCTATAGACCAGTCTGATAAAGGCATCTTCTCAAATACAGTTCCTCTTCCCATAAAATTTTACCTTGTACCAAATTGACAAAAACTATCACAGCTACTGAGTTTATATAGTTGTAGAAATTTCTGTTTGACTTTTACACACACACACACACACACACACACACACACACACACAAGGGGTTAGTAGGGGGATATTTATATTTTGTCATTTGTAAGTGTGTTTTCATTCAAATAATACAACTCCTCTGAGCTCAGTAAATTCTTCTGTACAATGAAAGCAATAATATTATGCTTACAGCACAGGGTTCATGGAATATATTTAACATCTCAGAAGAATATATCTATATTAACTGTGTTCTTTGCTTTTGTATGTAACTTGTTACCACTTTTACTTTAAATTTCAGCTACCCTGATAGCTATGTGTCCTCACAACAAGCACTATATAAAATAGACAGTAGAAAGAAACTAAAATAATAAGAGTTAAGGAGTCTAAATTAATAAAAAATAGTTGAAACTCCAAAAGAGCTGAAAAATACACTTGATACAAGAGGAAGGTGGGTCTAAATGTTATCATTAGCTACCTGGATGATACACAGATGCCTAGCTCCAGTATGACAGAACAAACTAAAGGTCAAGGTCACCAAGGACTGTCTTAGGTATAAATACAAATTATTTACTAACAATAAGAATTTATAGCTACCAGTTCTAAGGGATTAGATATCCTCTTGGCATGTATACATCTATGGAGATGTCCTTCTGTGGAAGGGCACTGTATAAACTGAAAAGGGAGTTCTGCCGTTATTTTGTACTACATATGAATACTGTGAGATAAAAAACTTGATTTCAGATTATAAGACTGTGCTTATTGTTCTATGATGAGTAACATACAGAATTGTGAAGAGTCACTGGGGAAGTCGTGCTGGGGAAGAGAGGTTTGTCATCCTCCTGTTTCAGAGATGAGGGCACCAAATGCAATGGCCTTACTTACACTTATATAAAGACTGCTTGTGTTTGAGAATGTTCCCTCCAAAATTCAGGAGTTTGCAATTTGATAGTACTGACAAATGGAGTCTTTAGGAGATGATTATGCATGAAGACCCCTCCCACTTTATTCAGTTTAAGTTACTTAGAGAAGAGAGTGTTGCTGTCTTGTTCTGACACATGAACACACAACAAGGCCTTCAAGTGTACTTCATGCTCCTATAACAGATTTCCTAGGGTTTGGGAGTTTATAAGGAATACCATTTTCTTTCTCATTGTCCTGGAGATAAGAAATTCTAAGACCAAGACCAAGACACTGATCTCTAGGGAAGGCATTGTTGTGTATTATGTGTAGAAGAACAAGGTAGAGGGACATTGCAAATAAAGCTATTGCTTTTGGTGCCCTTACCTCTAAAACAGCAGGATGGTAGGCCTGTTTCTGTTTCTAACTTAGGACTGTGAGTAAACAAGAACAGTGTAATAAGAATAGAAAAAAAAACTTAAGAAATGTAAAAATAAACTTAGTCAGGATCTCTACTACACCCAAGGCTGTACCCGATAACCAGAACCTACTGACATCACTCACTCAAGAAAAACACAGTCCAAGAACCTCATGACACCCACTGCACAGTACATGAACTGAGACCAAGAACAAAGCTCTGCTTCACACATTTGGAGAGGCACCACCTTAATCTGCCCTGCAGCTGAAGAGTGTACTCCAGGATCCTGATTCTCAAATTAGAGACCTCTGTTACACCCCGGACCCTACCTTCAGTTAAGGTATGGTCACACATGTGAGCAGTCTTGGAGAGACAGGTTAGTTCCACAGATAAGAATCTGGAATGTGAATCTTGTGTGATGACCCTCAGATTAATAAAATTTAACTTTTGTTACACTAATTATGGGTATCTACCTTCTTGCTTAGGACAGTTATTCTAAGAGATCCTTAGAAAAGTGACACTAAGGTGACTTCTTAGTATTCCAAGGGCATCCTCAGACTCACCACTGGGAGAAGGGTGAATTTCTGACTGCACGACTTCCCTCCATGAAGGCACAGTATTCTGGCCTTAAGACCACAAAGATGAATTAGTTTTCTCAGATACATAAGGATGAGGAACTAGATATCCAAGAGACTAATAAGAGTAGATCTTAAATCTGAAGAACTGGTAAATTGGGCCTACTCTACTAGAAACCTTAATTGGTGCTTCAGAAAAAGAGAAGTCAAATTCCTCTATTATTTAGCTAACAAGTTGACAAAATGAAGAGACTAATAAGAGAAAATAAGAAAATAAAGGGTGTAAAGGATGAGAACAGTCCTGAGGGTAGAGCAAAAAGTTACCTAAGCTCAAGAAGGAACCTAAGGTCAATATTCCATTGTCCACCTTAGTAGTTGTTGAGCTCTTGCTAAACAGGGCAGACCCACCAGAGGTTCCGAGTTCTTATTGAAAAATAATTAAAAACATTGTCTCCAGTAGAATGAAAAGGAAACAGCTAGCTAGCAACTTGTCAGAAAGAAAGATGGATAAAATGCCTCAATGACACAAAGATCTTTCGACCAGTAATTGCCCGTAAGGTCAAGGTAGCTCCTAGCCATTTAACCAATCATACTCATGTGACCATTAAAGAAGAATTTGATCCATTTACAAAGACAGAGCTGCACCAAATAAGACATGATTTTGCACAGAGAAGAGATGAGGATACATCCTTACGCAGCCTGCTTATGGGAAAGGGGAGCTGGTAAGTCATATAAGCCTCAAAAGAAAAGAAGGGTGTGTAATGGATTCTAGAAAATCCCCACATAGTTGAAGGTCTAGAACAAATTTTAGATAGAGCCAGAGAGGAAACCTATCTTTTAATTAGACTGGGTAACAGCTGAGTGGAAGCAGGCTTTCCCCACACTTGATCTAACTCAATTAGAGGCAGAAGACAATGAAAAAATATAAGAGAAGAAATTGAACTGGCTAAGTTGGAAATTACTTAATTTACCTTCACAGCTCAACACCACTGGTGTCACCACTGCTCAATGTATGAGGAAAATTCTAATTAATGGTGCCTCTCCACAATTGAGAATGGTACTGACATAAACTCTGGCCAATTGCCAAACTGTTGGAGGAGCAAGCAAGTTATTCAAACAGACTAGAGAACTGGAGACAAATAAGATAGCATCCCTCCAGTCTAACTTACAGAAGTGAACCAAAACAACAACACAGAAAATCTTGCCTAAAGGGCAAAGACAGGTCAAGACCACTTTGCAGACCCAACTCATCATTCTTTCAGGAAATGAAGGATAGATTGTTTGGAAGAGGAGATCAGATACCAATAAGTCAGCCTCAAAGAAGAGGATTCAGAAACTGATTTCTAGGCATACCAAAGAATATATGAAATCAATAACCCCAGAATCAAGGAAGGACCTTTCATATAAATCCCAGTAAGAATTATGAAAATGATTCAACAGATAATTTGGAGAAGAGTTACAGGGAGTGAGGTGACAATTTGCAACTTCTAGCCACACCTACCTACCCCCCCCAAAAAAAATTAGATAATTATTGAAGGAGTAGCAGGAAAGCCATTTAAAGCAGGAATAGAAAATATAGAATCATTAGTCTATAACTTATGTCTAAATATGCCCACAATATTATACCAGCATCTAAGTGTGCACTGGGAATGGACACTATACCTGAGTTGTTTCTTCAATGGCATTACATTCAAAAACTCAAACCCTTGGGCTGCAACATCACCCAAGTACAAATTCCTCCTGTAGAACATCCCCAAGAGATCACTTACCAAGCATTATCCTATCAAGGGAAGTGATGAACCATCACTGACACTGTAAATAAATTATTGAAGGAAGATATTATTGAAACCACAGAACCCTTCAACTTTAGTAGTCTTGTTTGATAAGTATAGAAGACAAATGGTTAATTGAGATTCACAGTAGACTATAAGACCATTAACTTGCTTTCTCCACAAATACCAGGAAATTTACTTGTTGTAAACTATGTATTCTTAAAGACTAGGAATTACAACCCCAAATTACTTGGAATCATAGACTTATCAGACATATTCTTTTGCATACCACTCCATATGCACTCTAGAGACATTGCTTCCTTTACCTGGAATAATATAATAAACAATTAGAATTCAAAAGAGTTCATCAAGAGTATATAAATAACTCAACCATTGCCTCCATAACATTAAGATGGCCACTGAAAAAGCTATTTAAATCAGAGTTCCCGCTTCCAAATATGTAGATGATATTTCCATTGCAGGACACCATAAAGACACTGTTCAAAACTATATGGACACGATAATTGGCACCCTGGTATATGATGGCTGAACCATTAATAAAAACAAGGGGAAAGAGCTAGATGTCTCAAAAAAATTCTAGGTGTATTATGACATATAACGGTTTAATGTTCAGTATTGCATAAGATTTTAAATATCCCCACCCACTCAGGACAAAAATCAGATACCTAATTGGTATGCTTGCATACTGAAGGAACCATATACCATATTTGAAGATTATTATGAAACTCCTCTATAGGGTTTCTAAAAAGGCAGCTTAATTCCAATGGGGACAGGAACAAAGAGAAACTTTTGAGACAGCCTTTAACCTCATCTCTAAGCATGCAACCCTAACCAATATTAAACCTGATGCTAGCTTAATTATATATATATCATATTTATTGGGAAATATAGCAACTGTAGACTGTTCATAAAGCAAAAGGTAGCCAACATTTGCCTGTTGGCTTCAATTACAAGTATGTCCCATACAAAGAGAATAAATATTCTCTCATTGAGAAAAAAATCTAGATATTTTGTCAGGGATATGATTGCCAATCATGGCCCCATTCCAATGATAACCTGGGAAAAGACAGAGTACTTATCAGGATTAGCCATGGAAGGAAAAATATTAGAGTAGAAACAGTATCTATCTGAATTCCATTGTGAGCAGGATATGGCAGCAAAGGCATTTATGCCTTCCTGCACTGAGGAAATCGCTCAGTTGTCTATAATCCCAATCTCTAAACCATTTATCCCTCCCCCAAAAAGGGCACCTATTGAGCTGTGAGTACCTAAAAAATGGTCACAGTATTTGACTAATGCATGATTTACTGATGTCTCATCAACCACTGATAGAACCAAAACTAAATGGAAAGCTGTAGCCCATACACTGGGGAATAAAATTGCTATTACTGAGGAAGGAACCATCAAATCAGCACAACATACTGAAGTAGTAGCAGCACTCTTGGTCATAAGAAAAACAGCCAAAGAAGGCAAGAAGAAAATCTATATTTTCTCTAATGCATGGAATGTCTGCAATGATATATGGTCATCAAAATGGAAAACTACTAACTGGCCAATAAATGTCAAAGACATTTGGACAAGGGGAGCATGGATAGAAGTGGAAAAACATAGAAAAGACATCAAAATTTATATAGCCCATGTAAATGCCCACACAAGCCAAACAGACAAGACATGCAAAAATAATGAAACAACAGAAAAATTGTATATATTCAGTTAAGACTAGAATATTAAATTTTGCTAGGCAATAAATTCAGAATAAATCAGCAAGGATGATAGATCACACAATTGATAAACTTAAAAGTTTATCCCAAACACCAAAAACATGAGGAAAATGGGGAACCAGATTAAATCAGGACAACCCTATGAGGATAGCTATTCAAAGGAACTCAAACTGCAAAATTAAGAAACCTGAGAATGTTGTCATAATTTTGCTAAGAAAGAAATATAATTATGTGAGGAGGAAATCCTAGGTTTGGTGCCCATGGGCACACAGGTTTTGTTCTAATGGGTTGATAAAAGGAACATTAAGGCATCGTGCCAGGCTTGTTAATAGACCTTTCTTTACAGGCAACCTTTGTTCAGCACGTAAAACTGGATTCAAACATCAAGTATCATCTATAACATGATCTCTTAAACAATTGAATTATAAATTAGATTTCATTGGACCCTTGAATACTCACAGAGACCTATTTGACTACACCCTTATAGATGTAAGCACAGAGTCATAGACCATGCCAGTTGGCAATTTTATACAGACCCTGATGTTAGATAGCCAGGTACGGTTTCCCAATACTTATTGAGTCAGCTCAAGGAACACACTTTAAAGGATCTAAAGTTCAGAGATGGTCCCAGACTATAGACATACAATGAGGATTCCATCTAGCAAATAACTCAGCTGCAACTGACAATATAGGAAGATTGAACGGACTGCTTCAAACCAAATTACTACAATTCAATGATACCCCCTTGAAAAAAAGCTATTGCAACTGCATGCTATGACTTAAATACTAGACCACAACTGAATAGAGCTTCTCCCTTAGAAACGGTTAAATCAGACGTACAGCTAGAACAATAACCACCAATTTCCAGACCACACAGTATAATTCCCCATAAATTTGTTTGCAGGGACAGAAATGCTTGAGACTTAAAGGAGACAAGAGTCAGGGCACCCAGAACAGGAAATACAATATGGACCACAGACAAGAAGGGAAATCTGGACCCTAGAAAGTTAGATGACTTACAAGCATAATGTGTCTAGAACCTAACCCGATATATTGGATTTGTAATATCATAACTATAGTATGCTATTCCTAGGATTAATTTACTCAGTGCTGGTATTAACTGGGCATTAGCTACTATCAAGACAAAGAGGTAAATAGCACCTAGTGAGATAAAGCCATAACAAGTTACACCCTATGTCTCATATACACTTTAATAAGGAAATAAAAGAGAACACAAGATGGAACAATGCCATGGTATCAATCTGCTGGGCCAAGTCATCCAGCTTGTTCCTGAAACTCCTTCCTGTTGAATTCTTTCAGTTTAACATGGCCCAGGGATCAAGCTCAGGCTCTTCGACAAACACCATTTTTCATGGCATCATCACCAACACCATTGAGCTCATCAGAATCGGAGACATCATCAACAACCAGATCTATAGTACAGGAACAATGAATGAAGCAACCACCACATCAACAGCTACAATAACAAATATATCAAAACTAGGATATAATTGATTTACCCTACTATGTCTTGGATAGATTCCTACCAAAATACTGGAACCATGAACACTTCATCCTGACCCTCACAAATGCTAGGAATGTAGTTTATTCTCAATATACTCATTGTGAAGCTATTGAGCATACAGCTTGGTATAGCTATTGTGATGAATTGATAAAGGCTAGTGCCAATTTTGTAGCAATTTTGAGAACTATAGCCAGTGATGACCAAGAAAAAACTGAAAACACCAATTTTAAGGAAAGAAACTCATGGGTATGACATTGACATAAATTTGGAGAAATATCTCAGTAGCATTAGACAACAACTTCCACTAGAGAGAAATAGGACCTAAATCATTTTTCCACCCTACAATGAAGAACAAGGAGAGAATAGGGTTTGAGATGCTAGACATGGAAGACTTCATCTTTGACTGTGAGATAGAAGCAAACACAAAATTCCTCTCAGCATTCTTTGCCCAGTACATATGGGCGATAGACCCTGTCTTTGACTACCAGTACAATAAAACTACTGGATTATGAACAGAAATGTATACAACTATCCAGATTGGTACCAGAATGAGAAGCAGGGTTATTTGACTGAGGATACATTAATGTCAATCAAAACAAACTCATGTGAACCCATGATTTAGCAGAATTGTACTGTTGACCCAAACAAAGATAGAAGATTACCATGAAAGCATTTTCTGTCTCAGAATACAATACTATCGCCATATGGATTCAAATGCTCAAATTAACTTTTTACATCAAACATGTCTGTACTGTGTATAACCAAATTTCATAACCTACTGTATCATGGTAGGATGCACATAAAGACTAATCGCTGGAAATAAAGGCAGAAAGTAGTTTATTTCTACCTGTTAATGGTTGGCTGGAAATTGCAGCATCGGGGATGCAACATTACAGATTTCTATTGACCTTGACTGACATACATGCTCCTTCTTGACTAGGATCTAGTGAAGATGATGCTCTTCTATGATGGGCTTGGGTCAGAGTCCAGTAGTCCCAACCCCATATGCCCCCTTAAACCATTTTTGTTTGAATGTGATTCCATAACCATTTATTTCTGAATGTGTTTTTTAACTTGGTGCATACCAAACCCAGAGAAAATATCAATTAGGGATTTATATATACATATATATATATATATATGGATATATATATATTATAGGATATATATCATCAAGAATCACAGTAATATCCCATGATTTTCCTTGTTTTGAACATTTTGTTTAATAATTGCATGTTTTAGTGCCTGAGATGTATTTTTCTGCATTTATTTGTCTATTAGTAATTGGAATATTTATTTTTATGCTTTGTCCTTTTCCTATTGTGGCCTGAATTTGTAAATTGCTGTGAAATTGTTCATAATTCTTATATGTAGTCCTCAATAGCACTGTGTATGTCTCAAGGACCAGGGAATTGAATGGAATGGACGTATTAAAAAGGGTCTTATAGACATGAAAAATAGCTTAGTCGGGAATCCTACTATACCAAAGGCTGCACCTGATAACCAGAACCCAGTGACATCACTCACTCAAGATAAACAGACACAGTCCTAGAAACCCATGACACCCACTGAACAATATATAAGCAAAGGCCAAGAACGATGTTCTGCTGGAGAAATGCCACCTTGGTCTCCCCAAGGATCATGACCCTAGTATCCAAGACTTTTGTTAGAAACAGAACCTGACCTTCAGTCTAGATATATCACACAGGTGAGCAGCCTTGGGAAATAAGCTTAGGAACTTAGTTAGGACTTCAGAATGTGAATCTTTTGTTACTACCCTTAGCATACTAAGATATAACTTTTGTTATAATAATGATGAGTATCTACATTCTTGCTAGAGATAAACAGTCGGCCTCATTGTCAAAGGTCTTAGTTGTAAGAACCACAATTTCCGTGCCTAGTTCTCCGCTAATATTGATAATTTGAAGGACAAATCTGTTGAGCAAATCACAGTTAGAGTGTTATAGCCATGATTTCAGTCATAGAAATATATCTAGGAGGAGTCACATCCATTAGTTCCTGGTGCTAGCTTCAAGGGCCTTGGGTTCTCTGGAGGAAAAAAATAAAGACCATCTTCTACATTCCTGGTCTGATCTTTGTCTCATGGGTCCCAAAACAACACCCCATTCCCCCCAAATCTCCCAAATTCCAGGTTAACACAGACATCAGCCTCTGTCTCTGTCACTCAATTCCTTCTCTATTAGTTCAAACTTGGCCAAGCCAGGGTCTTTGTGTAATTTCTTTTCTTTTAATTTCTTGCTTTGGGACAACTCCCACCCCACCCCAATCCCCCAAAAAGATCTCTAGTATCTAAAGGAAAACACAGGGTAAGATTTATGGAAGCTAAGCAAGGTGGAAATCTATAAGTTATACCATTGACAAAGGGAGAAACTTCTATTTAGTATCAGGTGTCCCAAATGCTTGGTTTTTTTTCTCTTTCTCTCTTTTTAATCCCTTAAGAGGAAGTCAACCCTTTTAAGATAACTTCAAATGCACTAATACTGTAATTTCACAAAGACTTTCTTTCATGCACTATAGAAATTAGGCCATTAAATTTGCATGTCTAAAGGAATGTTTTAGTAATTGCTTTGCTTAAGTACATTTAGTATATCAGCCCGTGAAACCACAGGAAAAAAAGAGGGCAGAGTAAATGATCCAGCTTGATTTCCATGTGTAGACAGAGAAGAAGTCGCAAGTTTCTATTAACAGCATTATTTATGTTGCAGTCTGACTTTGTAAAAGAAACAGCACTTTCAGCCTTCTTTAAGGGGCTTGTCTTCTTGGCACCAGGACTGTCTGATCAGAAGTAAAAACACTTTCAAAATTCTCCCTTAGAAAATTAAAGAAAAAAATTCAAAATCTCTATTGCAAACACTGTATCTCATTAGTTTCAAACTTAATTTATTTTCTGAGTTTTCGTTTGTTAATTTGTAAGGCTAGATTTAAACCTTGCCTTATAAGACCATAGCCTTTGGTACCCTCATGTCTGAAACAGCAGGATACCAGGCCTCTTTTTGTTTCCAACTGGATTCCATGAGCAAACAGCAACAGTATGCCTCATTTGTACTCAACCAAGGGCTTTAGTTGTACAAATCACAAATTTTTGTTTAATTCTCTCTTAAAATGGAGATCACTGAAAGATGCATCTATTGAGAAAATCATGGTAACCAGAAAGATGGCTCAGTTGTTAAAAAAGAAAAAAAAACACCTATAGGTAAACCTGACAACTGGAGTTCAATGTGTGGTAGAAGGAACAAACCTACTCCCATAAGCTATGAACGCCTGTGCGTGCGTACACACACATACACACACACACACACACACACACACACACACACACACACACACCACATGCACACATATACTTACACACAAGCATACATGGACATATACACACATGCACACACACACACATGCACACATACACTCACACATACATACACACACACACACCACATGCACACATATACTTACACATACACAAGCATACATGGACATATACACACATGCACACACACACACACATACACTCACACATACACATGCACCAGGAAGCAAACTTTACCAGAGGGACCTTTGACTGACAAAATCCAAAATAAATTTTACATGCCATTTAAAAGTATATATATAATCTTAAACCACAAAGAGCATTTGAACCTATCCTGACATATATTGTAATTTCTATTACTTTTTCAGAGAGGGAAACAAGCACTTAATTTAGTTTTTACTGTCCTATTTATTATTGAGTAAAACATTTGTGATGTGAAGCAAGAGCTTCAGCATCTCTTGATTCAAAATGCACATTGTGATGACAAGCTCTACTGCTGGCAATTTACAGAGCATAGCCTCTGCTTTCCATCTGGTTCACCAGGGAGCTTTAGAACTGGCTTTCCAGGAGAAAACTTCCCAAGAACACTCAGTACCAGGAGATTCAGTTTAGGAAGACACAGATTGAACTTATGCTTGAATGAGCATAAGTCTATAGTCATGGTTGCCCCTTCCCTCTCAGCCTTTTCTCAGGACCAACTGAAGAAACAGGATTGAAACATTTTTATTTAATCCTTAAATGCTGTTTATTTCAACCTATGTGTTATGGTGTCTAAATAGGATTTATTTATAAAGCACATAAAACTCTTAGTTTCTACTTTGTTACAAGGTATTATTTGAAATAGCTTGTACATATTTAATCATTTAATGTTCAAATTGAGGGAGTGAGGAAAGCAATAATCATTCACACTTTATAAATAAGGAAACTGGGGTGTAGATTGAGTAAGTAGCTTACCTAAACTGTCAGTTTGCCTGGAAATTGCCCAGTGATTGAGCTGATGTGGGGAAGAACAGACACAAAGGCTAAGACCTAAAATGTGTGAAAAATCTCCAGGGCGGATCCTGTAAATCTACCAGTAGAGGATCAAGCATAAATTGCAATCTCAGAGTAGGCTAGTCCTCCCTGTTTTGACCAGCATCCTATGCTTTAAACATCTATCTCCCAAGCATATCTTCCACCTGGAAGCATGCTACCCCATGTCTCAGAGAGTTTCCAGGAAGCAGTAATGTAACCCAGGGCAACTGCCTTTTAAATCATTCAAACCCCATGGTGTGGATCTGACCTTGCCTCAAACAATAACATACATTAAATAAAAAAAAACAATAGCAAGATTTCTGAGTACTGAAAGGTCAAAGATAAATGTTGATGAGATCATTAAATTTCTCAGTGCCAGAAAGAAAGACACAGAAGTAACTCTAAGTCATAATCAAATGTCAGCATCAAAACCAGGAAGAAAAATGAAGTCAATAGACCTGGCTGCTCAAAATGAAGGTGTGGTCAGGGCCATGTTACTCAAGTAGACAGCTGATCTTATGCAGGTGTATTTTCATGACTTTGTAGCTATTATATTTTAAGACATGAGTCATATACTAATATTCCTAAAGTCAATGAGAAATATTGCAACTTGCAGACAGGTTCAAGAATATAGCATTATAGTAATTAAAAGAAACAGAAGAAACAGCCTGGTCCATTGCTGAGCTAGTGCTGACGTTGCCTTCGTTGTTTCCAGTGTGGGTCTTGTTCTCCTCCTTGCTTCCAGTGGATTTCTTTACCTTTGTTTAATATTAATAGAAACTAAACATTCCCTGAAGATTCTAATTGTGCAATGACAAAGGGAAAGCCTGAACGCCTGAAACCTGATTTCGAAAGGAGAGTCAACAGATACGTCATTTTATGGTTCTCAGATTAGTCAGTCTCCAGGAGATCTACTTCCCTTCTCTAGAAGATGCTTGCAACTCACAAAGAGGGCATCTATTTCAGTTCCTTTTCCCCACCAAGATTTGAAGACCATCAGAAAAAAAGAGGGCAGAAAGATTAGAAGATCCAAAGCTCAGGAAGAATAAGAGTCCTTCTGGATTGAGAGGACAGCAGGTTTGTGAACTCACCACAGCTTACATTTACCTCAAATAGACTTGCACAGGATGCATCCAGTTAACCTTCCAACAAAAGGTGGGAGGAGGTTATTAGCCCTGGTTTCTAACTGAGGAGCAATGGGCAGTTGATGGCTTCTTAGGGAAGGGAAAGTCAGTCTTAGTGATGAGCCCTCTGCTTGGTTGTCCATGGTGTAGTGGATGGCTACAAACCTGTGAGTCCATAAACAGAAGAAAAAACTGGAGAGGAGTTACAAGAAGAGAGAAAAAACAGAAGACACAAACTTAGGAGAGGTCATGGGGTATTATCTGGAAGGAGTTAAGAGGAGAAGTGGTTGTAAATATGATCAAAGTACATTATATGCATGTATGAAGTAGACAAAATTCAGGCCAGAGAGATGGCTCAGTGGTTAAGTACACTTGACACAATTAAAGAGGACCTTGGTTCGGTTCCCCACATGCAGATCATAATTGTCTATTACTTAAGTTCCAGGGGATCCCTCTTCTGGCTTCCACAGACACTCCATACTGCTGGTACACATATATGCTTGCAGTCACATAAGCATTCATATATATAATTTAAAAAAGAAAAATTCTCTCCCTTTTGTTCAGTATTTTGGCTAATATCATCCCTGTTGGGTCCTGGGATGCTATTGTTGATGCCAAGAGTTGCTTGCTGACATGAGGCTGGTATAGCTATCTTCTGAGAGGATGTGCCAGAGCCTGACTGATACAGATGTGGATGCAGATGCATGTAGCCAATCATCACACTAAGCATGTGGACCCCAATGGAGGAGTTAGGGGAAAGACCGAAGGAGCTGAAGAGTTTTTCAACCCCATAGGAAGAACAACAATATCAACCAACCAGACCCTCCAAAGCTCCCAGGAACTAAACCATCAACAAAAGAGTACACTTGGAGGGGCCTGTGGCTCCAGCTGCATATGTGGCAGAGGATTACCTTATCTGGAATCAATGGGAGGGGAACCCCTTCCTCCTGTGGAGGCTAGATGGCCCATCTAGGGAAATGCTAGGGCGCTAAGGGGGGGAGAGGGTTAGGGTGGCAGGAGTACCCTCATAAAAGCAAGGGGGAAGGGAAAAGGATAGGGGATTTAACTGGGAAGGGGGATAACATTTGAAATGTAAATGAATAAAATAACCAATAAAAATTTTAAATAAAAAAAAGTCGAAATCCAAAACAGTCATTTTAATTCATGCCTTAAGAAAGTAAAGAATCCATCCATTGAAAACACCTCAGGATAAAGACAAAGGTCACCTTTGTAAAAGGTTTGGAACAGTAGGAATTACCAGGTAAGACAGATGGGAATGAGGAAGGCAAAATGTAAGGAAAGAGAGGTGACATTTGCAAACTGTGACCCACTTGAACATTGGTTTTAATCAGTAGGGTAATTATGCAAAAACCAAACCTCAGGGATTATAGTGTAGGGGATTCTAGAACAAGCTCAATGTAATCTGAAACATGAAAGGGCTACATCCTCAGAGACACAGCTCAGACTGTAAAAAAAAATTAAAGTTTTGGTTTTTTAATTGGGTTTGCCTAAGCCATGTCCTAGACCCCTGAGAGGCCTTATATGCGAGTATTCAGGCTACTTTTGCCCTGGGGGTCCACAGGCACAAGGAGTAAGGGTGAACCAGGAGTAATATGGAAACAGGATGCAATCCTTTCATTGAATAAACACACAAACAATAGTGTTTAGCATACTATAAGGTACAATGGGAAATTTAAGATATAAATACAAAATTGGAAACTATAGAAAAATTATTATGAACTTGAAAACACTTGCCTCTTGAGAAATTACACACAAAATAACTAAAGGTTAACTTCTAAAAAGCTCTAACCATAGCTTATCAGGATTGCAATGCTGGAATCTGGGGACAATGCAAACACTGAGGCGATAGTAAGCATCTACTGGAGAAATATTATGAATCAAAAGAATATCCTGGGGCTGAGAAGATGACCCAATTGTATGATAAAGTGCTTTGCATAAGCATGAAGATCAGAATTCAAATCCCAGCTCTCATGTAAAAGCCAGGAAGGATGCTTAGAATGCAAGAACCTGAGAGGCAGATGCAAGATGCTCTCTGAGGCATACTGACCAGCTAATTTATTGTTGAGCTCTGGGTTGCATGAGAGATGCTGTCTCAAAAAATAAAGTGAAGAACGAATTGAGGAAAACATCTCAATGTCAACCTGGGGCCCACACACACATGAACAACTGTATTCACGCACATCTGTGTCCCACACCCACCCTCTCAACATGTACATGTATACAGATATACACACACAGTGGATATGCTATTTGTCTTTTGTGTGGATTTTCAAATGATATCCTTGCAAAAGACAATGCCCGATGGATATCTATTATAATATTCATTCATATATATTTTTGTAAGATTACATTATAAGAAAAAAGACTGTTTATAATTCCTGGCAGTCACACTGACCAAGGAAGCAAGTAGGTAATTTTCCAACCTTTGTTCTCTCTCCTCTTCCATATTCTATCCCCTAGTCTCATCCTGGGGTTCTCTCCCCTTCCCCTCTGCCCTCATACAGATCCTCTCCTACAGCCTCCCTCACCACACCATCTTTGTCTGAGTCACCAATTTCACACAAGCATTCCCTGGGAACATGCCAGACACACCAGCCAGGGAAAGAGACAGGCAGTCTTTGAATCTTACTTCTCTTCCTGCCTCTCCAGAACTGATCTGTCTCCCAGTCTCATCCCTAGCTCTGTAGTAGTCTATCATCTGTGGCCTCTCCCCATCACTGTCCCAAATCAGAGGTCCTAAAATGGAAATAAATAACTCATACATTATTCATTTTGATGGCATACCCTGATTTTCTCCTGCAGAACACTCCTCAGTGCCTCACTTCCTAGCTCATTTCCATCTCTTAAGTATCAGTATCTAATATGAAGAAAGACATTCATCCATTAGAAGTCCAAAGAGGCCACTCCTGGCAGGATTTCAGAAGCATTCCAGAACACAAAACCACTACACTCTCCTATGAGCCAGAAAAAAAAAAAAAAAAAAAAAAAAAAAACAACAAAAAAAAAAAAAAAAAAAAAAAAAAAAACAGACACTAAGGATCCATATAGCCCCCAACAAAACAAGACCAGAAATCGCCACTTAGAATTACAATCATCCCAAATCCACATGCCTAAATGGCAGTATAAAAACACAAACAATAACATCCAAGCAAGTATGTCTCCACTAAAGGCAAGGACTACTATAGTAGTCCCTAAGAACGGCAGTAGAGCTGAAGCAAAAGATAAGGACATCAAAACAGATTTATCAATGTGTTAGAAGTCTTCAAGAGGAAATTAACAATTCCTTAAGAAATGTATGGAAACCTAAGTGTTGTTGCAAAAATATAAAAAATAAAAAAAAATGTATTGGTGTCTTTTAATTCATTAGGTTTGGCACCACGGTGCCCCAAGATATCTGACTGATAAACTCTGCCAAGACAGGGTGATCAGCCCTTCAAAGTCTACACTTCAAGAGTCTGTCAGTTGATTTTGGGCCAGAAGGCTGAAGACTTTGTGCTTACATGTTGCTAACAGGGGACTGTGCTAGTGGAGATTTGTCTCTACAACCTCTCAGTTCTAGAAGCTGTGTTAGGTTTCCTATGTGTATAGATATTTGGTCATTCTCAGATTTCTGACGGGGTTGAAGACTGATTATAATCTCATAGCCTATCAGGCTGTTTAACTCTAAATATATATTTTATTAGATAGTTATCAGATAGTATACAAGCTAGCCAATATATATAGATTTTGAGCCTTTCTTAAGCTGGAATGGATAACTAAATGTTCTGTTTAACTGATATAGTGATGGACTGGGTGTTGAATATATCTTATGCTTTACAAATTGTAGAATGGTAATAATCATACTCAATTTATATATAAGTGAAAAGGCTTTTTAACTGGACAAAAAGGGGGAAATGTTGTGCTTTGCCCTGGAGTTCTCTGTATTTTGATGTTAATTCCACTGCCCCAAGGACAGCTGCCTAGTCACATACTCAGGAATCAGGTGACTTCACCAGAAACTTCTCCCTACTGAATTTGTAAAATACAGGTGAGGGGCAGGTACAGGATAAAATGAGGCCTGTCATTGGAGGAGACGGAAGGATGGGTGGGAGAGAAGTTTGAAGGAAGAGGAGGAGTCTGGAACAGAAGGCAGAGAGGAGAGGGAGAGAGAGAAGCCATGGCAGGACAATATGGCGGGTGACATTAAGATTCCACGCTGTACTTTTACAGGTTGTTACAAATGTTCTTAAGGGATGGATGGTACTGGGATTTGTATGTTGGTATCTTACCAATTGGGTCAAAGATTATTGTGTTGTGTGTTCTTTTATGTGACGGTTTGAGTGTAGGAAAGTGTGTGGTGGCTAGAGACACTGGGCCACCAGAGAGTTGGGATGTGTTTCCACCAAGATATCTAGGAGATATCTTGAGGCACCGCAGTGCCAAACCTAATGAGGTAAAAGACACTGATACTTTTTTTATTTTTTATATTTTTACAACAACACCTAAGTGAGGAGGAAGAAATGAAGAAACTAGTTCAAGACATACACATGGAAATGGAATCAGTAAAGAAAACTGAGAGAAAACTGGAAATCAAAATTTGAGGAACTTGAACAGGTCACTCAGAGTCAAGACTCAGCAACAAAATACAAGTAAAAAGGGGAATCTCAGGCATTAAAGACAAGATAGAAGAAGTGCATATTGTGGTAAAAAAAAAAAAAAACAAGCAAACAAAAAACTTTAAAAGTTTCAGCACAAACATCCAAGGAACTACTATGAAAAGACCAAATCTATGAATAGTTGGAATAGAGGAATGAGAAGAAAAACAAACAAACGAACAAACAAAGAAACCAAACTACATTTTCAGTGGAGACTTTAAATGTCAGAAAGGCCTGGGCTACAAACTCTAAGAGACTGTGGGACAGTGAAAGGCACCCTGGTTCCTGGTTGAGGAAGCTTGAACCCCCAAGACCCTGATGGGATGGTAGGCATTTCATTTGACTCCTAGGAAACCAGGCTGGTCGCTAGCCTGCAGCACTCCATAAATTTCTGGACATCAGTCACATATGGGCAATGTCCCAAGCTCCTCTACATGTGGACGACATAACCACAGGTCACATTAGCTCAAGACAGACTCCATTATAACGAGGTACCCGGAGGCTTAGCCAATAACCTTTCCTTCCCAGACACTCCTCCCTACAAAAGATATTTAATCTCAGGCCCACTCTGAGAAGTGGGGTTTGGTTTTACTCATCTACTTTCTGCCATGACAATAAACATGGACTGAACTAGAAAATATCATCCTGAGTGAGGTAACCCAATCACAGAAAAACACACATGGTATGTAATCATTGATAATTAGATATTAGCCCCAATGCTTGAATTACCCAAGATACACAGACCACATGAAACTCAAGAAGGATGACCAAAATGCGGATGTTTCATGCCTTCTTTAAAAGGGGAACAAGAATACCCTTAGGAGGGGATAGGGAGGCAAAGTTTAGAACAGAGACTGAAGGAACACCCATTCAGAGCTTGCCCCACATGTGGCACATACATATACAGCCACCAAACTAGATAAGATGGATGAAGCAAAGAAGTACAGGCTGACAGGAACCGGATGTAGATCTCTCCTGAGAGACACAGCCAGAACATGGCAAATACTTAGGCCAGCAGCAAACCACTGAACTGAGAACAGGACCCCCGTTGAAGGAATCAGAGAAAGGACTGAAAGAGCTGAAAGGGCTTGAGACCCCATATGAGCAACAATGCCAACCAACCAGAGCTTCCAGGGACTAAGTCATTACCCAAAGACTGTACATGGACTGGCCCTGGGTTCCAAATTCATAGGTAACAATGAATAGCCTAGTAGGGGCACCAGTGGAAGGGGAAGCCCTTGGTCCTGCCAAGGCTGGACCCCCAGTGAATGGGATTGTTGGGGGAAGGGCGGTAACCGGGGTGGGGTGGATGAGGAGGGGAACACCCATGTAGAAGGGGAGGTATAGGGGCTAGGGTGATGTTGACCCTGGAAACCGGGAAAGGGAATAACATTTGAAACGTAAATAAGAAATACCCAATTTAATAAAGATGGAAGAAAAAAATTTAACAAAGAGCAAAAACAAAAAACAAAACACGGATTATCTCTTTTCATCGGGATCTGTCATGGGGAGCCACAGAGAAGGCCTTCGTCTTCAGAGCCGCCTTCTAATCTCTCAAAGAAAACCTCCCTGTGCTCCCAGCAGAGACCACCAAGCTCAAGCTTGCTGCTGTCCAACCAAGGTCTCCCCAGACCCACCACCCAACCCTTGTGGGACCAGTCTCTGCTTCCCTCCTCTGTCCCCAGGCCCTAGACTAGATCCAGCACTCAGACTCCACTCCATTTTCAGCTCTTCTGCATCATCCCAGAAGCTCCTGGATGCCCAAGCGGTTGAGAACAAGACTGCCTTGGCCTCTTTGCAGGCCCAGGGACCGTTGAGCCAGCTCTTGCTGTGTCCCGAGCTTAAACTGTGCTTCCCTGCCCCCAGAGAGATGTTCCAAGGCTTTTCACAGCCTGGCACCTTCCCTGCAATGGCATGGGGTAAACTCGGTAAATGGCTCAGCCTGTGGAGGAGCTGACGAGGGAACCCACAACTAACCTACAAGAAACCACAGATGCCAGCCCAGACTATTATACCCAGCAGAACTTTGAATCACAATAAATGGAGAAAGACATTCCATAATAAAATCAAATTTAATCAGAATCCATCCATTAATACAGCCCTACAGAAGGCACTAGAAGGAGCACTTAACATGAAGAGGCTAACTACAACCAAGAAAACAGAGAATGAATAGATAGTATCAGGTAGAAAAATCAAAAGAAAAGAGAAGGAAAGATCCACACTAAAATAACGGAAAGCAATAACCACTGTTCATTAATAAGCCTCAACATCAATAGCTTCAATTCCAGAAAACAAAATAAAACCACAGAATAACAGAATGGGTTTGGATAGACTATCCATCCCTCTACTGCCTCCAAGAAACACATTAACATAACAAATAGACATCACTTCAGGGCAAAAGAATGAAAAAGATATTGCAAGCAAATGGACCTGGGAAGCAAGCTGCTGTAGCTCTCTTAATATCTGTCAAAATATACTTCAAACCAAAATGAATCAGAAGTGATAAGGAAGGACAATACATACTCACCAAAGAAAAAGTCCACCAAAGGATATTGCAGTTTTAATATGTCTCTACCAAACACAAGGACTCAAAATTTCATAAAAGAATCACTACCATAGCTTAAATCACATATTGACTCCCACACGCTGCTTGCTACTGAGTGACTTCAATAACCCCTCCTTGTCAATATACAAGTCACCCAGAAACAATTAACCAGAGAGATGCTGGAGCTCAGTGAATTCATAAACCGTATAAACCTAACAATTATTTATAGCACATTTTCCCCAAGCACTGAAGAATACACATCCTTTTCAGCACCTTATGCAACTCTCTCCAAATTTGACATGATAGTTGAACACAAATGACTGTAAATAGATTCAAGAACAGTGAAATAACACCCTACATCCTATCTGACTACCACAGTTTAAAGCTAGGTATCAACAACAACAACAAAAACCAACAAGAAGTTCACAGAAACTGAACAACTCACCGGTGAATTTAAAAATGGGTCAAGAAAGTAACTTAAAACTTTCTAAAGTTGAATGAAAATAAGAGCACAACGTAGCTAAGTTTGTTTGACAAAATGAAGATGGTTCTAAGAGGCAAGTTCATAGCACTGTCTACAGATAAATAGATGATAGATAGGTAGATAGATAGATAGATAGATAGATAGATAGATAGATAGATAGATAGATTTAGATATATTTAGATAGGTGTAGATATAGGTGACATAGATACAGACATAGTCATAGACATATATATATAGATAGATAGATAAATAGATAGATAGATAGATAGATAGATAGATAGATAGATAGATAGATAGATGCGAAGAAATCTCATATAGTAGTAACTTAACAGTACACTTGATAGATCTGAAACAGAAAGAAATCATACCAAGAATAGTTGTTGGCTGAAAAACGTCAAGCTCAAAACTAAAATCAATAAATTAGGAACAAACAAAAACCAGTACTACAAATCAGTGAAACAGAATTAGTTCTTTGAGAAAATGAAGACAATCGATAAACCCTGGCCAAACTGACTCAAAGACAGAGGGAGAAGGTCTAACTTAATGAAATTAGAAAAGACAAGACATAACAGACACAAAGGAAATCCAGAGAAAGGATTCATATTCTTATGTATCATAAGGACATACTTCAAAAGCCTGCACTCTACAATATTGGAAAACCTAAAAGGAATGGCTAATTTCCTCGATATATACCACCAACCATAGCTAAATGAGGATGAGATAGCAATTTAAACACACTATAACCCCTAGTGAAATGGAAACAGTAATTAAAAGTCTCCCAACCAAATATTAAAGCCCAGGGCCAGGTGGTTTTAGTGCAGAATTCTACCAGACTTTCAAAGAAGGGTTAACCCTAATATAACTCGAATTATTTTAAAACATTGCCCAATTCTTATTATGAGGCCACCATGAACCCAAAAACACAGTAATACCCAGTAAAGAACGTGGTTACGAAATTTTCTCATTAAAATACTTACAAACAGAATCTAAAAATATATCAAGAAGATCATCCACCACTATCAAGTAGGTTTCATTCTACAGATGCAGGGATAGCATAAATCAACATGCGTGAATCGTCAGAGTAGTCCACCATATAAACAGACTGGAAGAAAAAAAAATATGATCATCTCATTAGACACAGAAAGTGACTTTGACACAATTTGATTCCATTCATAATAAAAGTCCTGGAAAGTATGAAGACAAAGGACTCCACTAAAATCAAGATCAGGACAAGGGTTTCCCATTCTTTCCATACCTATTCTATATAGTACTTAGCAAAATAGCATTTAGTTTATCGTTTTAAAAAATTTAAGGTGTGTAGGTGCATGAGTGCATGTTTGAGTATGTTTGCATCTCTGTCTCTCTCTGTCTCTCTCTGTCTCTCTCTCTGTCTCTCTGTCTCTGTCTCTCTCTATCTCTCTGTCTCTGTCTCTCTCTGTCTCTCTGTCTCTGTCTCTCTGTCTCTGTCTCTCTCTGTCTCTGTGTGTGTGTGTGTGTGTGTGTGTTTCTGTGTACCATGTCCATGCAAGTGTCCTCAGAGGCTGAAGAAGTTATGATACTCTGTAACTGGATCTACAGGCAGTTGTGAATCATGTGAAACTGAAATTCTGGAAACTGAATCCAGTTTCTCTTGAAGACAAGCAAGTGCTCTTAACCATTAGGCCATCTCTCCAGGACCCAACATACTCTCTCTTGCTCTCTTGCACTAGCTGCACAGGTCTCTACACAATCTAGGACTGGGCTTCCTGGCTCTATTGTTATAAATTGTGAGCTCTACTTACAGCCTTCTTTTCATAGTATCAATTCAGCAGTTCAAGTAATGCCTTGTCTCATATCAATAATCCCTCTTTTGTTTTTCTTCACTTAGAGAACTAGGTGGGTGATAAAATTATCTCGTCTTTTTTTCTATCCTGTGGAATGATGGAAAATGCTATTGGAATTAAATCATCTAGTAAAAACATGGGTAGAGTCACAGTAGTTAATCTTCACAATATAGAAAGTTACAAAATTTAAAAGATGGATGTGCCATTTGTCCCTAGTAATTTCATCACCTGTAGCAGTTGATATTTCAATATCACTCTCTAGGCATTTGAAAATGGCAAGATGTCTTAGCTCTGTGTCTACAAACCAGGACTGCACCTCTTTAACATGTTAAATATCATGTTAACTATTTTGATCATCGATTTGTAAGCCATTGTATGACAGTAACTGAGGGACTTTCATGCATGAGATTTTGAGCTATCCATAAGGCATGATGCTTGATGATGGTGCTGCATCTGGCCAGATGGTGTTGCCATGATACCCTTTCTCTTTGAGATGTAGCCAGAGAGTGCATTACATAACAAAAGACTGGTGTCCCAGCACTTGGGTTGGCAAAAGTTGTCTAGGATTTTCAAGTTTTTATGTTCTGATAGATAAAGCCCTTTTAGGTCCCTGCATTGCGCAAGAACACATTATACATTTAAGCAATTCTATTATCATGTGCTATAGGTTTAAATAAATTAATGTAAGAAATAACATTAAAATAAAACATGACGAATATCCATTATGGATAAATGATACTTATGTGGATATAACAACGTTTTAAAAATGAACACATCCTTGCATCTGGAGAGATAGCTCAGCCACTAAGAGTAACTGTTCTTCTAGAGGATCTGAGTTTGGTTTCCAACATCCATGTCAAGTAATTCAACACCTCTATAACGCTCTGGTTCCAGAGCATCTGACACCCTGTTCTAGTCTCCTTGAGCACCAGGACACATACATCATGCAATCACCTGCACACACTCATAAATATGGAAAAAAAATCAAAAAATGATGGAAGATACCATTGTGGAATTGTGTGTGTATGTAATATATATGTAATATAAACACATGATAAATATGATAACACATTATATAAAATACATTATGCATTTATATATTATATATTAACATTATATATACTATATAAGCAGTATATAATATATTGCTTTACTTTATTAATGTATAATATTTTAAAATTTCTATATTATTGTTGGTTCTTACAAAAGTGTATGAATTCCCTTACAGGGGATGTGAAATACTTAGGTATTAACAACTCAAGAAATCAATCGCCATAAATAAGGTTGAGGACAAAGGTAGAAAATGATTTTCATACCACAACCATGGTACGAAACCCAAACATGGCTACGGCAGGCTTGCCCAGACCTACCTAGAAGTAGCTTGACCACAGGCAGATGAATACAGCACCTACCAATGGCATTGTAGCAAGTGATAGCAGAGTATAGATAGTAAAACCAAATATCATTCTACATTTCTGTTAGAATTTTCATAGACTAATTAAAATTGAAATCTAAAGGGAGTGGGCTCCAATATCAGTCTCTTAGTCGTCACAGGAAGACAGAGCACAGATATAGATAGATGGTCACAGACACATAAACTTTGCATGTTTTGAGGGTTCATCATCATTAATAATACCTACCATGTATTAGGCCAAGAGCATTCAACAGTGAATGAAATAAATATACTACCTCCCTAAAACTAACAACTCTATATAGTGAAGACAAAGCAAGATAGCATTGAAAAAATACTTGTTAAGCACAAGGCATTGTGTGCAGTGTTCGTGTATATTGCCTTAGTAGGTAATTGGATAGCACCAATTCGATATCATTTTTCTTTCCATTTATTCTTTTCTCATATAATCCATATTGACAACAACCTCCCCTCCCTCCAGTTGCCCTTGTCTCCACCTTCCCTTTCCCCCGATCCACAGTTCCTCCATTTCCTTTCAGAAAACAGCAGCCCTTCCAGGGATATCAACCAAACAACATAACAAGATGCAATAAGCCTAGGCACAAGTCTTCATATCAAGGCAGGCCAAGGCAAACTAGTAGGAGAAAAAGGATTCTGAGAGCATCACAAGGGTCAGAGACACCACCGCTCCTACTGATAAGAATTCCACAAAAACCCCAAGCTAAAAAATACCCCACAGCATATATGTAGACATCCTATCTCAAACCCATACAGGTTTTTGCGATTGCCCCTTAGGTCTCTCTGAAGTCCTATAAACCCTGTTTAATTGATTTGGTGAGCCATGTGATCCTGGTATCGTTGGCCTCTCTGGCTCTTAACCATAATTGAATGACAGAACTGGGGCAGGAATAAAGGACTGCAGACTAAAGCATCAAGATCAATATGTAAGAGGACAGTATGCAGAGGAAGACTGGAAACTCTGCTTCACCTGGCCTTCATCTAATGAACTAAGTGCTACAACACCATTCAAGACCCATTAAGGAAAAGCTGTTGCCTCTTAGCCAAAAGAATGGAATGTACCTCTAAGTCTAGCCAAAAGAATGAAATGTACCTCTGAACAATGATGTCCCGTTGTCTACTCGCTTAAGAATTAGCCCAGTTAAGCCAATAATGCAGCTGAGGGACTACCTTGATAAAGTCAGGTTCACTTTTAAGTCATAATAAAGAGGTAGGGGGAATAATTAGCTTTTAAAGAGATATTGTATTTTTCCACACCAGAATTCAACTAAACGTTTCCTTCCCATCATATGGTTGCCTGCCCCCAGGTGGTTGCCCATCATTCTATCTCAACTCAAATGGTATGTTTTTTTCTTCCTTCCATCTTCCATTTGCTTCTGAGAAGCTGCTGAGACTGTCGATATACCTGCCCTCAGGTGCTTCTTCTAAAAGCCAAAGACTTTGTCCATGAGCTTCTCTCTGAGTCCATTCTTAAATTCTTTTATTGCTGAATCTAATGATCCCAGGGGGGAACTCAGTTCCATAGTATCAAGAGCATGTGTGAGAAAAGCCTGAGAAACACACGTGCAATCAGGCTGGTTCTGTGCAAAGCTCTTATGAAGGACCGTGTCTTCATTGCCCATTACTTCTGAGGGCTCTGTTCCCATAGATCACTAACTCACACTTACTGTCAGAAGTGCCTTCCATCTCTTAACAAACTGTCCATATTTCTATCAGCATGTTTTTTTCTTTTTCTTCCCCTTATCATTTTTTTAGATACCAATCAAAAGCCAGAGAATACTTTCCTTGACACTCTTAGATTTCTCATGGTTTCTACATGGTTTTCTCTCCATGTCCCTCATCCTGGAGGCAGGAATATTTTTTTAATTTATTTATTTACTGTAATTAATTTGTACACTTTGCATACTGTTTGTGCCCCCTTAATCTCCACTCACACAGTCCTCCCCCATACCTCCTCTGCTTTTCCTCTGAGAAGGTCCCCTGGGTATCCCCAAACTCTGACACACCAAGTCTCTGCAGGGCTAGGCATATTGTCTCCCACTGAGGCCAGACAAGGCAGCCCAGTCAGGCGAGCATAGAGAGCCAACAGCCTTAGGATAGTACTCATTCCAATTGTTGGGGGATCTAAAAGAAGACCAAGCTGCACATCTGCTACACATGTGCAGGGTCCCTAGGTCCAGAATGTGTATGTTCATCAGTGGGGATATGGAACCTGAAAAGGCCACCTGGGGTAGCCAGGCAAGAACTTTAATGGAGGGATAGGGACATTAACACACCCACAAAACTTTCAACCCAAAATCCATTCTGTGTACAAGAAAGGCAGGGGAGGGGGATGGAGGAGAGACTGATGGAGTGGCCAACCAATGACTGGCCCAACTTGAGACACATCCCATGGGAAGCACCAAGACCTGATACTATTCATGATACTGTTTTGCTTGCAAACAGTAGATTAGCGTGACTATTGTCAGAGAGGCTCTACTCAGCAGCTGACTAAAACAGATGCAGAGACCCACAGCCTAATGTTGGATGGAGCTTGGGTACTCTTATGTAAGAGTTGGGGGAAGAATCAAAGGTCCTGAGGGGATAAGAACGCCAAAGGCAACCATGATTTCTATTTTGTCCACCATTCTTAAATTCTTTATTAATGAGACTAAGGACTCAACAGAAAAATCTCGAATTTCCCTGGTAGCATAAGTTACTTTTGCCCCATTCTTGGATGCTACTAACAATATCAAAATGAATATTCTTAGGCATCCTTTGTGCAATGAAATAAGCCTTTCCAGATTTCCAGACACGCAATGACTAATTCAAGAAGAAGGTATTGCATTGATGTTAACAAAGTTCATTCCAATGAACAGCACAGCATAGCAGTCTCCAATGAGATTTTCAGTCTCTCCCATTCCCCTGCAATAACTGCTCTAATCACGGTTTCTTTGTTCTTCCAAGAACCTAAGCAAGAAATGACACATATTGTCTTAATTGGGTTTTTCTAGATATTCATGAGCTTGAGTGAGTCCACTTACAATCATTAGCAACTAAAATTTCTATTTTTCTCTTCAACTATCTATAAGACCACTTCTATTATAACCTAAAATAAGTTTGGTCTGTTGTACTTGAACTAAACAATATGATGTTTGTTATGCCTATGGACACGATAAAGACATGATTATAGTCAAGAGAATGAAGAATTTCATCATGTGACATAGCCTGTAGAAAGAATGTTTAGCATTAAATATTGTCTTATTTTGTCTTAGGGAGCGTCCATTATGGAGTGTCCCCATTTCATGAACTACTGTCATACTATATAGCAATTTATTATTCCTGCAGATGTATAGTCTTCAATCTTTGACCAATATGTCCCTCTCTCCTCATCTGACACTTTAATTTCCTCTGTCATGGTGGCTACTGTTGTACTTTTTCTGTGTATTTAAAAACAAAATACACAAATAACTGAGATCACACTGTGTTTTTCTTTCAGTGCTCATCTACTCCAGTTGTTACGATGTCTGTTACTTTAACATGTGCAATCACAAATGTCAGGAAGTCTCTCTTGCTAAAGGCTAAATTGCATGCTACATTTTCATGACTTATTCATCAGCAATACTTGGATTGAGTCCATAGGGAGATGGTTAGATCATATAGTGGTCATATTTTTAATTATTTAGAAACTTGCATATTATTTAGTATCATAGATGTTCCAGTTCATATTGCCAACAGAGTGTAATAAATCAATATATAATATGGAATGTGTGATGTGTGATATGCGACATATAATAATATAGATATAATATATAGTACGTATAATAGTTATGTTGTCCACTTTCTTGCCTGATCTCTCTTTCTCTTTCTCTGTCTCTGTCTCTGTCTCTGTCTCTGTCTCTCTCTCTCTCTCTCTCTCTCTCTCTCTCTGTCTCTCTCATAGACAGAGAGATAAAGATAGATGAAGTGTGGGTGTATGTGTGTGTGTAAGAGTGGAGAGAGACAGAGAGACTTCCCCATGGCTTGTATTTCTATTCTCTGATGGTTAGAGATATATAGCAGGATCCAGTCCTGGAAAAAGAGAAAAGGGTGAAGCAACTAGGAGACAAAAGAAAGGAAGCTGTCACCTCCCATTACCTACAGCACTCCCTGCAGCATCGCCAATGAGAGAAAGACAAAAGAGAATGCCCAAATCAGATGGGAACTTGATAGTGATTTAAGAGTGGACTGTATTGTCTGCATCAGGACTACTTGGTAAATTAATATAAACAGGAATTATCTATTCATGACAAACCCAATTTATTGATGTAGAGGAAAGTAGAAGAAACAGCTCCACGGAACAGCTGTGAATGATGACTAGAGGTGCGTCCTATGGATCCTGTTTCTTTGGGCACTGTTAGATATACTTGGTCTGAAAGCTTCTGGGAGGACATGCTGGCATTTCCTGTAACCATGATGTCTTCATCTGCTTGTCCCCGTGTAATTCATCAGGTTTTCTTTGTGACCTTTAAACTGATGCCACCAGAAGAATAACGGCTCCTGATGGCTGCCTGTAGCAAAATGGGCTTTGTGTTTGTGCTACATTGAAATGGGCCTCTCTAGAAAATAACTTGTATGTTGTATACTATTTTGTTAATATTGCATCAACTATGGTTTTTTCCTTTTTAATTAGCATACATTAATTACACAAAAGAGCACTTACTTTTTTTGTTATCTTTATTAAGTTGAGTATTTCTTATTTACATTTCGATTGTTATTCCCTTTCCCGGTTTCCGGGCCAACATCCCCCTAACTCCTCCCACTCCCCTTCTATATTGGTGTTCCCCCCTCCACCCTCCCCCCATTACTGCCCTCCCCCCATTACCGCCCTCCCCCCAACAATCACGTTCACTGGGGGTTCAGTCTTGGCAGGACCAAGGGCTTCCCCTTCCACTGGTGCTCTTACTAGGCCATTCATTGCT
Organism: Rattus rattus; assembly: GCF_011064425.1. Lineage (NCBI taxonomy): Eukaryota > Metazoa > Chordata > Mammalia > Rodentia > Muridae > Rattus > Rattus rattus. Next base: position 93,798,857 of record NC_046157.1, on the reverse strand, counting down.
ACCTATGAGGTTGGAGCCCAGGGTCAGTCCATGTATAGTCTTTGGGTAGTGGCTTAGTCCCTGGAAGCTCTGGTTGGTTGGCATTGTTGTTCATATGGGGTCTTGAACCCCTTCAAGCTCTTCCAGTTCTTTCTCTGATTCCTTCAACGGGGGTCCCATTCTCAGTTCAGTAGTTTGCTGCTGGCATTCGCCTATGTATTTGCTGTATTCTGGCTGTGTCTCTCAGGAGAGATCTACATCCGGTTCCTGTCGGCCTGCACTTCTTTGCTTCATCCATCTTATCTAATTGGGTGACTGTATATGTATGGGCCACATGTGGGACAGGCTCTGAATAGGTGTTCCTTCTGCCTCTGTTTTAATCTTTGCCTCTCTATTCCCTGCCAAGGGTATTCTTGTTCCCCTTTTAAAGAAGGAGTGAAGCATTCGCATTTTGGTCATCCCTCTTGAGTTTCATGTGTTCTGTGCATCTAGGGCAATTCAAGCATTTGGGCTAATAGCCATTTATCAATGAGTACATACCATGTGTGTTTTTCTGTGATTGGGTTAGCTCACTCAGGATGATATTTTCCAGTTCCATCTATTTGCCTATGAATTTCATAGTCATTGTTTTTGATAGCTGAGTAATATTCCACTGTGTAGATGTACCACATTTTCTGTATCCATTCAAGAGCACTTACTTTTTAAAATAAAATTTACCTAGCATTTCCATTTGTGCTTTTTGTATTATAATCTTTTATTTACTTATTTCAATGCATTCATGTATGGCATATTCATGTATTCATGGAGGTCATAGGATCATTTGCAGTAGCAACACTTTTCTTCTAACACGTGAACTGAATTAAAGTCGTGAGGCTTGGAGGAAACCATGCTGGCCCACTGAACCATCCTCAAGGCACCCACTAATTAGTGGCTATTTATTAAGGATATGTCCCTTAAAGCAGCATTTATGTGTTGTATGAGTTATTTATTTTTATTCTTGTTTTCTCCCCTTTGATTTTTTTTATACCAGCCAATGTTTTCTAACACTTAGAAGAAAATTTTAGGCCTTTGTATATCTTTTCATTTCTTTCAAAGTATTTTCATTATTCATTTTATTGTTACAGTGATTTTGATCTAATGAAATAGAATACTAAATTACTTTAGGCAATAGACATCATTGATTCTTGACAGTCAAGGCATTCTGCCCATGGACTTCAAATTGGTCCTGTGTATTTTTAAGTGAGATTTTCACTTAAATTCACAATACTAGAAAAACATGTGCACATGTTTGTATTTAGTCTGGTGCCAGGAAACAGAACAATGAGAGAAGCACACACGGCCTTAGTATTGGCAGAATGTCAGAGCTTAACCAATGGCAGGGAAACTGCCTTCTGTCACCGAGCTCAGCTTATTCTCTGTGGCATTGTTTTCTGTGACTTTTGCAAATTTTGTCTAGTGATAGATTTAGGTTCATAATCTTTGAATATGAAGGTGAACCATCACATGGTAAGATGATATGGCAGAAAATAATTTAGATGTCTCTAATTTTGAACATCTTACATCAATAACAGTCTCTTGCAAATTATATTCTCCACTATTAATAGAAAAAGAAGCAAAGCCCTCACGTGGCTACCATACCTCACTATTGGGGGTCAGATCAACTTCTTTTATGGATTAGGCACTTTAATTCTTAAAAATTGTAATAGAAACACTGAAGTGTAGCTATTGAAAGTTGATGGCTTCTGGCAGAGGTCGGGGGAAGGAAGGACTAAGTTTTCTTTAAGGGGCAGGCCACTAGGAGTTTGGCCATGGTCCAGTGAGTATGTAGGTAATCCAATTTAGACTTCTTCTTTTTCTTCTCCTTCTTTGTCGTCTTCTCCTTCTTTGTCTTCTCCTTCTTTGTCTTCTTCTTCTTCTTCTTCTTCTTCTTCTTCTTCTTCTTCTTCTTCTTCTTCTCCTTCTTCTTCTCCTTCTCCTTCTCCTTCTCCTTCTCCTCCTCCTCCTCCTCCTCCTCCTTCTCCCCCTTCTCCTTCTCCCCCTTCTCCTTCTCCCCTTCTCCTCCTCCTCCTCCTTCTCCCCCTTCTCCTTCTCCCCCTTCTCCTTTCCTTTTCCTTCTCCTTTTCTTTTCTTCTTCTCTTCTTCTTTTATTTATGGTAGGTCACAAGTTTGGGGTGTGGACCTGGGAGGACTGAGAATTGAACATGGTCAAGGTATAGTATGTGAAATTTCCAAATAATCAAAAATATTATGACAAAAAGATTAGTAACTTTATAATATATGCACATTGGCATACACTCATAGATAAATCTCTCAAACCCACTGTATCTGATTGCAAATGCCCCAGAAGTCTCAACTGTTTTGCTTTCCCCCTCTTCCACATCGTTACTTCAGGGTAAAAGTTGCAGCTTGTTTCTGATTGCATCTAACAATGTTGGTTTTGCTTATATTCTTCTTGGTGTATTCATTCTCAGTAAGAGAAATTTTATCTGGGTTTAGCTTGCTATGGAAAAGCATTTACCCATCCCACACTGTTGAGCCTCATTACCTATGCTAGAGGCAAATATTGCTTGTAGGGGTTCTAATGAAACCTTAGTGGTAGAAAATCTACTTAGAGTAGATATTTGTTTGCATACGAGGCATGTCCTCAAATACTCTGGGGCATATTAAGTCTATATATAATGAACTACATTTTACATTCCACAGTATGTAATTCAGAAAATGCTACTCACAGCATACCCTAGAAACTCAAAGAAGCCAAAAGTTTTGCTTCAGATATGCTGGAAGAGAGTGAAGGGCTTGGATACAGAGACTCTCCTCAACATCAAAATTATTTTCCTTGGCTTTAAACCTATAAATACACTGTCATAGTGCAGAAAACATGGCTGAACCTAAGTCGTTGTCTGGGATTCTGAGATGGCTAGGACTGTAATGATAATCTAATCTACATTTACACCCCATTGGTTTTCCTTGGTGAGCCTGCTTCTCACACAGACTTCAAATTATAGTTATCCTGTACAATAAATACCTGGATTGATGTTACTATAGAATTGATATCTTGATCACAGGGCATGGATTACAGAAGCAAGCAGCTTTGGGTTACCCTTATAACACAAGAAATACAGTCATTTTTGCCAGCTCCAGAAAAAATTAGAAATTTTGGAAGTGTTAAGAATTTCTGCTGCATACAGAGGTCCCTCAAATGGCCAGCTTACTAACAACTAATCTCACAGAAAGCAGGGATCCCTTTAAGGATTGAAATCCTGTAAGCTGGCAACCACTTACCAAGACCCTGCAGCTCTGAGCACCCTCTCTAAAGGCAAGCTGGAAATCTGGACCAGGACTATGTTTGTGGTGCCAACCTCATTACTACCAGGAAGGAAGAAGGTTCTCAAACAAAAGGAAGAGAATAAGATTCATACCAATTGCAGAAGAAGGAGAAAATAAATTTTAAAAAGCTTTTTAATAACAAGCAAATTACTTTGGACCTTGAAACGTTATTGTTTTAAGTTTGAGAGTTTAAAGACTCTGCTCGTCTATATAAACCTTCAAAACAGCCCAACACCCTGTTCTACTGAGAAATTTCAATGGCTTTCTTTTTGTTTTTGTTTTTGTTTTTCACTCCAATAAATACAAGAACATCTACAGTTAACAAAATCAGAAACGAATTTTGGTGGAAAGAAAATCTTCTACAGAAGCTAGTTAGCAGTATGTAGTATTACCATAGCTTAACTATAATTCTAGAAATATTAATTTCGTAGTCATGAAACTCTAGTAGTTGCTTCCATCCATCTATCTGTCTTCTGTTTTCAGTGACGCTAATGTGACTCCTGCTGCTATGTACCCAGTTATACTTTGTGTTGGGAAATATGAAGTTTGTGCTACTTGAAGATATCTTCAGAAGTTGCCCCATGTTTGAGACTATCATCTGAAATGGTCATGGCTACCACGAATGGGGCTATTGATCATCCTCACTAATGCTATGAGACCTGCTAGATTCAGTACAGGAACACAATGACTAAAGTGGCTAAACTAGTCTTTGAGTCTTTGTTTCTTCCTATCTTCATCTGAAGAACATATTGAAGGATACTTTTATCTTCCCCCTGCTATTCGGCTTGTCTATGCTATTTCTTAGATATCCAGAAAGGTAATCCATTAGTTTTCATAGATGGAAGAACTTAGCTTGTATACTATAACACCTTTCTGAATTTTCCCTATTACAACTGGACTACATCAAATCCCTTTGTTTCTAACAGCTAGCATCTAAGGTCTTCCCCCTAGAGAACAAGGGTTATGTCCTATTCTCTGCCAAGATGCTAGACAAAGAGGTGTCAGCAGTCAGGGAAATTGCTTGAACAAAGCAATTCAGAGACCAAAGTTAAAGTAGATTGGAGAGCACCTCTTGTGTAACAGTTTTCTCTGAGATTGAAATATTCCATTCTGCAGGGAGGATGCTCCTAAGGAAAAAAAAAATAAAGAACTCAAAATATCTTCAGGAAGTCCCTGAAACTGAGCAGATTCACTATGCCTTTTCCCTCCCAAGAGTGAACAACAAAGAATGTTGACAGTCACTCTCAGACAAAACAAGGTACAAAATGGATTCTCAGGTTAACTGGGCTACAAAGAAAAAGCTGAGACCAAGCCAGCTTTCTAAAAGATGCAAAAACTAGGTGGAATGTCTGTAAGATGCTTAGGCTAATGGAATCACTTGGAAAGGACACTCTTTAGATGACTACAGGCTGTGCACTGTGCTCCAAATTTCATCTTTTATTTTCATGCTTGGGAAGGGGGTACTTTGATTGTATGGCTGCCTCTTAGTAATCTCTGCTCCTATAAGTAACCTCCATACATACCCCTGTAAATAACCCAAATAAAACTCATTAGTTCACCAAAGTTAGATTTTGGTGGTATGCATTCTTTAATCTGTGGTAAACTACCTATCTGCCTTGAGTAGACATGTGTTATATCGCCCCAGGAAAAGTTTCATCACACAACAACCAATACCTTAAAATGTTTCTACTCTTTTATTAATCTTTTCCCTAATTATTTATTCACTGGAAAAAAGTGAGCCTGCTATCTTGGTTTTGGTTGAATTTATTTCTGTTTTTCCAAATTTACCACTAATATCTGTATAAATGAAATATCTTTCAGGTAGACTAATGCTACCTTTTAAAGAAGGTGTCTGCAAGAATTATACTCAAATCATAAAAACATATTAAGAATTATATTTGTCATCTCTGACAGGAATTTCTCTCATATTACCAACAAAAACGTAATGTTTCAATCTTAGGTTAGAACAATGAATACTTTTTGTAGTTTTCTTAAATATTTAGTTCTTAATATATCTTGAATACTTATTCAAGCTACATGATTTTATTGGAAGCTTTCGATTGTAAAATTGAGTCCTTTTCATGGTCACATTGCTGCAAGCAAAATCCTTCTAAATGATCCAGAATTAAATGTAAATTTGTTTCTAGCTGAAACAAATTGACAGGTGAATGCATAGGGATGAGCTCCATCCCTTTCTTGCCACCAGTGAGGATTAATGAAGACAGTCCATGGTTTTCTAGGACTCTGAAAAATTTTAAATCCAGTGGATATTTAAAGTTATTTACAGCTCTAGTTGGCAGTGGAAACTGGGGGAATGGACCCTAACAATGCACAGACTAACATGTCAAACAATAGGTAACTTTATGGGCTGGAGAGATGGCTCAGCGGTTAAGAGCACTGACTGCTCTTCCAGAAGTCCTGAGTTCAAATCCCAGCAACCACATGGTGGCTCACAACCATCTGCAATGAGATCCGATGCCCTTTTCTGATGTGTCTGAAGACAGCTACAGTGTACTCATATATAATAAGTAAATCTTTAAAAAAAATAGGTAACTTTATTCAGAGCATCAGATGGTTTGTACCCTGAGGATTAAGAAGGTCATAGGAAGAGAGAGTGTATACATTCAACACATATAATCACATGTACAAGCAAAAACATGTTTTTGCATAGACATATAAATAAATAACAGTAGCCAGTTGTGATGAATAATCTAAAGTAAACTCATTCCTGTTCCGTTACACCTAGGAGATGCACAAAAGCACACTCCAGGAACAATTCCATGTTTTTGAAGCACATGAAGTCACGCAATTCTCGTATTGTTTTCTTGGAGTTTTCTCACAACCACTCAGTATTTCCCTGGCACAGCTTCCATCTTGGACCGTGTTCTAACACTAGGTCTCTAATTTTATAGAATTTTTCTTACAATTCTGAAGATTAAAGACAAATTACCACTTTATTAATTTCAGAATTGTGGCAATAACCATGTATCTTGACATCCAATTCAATTCTGTTCAACATAGACCTGTGTGTATGAGAGAACAGCTGTTTCCACACTGGTCATTTTAAGTCTTTTTCCGTGTAGATAAAACAATCGTGATATTTTATTTTACAGTGTCTACTGTATATCAAGTCTATGCTATATATATATTGTAATTATTGTTTCATCAAAACTTTATAAAATCTTACAATTTGAATTATACTGATATTCTCGTTGGACAATAAAGAAATTATTGGAATCAAATAAATCACTTAAAGTTATCATCCTGCAACTCTCATGATCCATGTTAAACTCAGTCCATCCTCACATGAAAGGCCAGGCTGGAACAGCACCAAACCAGGAAATTGTTTCGATGTGTTGGATACCTCAGTAGTCTTTGAAAATTTCAAGGTTAATTAAAAATAATTAAAAATCTGGCTTCATTCAGTGAAAAACATTTTTCCATATCTAAGGTTTATACTCTATAACTGGACCCCATGTGGAATTTGGCTTTTCGGTTTCATTTACTCGTGATCAATTATGATCTACAAATATTAGATAAAAAATCTGGACATAAATTATTGATTGAATTAGAAATTATTCAAAGAATATAATCAAATCTCACTGCCCCATTCCATCCTACCCAGGAAATAAATCATCTCTTTTTCCAGTGGACCCACATTTTATATGATACCTGCCTTTTAGTCATTTAGTAGCTACCTGAATCTATATATTTGCAATACTGTAGTCACCAAATCCAGTTGTGAGTGGTTGGTTGTTCCTGGAACAGTCATACCACTAGTGCATCAGAAGATGCATCTTGTCTGTTAAGTCAATACTGTTGAATATTGACACATTTTATGCCCAGCAGATGTGTAACACCTTCCAATGCTTCCAATATTAGTTGGCCAGATGCTTCCAGATCACTCTCAGCTTGGTTTCTCCATGCCTTATATTCAAAGAGGGCATTGCCTTCAGCAATAGGTTATGGTAGAGAGTCAAGAGTAATAACCACAGCATTTATTATCTGGGGATTCTATGGTAGATCTCTGTCAAAAATGGCATATATTTATTTCCCAAAATGAAGCTAAATTTAGTTAATATTTTTAAGGAGACTTTTCTGATCCATGGTAATAATAAATAAGCAAACTTTATTTTTTAAATAAAGTTTGAAAGTCTTGGGTAAATATTTATTGTAAATTTATCTAGATTTATATTGAGAAATCATTCAATAGAGAATAATATTATAAACTTTTAATTCTACTTTTGTATCATTTTTAGTTATATCACTCCAATTTTATTGATTATAAAAACAGACATTTTCATTAAAGTAAAGGTTAAAATAGTGGTTTCCAGAGCCTATAAAGTATGGGGAGAAGGAAAAAAATGGACACACAATATTTAGCAATATAAGGGACACTGTTGGATATGAGTTCTATGGTCTCTGACATAATAAAACAACTATAAATGAGAACAATTAATGTATATATTGGGATAGCTAGTAAAGAGTATTTTTAATATCATATTACAATGATAAATATGTGAGATGATAATTATTGTTCTGATTATTAGTAAGCTATTCACATATCAAAACATTACACTCTATGTTATAAATGTATTCTGTTATTATCAATCAAAAATAAAAAGCAATTTTTAAAATGTCAACCATTTAATGGATCTCCTTTTATATTAATTATTTAATGTATGAGTCAACTTTTACTAATATGGTATAATATATATTCATGCTAGTTTTATATTCATTATATACTTTGTATGAGTAAAGTGCTTCAGTTATGTCTAGGTTCCAATCGTATTACCATACTGACATGCTAGAGAGCTCTGTGCCAAGTTGACACAGCTGTAGAAAATTTTGGAAGAGGGAATCTCAATTGAAAAACTGCCCCCACTAGATTAACCTGTATAAGCAAGATTATATTGTCCCTTTTTAAAAAAAAAGTAGAGAATGGGTGTGGGAAAGCCCAGCTCACTGGTGGTGGTGCCCCTGTTGGGCTGGTGGTTCTTGGTACCATAAGAAAGCAGGTTGAGAAAGTCAGAAAAGCAAGTCAGTAAGCAGCCTTGCTTCAGTTCCCAACTCCAAGTTCCTGTATAGAGTTCTTGCTTTGATTCCCATAGTGATGGAGTATGACCTGATAGTTGTAAAGTGGAATAAGCTCTCTCTTTCCCTAAGTAGATATTTTTGGCAGTATAGCAAAAGAAGAATCATCCACACTGACTTCAGATTTATTTCCCCATGTTTGCCCTCTCCTCTGAGCAAATTGAATTTCATGACATATCCCATACACTGCCTTCTTTTGTCTGCTTGTCTTCTGCACAATTCTTTTTTTTAAGAATTATTTATTTTATGTATATGAGTACACTGTAGCTATCTTCAGAGGGCATCAGATCCCATTACAGATGGTTGTGAGCCACCATGTGGTTGCTGGGAATTGAACTCAGGACCTCTGGAAGAGCAGTCAGTGCTCTTAACCACTGAGCCATCTCTCCAACCCTGCACAATTCTTTAATAATCAACCTGCACACTCTTGTCACTGTTAAAATATTTCTTTTTCAAGAACCAAGGGAAATGTCATCTCCTTGTTCCTCAGAGGACCTCCCACCCTCAGCGCTCTACCTTCTTCTTTTCATGGCACTCTTGTGAGATTCCAGGCATCTCTTAACTGATTTGCTTATCTTTCTACATATGTATCAATTTATCATGTCTCAAGCTTCCAGGGAGAAGAGACCATATCCTACTGACCTTTGAAACCTCAAAACCTTGAACAGTTTGAACAAAAAGATATCGTAAATGTTTTTCATAACTTCATCTTTTCTAGCGTGTGAAATGTAGCATACTTTCATTCCCATGTGTGTGGGGAACTCATATGAGTTCTAATTCCATGATCAGATATTTACCATCAACAGGTGCATAGCCTTTAGGACCAATGCACTGCAGAACTCTTTAATTCATTGAAATGAAACAGTTGTACTCTTTGGTAGCCATCATTACAGTTTAGTTTCTCTGTTTGGCATTAAGAAGAGAGAGACCTGTTTTGGAGAGTCAGACATTCCAAAGTGCTACCCAAGGATGCATTTGCCAAAACTACCACACGGTGTGCGTGCAATAGCTTTAATACCCCACATATTATCTTCTTTTAAAATCTGTTTCACTGTGTGTGTGTGTGTGTGTGTGTGTGAGAGAGAGAGAGAGAGAGAGAGAGAGAGAGAGAGAGAGAGAGAGATTTAACATGTGTATTTGCAAGCACATGGCTGCCTGTTTAGCACTGGGGAAAAAGAAGATAGGGAGCACGCCCATGAAATGTTCCTTGTGATTCATAATAATGCATCCTACCCTGTGTCATTCCCCAAGCAATCACTAATGCAAGGTCTATCCATATTATTTCGTTTGGTTTTCTACAGTTTCATTTATCTGTTTTCTCTTGAAAGTGGAGGCTTTTGCCTTTGACTTTTCCAGTCAATACAGAATGAAGGAATTAGGAATACAACCATGCTATTTTGCATCTCAGTAAGAATCTCCAAAGTCTCGTCTTGCTACCCCCTATTACGTTCACCTTTTATATTTAATTATTTGTTCGTAGGATCCTCTATTTACCCCTGTGTTATTTTCCTAATAGAGCCTCACACACAGCCTACAAATCAGAAATCTATCCCTGTGCTATCTTTTGAGATCCAAACTTCTAGATGTACTCATATCTCTTAGAAAGGAAGGGTTTGAAAAGATAAAACCTGAAATATGTAGAGAAAGAAAGTCAATTTCTGAACGCTCAATTCCTAATGTGTTCTAGTGCTCTGCCCTTGCCTTTCTTACTTGATTTCATTACACAGTACACAGTGAGGCCTCTGTCAACCTGTCTTCTAATTGATCCCAGTACCTCTGTAATGTAACCCTATTTCCCATTTCTTCTCACAATTCATCAGCTAAAGAAAACATTTTCAGTCTCCTAAGTGAGTTCCCTCAAGCAGATTTCGCCCATTGTTGCTATCCATGACTCATCCCTTCATTTCCTTGCATTAGGTCTTTATAGGAACCATAATGCTACCACTCACACATGGAGCAAAGAAAGTTTATGATGATTCAGCTAAAACAAGTTTTATTTGGGAATGTTCTTTCCTGGTCAACTCATTTTTTGTCAACAACTATTTATCCCCCCAGATTCATTTTGAATTATTTTCCTTACCTATTCCAGCTATAATTTGATTGAATATCCTTTGTGTGTGCTCTCATATCAACTCTTGTTGGCCCTATCATTATATAACATTATTCATTCATTATATGATATATGTTGTATAAAATATATACATTAATGTATAACATATTTAATATATTGTATAAAGTATATACAATATAATAACACATACCATTATATAGCCATTAAATTTGTGGTAAAGTGTTGTAGGCACAAGAAATACTTCTAACCTATGAGATGGTCAATTAATTGCATTTCAACATCAGTGCAGCTCTCTGTTTTTCTTTAAAATAGATGTAAAACTCCCATGGTGAGCAGAGTCAGGGACTGACAGTCTCTTCATGGCCAGCTTCCATCGTCTCCCAAATTATTCTACCCTGAAAACTGACAGATAATAATGTGAGGAGACTATATTATGAGAGTGGACTTAGTATTTTAAATTAGAAGAATAGTTATCAGATTATTTTTAAAGGACTCATGTCCTTATTTTTTTTCATGCCTTGAAACTAAGTAGCATCTGTACTAGATACTTTTCTGTTGCTGTGATAAACCCCATAACCAAAAGCAACTTAAGGAAGAGGGGGTTTACGACTCCAGAGAGAAAGAGTCTACAATGGCGGAGAAGGTATGGCGTGGCAACAGGAGCAGGAAGCTGGCTGGTTTTCATCTATACACAAAAAGCAGACAAGGATACTAGAAAGTGATATGGGGTTATACATCCTCAAACCAGGCACCAAGGGCATACTTCCTCCTGTAGTCTCCATAGCGTCCCCAAACAGAGCCACCAACTGGACATCAAATGTGAAAATATGTGAATGAATAGGATACATTTATTATTCAAGCCATGAAAGTATCCAACCTTATTTTACCGTTACTTAACAAAAATATTGACATGTCAATTTACAAACTTACTTCTCCACGTTACCTCCAACCATTTATTCAACCTCAAAAGGTAATTTGTGACATTCCAAGCTAACGATGACATTAATAGTATATTAATGACATATTTATCCTGCAAGAGAACCTTATACCATTTTGGAGGATTCCATCTGGTCAATGAGCTAAGACCGCAATTTCACTAAACTGATTAATTATACATGCCCCTTGTCCTCTAATTAAACCTACATCATATTCCAATATCATATAAAAGTGCTTTGGGTCATGTATTCGTTTCTGTTCAAAATGTTAACAAATGAATAAAATTCTCTTCTCTGGAAAAAATGAAACTAAACATTTTATATTTACAGGATTTAAAACATAACTCTGTGGCTTAGAATGATTAATCTGACTCAAACTTACACTCCTAAAGAAGTGCTCTGCTTGAACAAGTCACTTCCCCTTTGAGATTTCAATTTTTCATCTGCAAAAAAGAAGGAGTTTGAAGCAGATGATGGTTGAAGTTTCTTTCATCTCCAAGACTCCATGAATCTGTGACTTTATAAAATGTGCCTTGCAGGGATTCTGAAAAAAAAAATAATGTTTTTGAAATAATTTAAGACCTAAGGATGAAAGGTTTTATGTTCATGCCAAAAACTATTTTTATTAAATGAAGCATGCCAGGGAAATCTGTTGTGCCCGGGGACAGCTGCTGTTGGTGGCATTCCCCAGTGTTGTCTGTGTCCAACACAGTTCCAGAAACAGAAAGAGGAACAAGAATACCACCAGGAGGCCAGAAACCACAGTGAGTGGAGAGGAAAAGCATTCCTGAAATTCAAATCCCATGGCAACAGCACACATGTGCACATATGCAAACTTGCCCTGGTGGTCTTATTAATGACCTTTCACATGCATACTTATGTAAGTGATTGTCCAGCCACTAATTTTTATTTCAAGACTACTTATATGTTATTAATCTAATTTTTCTGATTTTGCCTCTGTTCATAGACAATCAAAAATCACAGTCGATGCATAATTAGCTCGTGACTGAATAGCAGGTCTATAATTCATAGCCAGTGTTTTTCAACCACAATTTATTGTTTTAACTTTTTTTTTACATTATTGCCTCTCATTAATTACTGAATTCAATGAATGTAGCTGCTTATTTAACAAAAGACCTCAATGTTTTCATTCCAAATGTTAAACGAAGGTTATAACCTAGTATATGTGTATTAAGATATTATACAGCAATACTGCAAGAGCAGGTATGAATTGTTCCTCACCATGAGTTTTAAAAGACATTTACTTTTGTCAGTGTGTGTGTGTGTGTGTGTGTGTGTGTGTGCATGAGTGCAGTACACAAGACAGCCAGAAGAGGGCACTATATTGCCTAGAGCTGAAATTATAGATGGTTGTGAGCAGGCAAACCTGAGTGTTGCCTAATGCTGCTTTTGCTCTGAGTTTATGGGCATAAAAATTAAAAAAATATAAACGTTTGAAATACGTTCATAAGATATACAAAAAAATTAAATATTTGCATTTACTCGCCTGATTCTTCGAATTTAACCTAAATGATAACGATAATTTTGCTGGAATTTATCTTGGCATTACAGAGTATCCTCCCAGAATGAAATGAACAGTTCATTCTCCTACTATAAATACTGCCTCAAACTCTTACTATAGGATTTAAGTAAAATAAAAAGGAAATGATTATGTTAGAAATTGATTAATAAGTGTGAGCTTGTAAAGTTTTGAATAAATTAAAATTGTGAAAATGGCCATATTACATATAGTGAGCACTTTGTCAATAAAAGAAAGACTGAACATACATTTACAACTTTACTTCTGGCACAAAAGAACCCATCAAACTCAACACTTAGCAGGAAATAGACGAGCATACAAATCTCTAAGTGATTTTATGAGTTTTGAACTGACCCTTTTGCCAGTGTTCATTCTATATTAATATTATTGTCCATAATTTTGCATGGCCATACACTGTGATAGCAAGGAATTCTATGTCCATCGGCAATGTCATTTCATCATGGAATAGATATTGTCCCCATGTGGAAGTATTCGTGCTTGTAAAGAGCAGTTATAAGCTTTGAAAGAGATAGATTTCAGTTTGGGCACAGGTACTATTTATTAGAGTGAACGTTTTGAAAAACAACATCAAAGGAAGAGATTTTCCAAGGGGAGAGATTGTATTATGTGGAGAAGAAAGGGGGAAAAAGAATAATGGAGATGGTTTTTATGGAAATAGGAGGACTTTCAGGGAGGAAGAATCCAGCTAGAGGAGGGCAGGAAATGGTGGAGGGTAGCAGAGAGAAGGGCTCACAAAGCAGTATCTGAAGATACATGTGTGAAAAAGCCATAACAAAACATGCTATTTTGTATGGTAACTTGAACAGTAACAAAGAGATCTACTGGGAAGGGTGCTGTCTAACAGAATGAGCACAAAACAAGCTGAAGTACTTTAAAGGGAAGGTGTCCCGCAGACAGGATTTCCCTGGGAACAACTTTTCCTCCAGACAAATACCCACTAATCACCTAAAAGTAACAGCTGTCAACTTGTAAATGTTAACCTAAAAGATGGTATACAGGGAGGGACAGAGGGATTTGTGTACATTTCTGAACACATTTTCTTATTTTTCCACATTTAAAATAATTTCTAACCTTAAATATATTACCTACTCTCAAGTTTAAACAAACAACGCTGAGTGTTTATCAAATAGGCTCTCAATTAGCTAACATATATTGATATATAATAATCTGTAGTGATATAATATACTAGGAAGTAATCTGAACTGAATAGCATCCATGTAATAAATATTGAAAGTGGAGAAACTGCCCTGAAAAACTAAGAAAGGGCTGATGGACACTGAGGGAAACAGGCCAATTGCTCCTCTTCCAAGCAGAATTTCCTATAAGAAGGCAGGTGGAAATGATGAAAGAAAAAGATCAGCATACAAAAATGCAAAAATGCAAGATAATTTGATAAAAGTCCAGGATTTGAGTTAGTAAAAATCCAGAATCGACCTGAAGACAAGAGACAGGGAATAATGAAGGCATGGAATTCCTGTTTAAGACACTGCGAATCAGGATTCCCAAGGTTACTGACACTTGAAACAAGGGCTGCTACGGCAGGAGCTTTTCCATGTGTGACAAGAGAGCAGAGAAGGGGTAATGGCCCCACTCCTACCAGAGGACCTATTGGCAGGAAGTGGAGGATGATGGAATGATAGTTCCTTTGGAGTGTGGCTATAGTAGGTCTATCTGCTTTATTAGATGATTCAGTCCATTCACATACAGCGCATACGGGCAGCACTAACTAGATATACCATTGGTATTTTAAGCACACACACATGCACACACACACACACACACACACACACATACAATGTTGGGAGGAAGGTGAGTTGGGAAAATATGGGGGAAGTTGGAGGGATAGCTATGGGTATGATCATCATACATTGTATCCATGTATTAAATTCTCAAAGAAAAAATAAATTCTGCTAACTTTAAAACATTTAAAAATATTTTTCAACTTTCTGTATATCTAGTGATACTTATGAACAAAATTACATTAAAAATCAAAATCCTGTGTAATAGAAAATTCAGCAATGGGCTTTGATAATGTTTAAACATTAAGTTGTATGCTAGTTTTCAAAAGGCTCATCATGGGATTGCAATCACATCTATTATGAATATCATTCTCAGGTGTCTTTTAAATGACCATACGATTAAATGCATTAAAACGTGTTGATGTTTTTAGTTCGAGTAATTAGAATCTATTAAAAAAAACTTAAAATTGTTTATGGGCTTAGTCAGAGATGACGCTGTGGCAAATGGAGACAGTCTGACAGCTTTTATTCTCTGCTAGTTGGTGGTATTCTCTGCCACCACTTAATTAGTGGCCCAAACTTCCTGAAACCTCAAGAGCTAATATTATGCAAATTATGAAATCAACAATATTCAGTGTGTCCTTAAAATCATGTCTGTGTTGGAAGAAGGTTGCTCTTAGTGACTCTGCCGCCATGGTATTTAATTACTGCTAGTGTTTGGGGATTTCTGGTGCTGCTGCCGTTAATTTCGCTACACTGTAGCCTGGCATCCTTCCGTCCTCAACACCAGCAAGCTTGTTTCAGTTTGCCCATCCTTCCTGTTTCTTTAAACCAGAGATTTGGGTGAAGCATCTGTATTGGTTGAAATGATAAGTAACTTCATCTCTGTGAGATCCCCACTGAGCTAACAGCACAATCTTTTAGGCCCTTGCACATTAAGTGGCATTCTTGGAGGATATACTGGCTTTTACAGATATTTCAGAGCACAGCTTTTAAATGACAAATCACCTTCAATAACTTCACCTTCCCATGAATAAAATCACTCAAATGTAAGAGCATCCATTTCATATGCTGATTCTGTTTCACCTATTCCCCAGCTATGCTTAGCGCCATTGAATAATATTCATTAAACAAATAACAAAATGTCAATTTTATGAAAAAAAAAAAAGAAGAAGCATCACAAACTGCAAACTGCATTTATTCCAGATTTGGGGATTTCCATAAAATGTGTTGATCTAAAATTCACATGTGCTTTGAGCAATCAAATGTGCTTAGAGGGATGAAAATTAGTCAGTACAGATCAAAGGGGCTCCACCTTCCTAACAGGACACGTGAAATATGGCCTTCTAAAACTGATAGTTTTCTTTTATATTTTATCAGATCAATGAGCATCTCCCTTGCTGATGACAATGCAACATGTCCACTCCAAAATTTGACTTCAAAATAAAATGCAATATTCTTGGTCTACATTTCCATTTATGCAGTTAATCAGACTGTCTATGATAAAATGAAGCTTGTAGTATTACTGAGACATAAGTTGTTTACCGTGTCGTTGGGATGCCTGGATTGTATCCCTTATCTGAAATTTAACTGCTCAAGTTCCGCCATATAACCATTCTATTGGGAATGTAGATACATACACGCTATCATTGACTTTGTCTTGATTGGATAACTAATAACACCTGGATTCTGCAATAAACTGTAGTTACCGTAACCGCTAACAAATTCTTTTTGGATAGTGACAGCTTTTCCCTTTGTCTCATCGCTTTGTGGGTTTGGGAATGACACACATCTGGATTTGGATCCAGGCTCTGCCATCTAGTGGCTGTTAAGACTTTAGAGAAGCCATTCTTCTTCTAGCCTCAAGTCATCATGCTCATAATGCTAGTTAATAATATTGTGCACCCAGGACTTCTGTAACTATCAAATTAAATAAGCTAGGGTCTGTAGAGACTTTGGCTCCTAAGAAGGTCCCCATAAGCAGTCATTAGTGTGACCAACATCCTTAACATTGTTATTGACAACTTGATTTATCAAATTTGATTTTTTTAATTACTGAGAAATATGGTTACAGATTTGAACATACGTCAGAGGGTTATTTTAAAAGTAGATAACATAAAATATCAGTATGGGTGTTCAGATTGCTAAAGTATTGAATAGGCCCCAAGGAATAAATAATGAGAGAAGCTCACACGAAGTTAGGAGGTTTGCTCGTCTCAGGTTAGTCCTATCTGGAACCAGTAGTATGACATCATGATGTGAGGAACAGGCCCAGGGACAGGAGGAGAGGGTGTTTAATGGGAGAGCTGGCAGTTGCTCCGTGTCCGCCATTTCATTGTCGTAAATGCCTCACTGTGGCACCTTGGTTTTCAAGTCCACTTTGAACAAATGGTGCTATAACATTTAATTTCAACAATATAATTTCACCAGTGTGGTAACTAAAGATTTATCATGCAAAAGGGAAGCTTCATATTTTTTTTTATCTTTTAGAAAACAAGAAATAAACCACACGTAGAGGTATGTACTTGGCTCGGTGGCTTCGCAGACTCAGGCTGGAGGATCCCATGAGCCCAGAAGTTCAAAGCAAGCATAGGCAGCAGAGAAAGGTCCTGCCTCAGAGACAAACAACATGATACAAGGGACAAAAGAACCCCAAAGCAACAAGTTATAAGTCAAATTTTCATATTTGTGAAACAACAAAACTCCTAGACTGCATGAAATTATTAAGTATGTATATATGATATAAAAGTAAGCACAAAACTGTGCAGGGAAATCAAAGAGCACTGATGGGGGGAGGAAGTCTTTTCATAATACTTTATGTATATGAATATATAAATGTCCTTCTGAAACCCATACAATGTATATGAATATATACCCATTAGAAAGAATATTGACATTTTTAAAAGCCATAAAGGATGTACAGTGGAAATGATTTATTTCTTTTTCACAGGCGTTAAATTTTCTCTACAGACGTTCTCTCGCCTTATTAGTCTGAAGCTCACTCACGATTGAAATAAGAAACGCTAACGGAGAAACTACAAACGCCACTTTTCATTTACATAATTTTACTGTCCCCTGCTCATAGCAGGCATGGACCTTTAGTTCATTTGTGTTGGTCTAGAAGATACCTACCCGCCCTTTTCCTTTCACATCTAAATGCCCATTCTGCCACGCCATTTCTGACTGAAGAATATAGGGAAAAATACATCAAATTGGAAAAAAAATTTAAACGTAACGTAGAAATAAACCTTCAGCCTAGAACCTGCAGACTAAATTCAGCCTGATAGTTAAATAAATTCTGAGTTAAGGATAAATTTTCCTTTTGTAAACTGACAGAAAAAAGATTTAAAGTATGCCTTGTGAAAATTGGCATGAAATTCGGATGTAAACATCCATAATTAAAGATGTACCGGAGAGGGAGTATACTAGTGTTTTGCACATAGTTATTTGGTGCTGTAGCACAGCTGGGAAGTTGTGACAGTGTCCATAGTTGGCATCCTGGTGCTTAGCACGGGTGTGTATTTCACAGCAAATCACCCGAACACAGCCACACTGCCACAACACCTCCCCTACCATGCACAAGTCGGCATCACAGGCTTCATTGTTTGGGATCAGGAGGAACAGACAGAAGAAAGTAGATGACACATTGTAGTGTTAGGTGCAACGTGTGGATTAACTCACTGTCGACTTTGACAGTCAAAAAAAAAAAAACCTTTTAGAATCAATGGTGCTGAACTGATATTAAAAGAATAAAATGCCGACAATTCCAAGTTAAGTTACACCACATCTCTGAAAGACAGGGATCAGGATGAGCAGGGATGTTGAAGCAATGGTCTCTTCACAGCAGACTCTCCAGGAAATAAAAGGCAGAGATGAGGCCGCATCTAAACTCCTCAGCAGCTCCGAGGCAATCTGCATCCCTGTGCTGACTTATGAATCGCTAGGATTATGACAGTTGAAAACACAAATAGAGGGAGTAATTAAAATTATTAACCTCTGAAATTACTTCTCTTGTTTTTTGAGATTATAATTATACATATCACTTCTCCCTTTTCTCACTCCAAATACTCCCATATACACCAGCCCTTTTTCTTTCAAATTCATGGCCTTTTTCTTTCTTTTCATTAAATATAATATTCATATACTATATTAATTATTGTACTGTAATGTATATGATATATTAATTATATTGTATAACATATAGTATTATTATGTATTATAAATAATGTTATATTTATATAGTTTGTATTTTATATTATATACTTTATATTTTATGTTTTATATTATATATTCAATAGACCAAACATAGATATAGATATAGATATAGATATAGATATAGATATAGATATAGATATAGATATAGATATAGATATAGATATAGATATAGATATAGATATAGATATATGTCAGTCCACATAATGTAAATTGCATTATGTTTTTAATGCTGACCCTTTGGTATTGGAAAGCCAACTTTAAGAACCAGAGGGTAGGGAGGTTGCTATGAGACTGTGTCTCCTAGAAATAGCTGACACTACCCAAGTAGTCACATCGACATTAGTGCCTGAACATGTGCTGAACAAAGGTAACATCAATAGATGTGCAAACAGCAGGAAAGACCAGGAAGCCTCAACCCTATGCAAAGAACATAGACACTGAAGGAGAGTGCTGGAGAGTGAGAGAAATGGTTTTCCCTGGGGAGGAGCACAGCAGTCATTTCTAATTTCTTGGCAAGAGTAATTTCTCAAAGTAGTGAAAGGAATGGAATGGTCCCAGTAGTCAGTTTAAGAATGAGGGAAATCATTATGGTGAGTTTCCTAGGCTCTTATGAAGTAAGATGTGACCCACATCTGTCCATTATTGTTCGAGAAGCTTGGGGGACAGTTCGACAGGAATGACCCATGGACACTTATCAACATCTGTGCAAAAATAAAAGTTAAGTGAGGATATTTTCAAACGAAGCTGAGAAAACACCAATCCAATACCACCTAGTGTATCATCTAATAGGGTGGTGAGATTAACTGTGTAACGCCAGAGTCTTTGCTGTTTTTAAGTTTGCAAAGTTTACAGAAATGTTAGCTGTTTATTACCTGACCTATTCACCCTATTAGTTATCAGCAGTAACATGGCAGAAAATATGTGAATGTCTGCTGGGTTAGTAATGAAATGGTAATGTTGATAATAATGTTGAGTCAGTAACGCAGACAGTAAAAGTATCATGAGCTTAACCATTGTGTGAGCTTGAGATCAGCTCCCAGACTAAATGTTCTCTCAACACTTATTCTTAACACAGTTATAAAACACTAAAAACTTTTGATACTGGGTTGGTGATATTTTCCTTGCCAACTCAGCAATACTCCTTAATGAGAAATAAGAAAGACTAACACTTATTTTGAAATATATTTTATTAATCATTCCCATAAAAATAATTTTTGTTTGAATCACACAGTAGAAAATGCATGGGCCTTGTGTTTTCAAAAGTTAAAACAATCATCCACTCTTCATTTTCACACAAGTTGATAGTGGCTTAAAGTACAGTTCTGCACTAAAACAAAGTTTCAGTAGAAATCTCCTCACAATGATGAAAACATCTAGGAATTTTTGTGTTTCACAATCCAGTTACCCACTCAACCAAAATACCTTCTCATAAACTCCCATTGGAAGTGACTAATTTGCATGGTAGCTCATGTTACAAGTCAAGTATCAACACAGGTATCAAATAGACTCTAGCTATGTCTTCCAAGGCGCCAATATGTTGAACAAATTCATATGTTTTACACATTGAGTTTAAACGGTGTGTAAGAGAATATTTCCTTGATGAATTAAGCAAAACCTAATTCAAGATAAACATTGATGAGCATTTGCTACCAAGGTGGTAAATCAGAACGCTAAATCCTAACCTAGGGGTGTTTTCAAAGCATCGCTGCAAGAAATTACCACCAGATTGATAATTTTACAGCGTCTTCTTTGAAGAGATTGCAAGATTATGATAGGTCATCTAAACATATATGTCGAAGCTAAATAATTAAAAAAAATTTAAAGGAGAGTATAGGATGGAAATAAGAGTCAAGACAACATGATCCATGACATGACAGATAACATGACATGACATGACAGATAACATGATCCATAGAGCATATAAGCACGGAGGAGGGTACTGGACAGAGGAAGAATAGTTAGAGATGGGAAAGGGAAAACAGCCGAGGAGTGGGCAAAGATGGCCAAGAGCAAAGTATGTATCTCCGTGCCATAGTGAGATCCATTATTTACCATGGTAAAGCAGAGCATGGACATCTTTGTTTTGTTCTGCTACTTAAAAACATATAATACCCTCAATTTTACCTGGGACACCTGTGATCTGTGCTCTACACACCAAGAAACAACATTCATTCTACAAGAAAAACAACTTCATGTAGAATGCCGAAAAGCA
Source organism: Rattus rattus (assembly GCF_011064425.1). Classification (NCBI taxonomy): domain Eukaryota; kingdom Metazoa; phylum Chordata; class Mammalia; order Rodentia; family Muridae; genus Rattus; species Rattus rattus. The sequence goes on along the minus strand of NC_046157.1, from coordinate 93,777,724 downwards.
AAAACAAACAAAATCTCAAAATATGCCTGAGAATGCATCGCTTTTTCCCCACCGTGCTTTTCTAGGAGTCTGTGTGTGTGCTTACATTTGGGAACAGTGTTTGCCTATTCCACAACATTAACAGCAGCAGAAATACAAAACTAAGCCAAATATGCAATAAGGGCATAGTTGAATGAATGAAAGAAATCCATTCGGCATAAAATTACAAAGAAAAGCATTATTGGTTGTGCACTTGATGATTTCATCAGGCATAAATATTATATCGAGACAAGAAATATAATTAGAACTGGTTTTATGGAATTGATTGCATTCTGTGGGGACAGTAAAAGAAACAATAAAAAGCAATGAGAAAAATGGACAATCTATGAATAGAGCTCCAGAAACATTGTTCAGAAATGTGAAGCAGTCTTCACCTACAAAGGAAGCCCAAATTCTGTAGTATTACCTCACCTTTACGATCTGCACTCCTCAGAAGTAGCAAGCTTTTCATTTGCTGAGGAAAATTATAATTGTTCAATAACTCTTTGAGAACTGTGTTGGATGAACTTGGCCTCCAACCTCTTCATAGTCTCATACTGGTTCATTGCTTCAAGAATCTTCTTTTGTTAATCATTCTCTTGAATTTACACACTGGCTATAATGAATTTTGTTTGGATCTCAAAAATCACCAAGAAAAGGAACCAGCTACTGGAAATATACAGGAACGATAAGCACCAAGCCCAAGATGAGACATCATCACCACAAAAGCTGCAGCTGTTGGCAAAGAAGGAGAAAACACCAAAGACGGTGGAGAACACAGGTATGACCACAAACTGGAACAGGAACCACATCACGGGCCACAAGGACTAAACATTCAAAGTCAAAGGACATCTGTACTTCTGTCATCTTTCTTAGATTTGTCTAGACATATGTCCTTCGAGGAGACTGAATGAATTATGTAGCTATTTCGTTACTGCATATTACTACTACCTGCCATTTTTCCCAGAACTGAACATTTACATTGAATAGGCATTGGCTCCATTAAGCCCAACCCAATGTGTTACTTAGCCCTTACTGCCTATCACCACGGAGGCTATGAGCAGAGACAGGAGCTGAATATGTACGTGCCATTCACTTAGAGAGATAGCAATCTAAGAAGAGAAGATAGCAAGCTAATGCCTTAAAAAAAAAAAAAAAAACTACCTTCCATCTCATCTACAGCCAGATAATTATATAGAGAGATGGCAGTGGAAAGAAAGCTAGCCAACCACTCTGGACTTTAGTCCTGCTTTTCTGATCAGATGGTCTACCATATTTCTGAGAGTGGTGATATCCATGTCTCCTTTGCACTAATCCATTGTTCAGTGATGTGTGGGCTCATGCACTCCTCAAACCCTTGAATCTATTTACTTTCTACTAGTGTCAGCCTTGTACCCCTTCAAGAACATCTGTGTTGGTTTAATTCAAAACAAGCAAACTATAAATAGCATGTGTGGTGTGTCCATAACATATAACATATGTGTAGGTGTATGTGCCGATTTCTTTTTAAAATATAGAGTACAAATGTGTTTGATAAAGTACAACCCTTTCTTTTTCCTGTCTTATGTGAAAAGTAGGCATAGATTTCTTTAGTACACTAAAGACTGCAACAAATTTTCAGTCAGTTCAGCAAAGGAGAGATCCTTTCCAAAAGATGATTTTGACAGAAAGAAATTCCATTACAATTTTTTTGTGTGTGAGTATTGATTTTCCTGTGTCAGCAATATAACTAAATATCCATTCTTAGCCTATGTGTTTTGTATACTTACATAAGAATAGTTATGTGAAATTCATTTTTTTAAAAATGTTCCCATTTGAATATGAGTTGATGTTGCTTGAAATGCTTTTCCTAACTGAAAGAGTAAACTGTCTTCCAAAGGTCAACACAGAATTCCTCTGCTTGATTGACAGGCTAAAGGCCAAATGTTTGAATGTCAAACTTTGTCTGAGTTTGTCTGTTGTCTAAAGTCATTTATTTTACACTATTTCTGAAGAAATCTGTTTTCTCCAGTACAAAAACTCTATTTGAAGCAAAGCACAGATTTTGTATAGGTTTGCCTGAACCAGGAATCAAGGTCTTCCATTTCTTCTACTTCTGTGTCCTTTAGAAGGGACAAAATCATTAGAAGTGGCAGGGCAAAAAATCACAGGTTGGGCAGTGCAGAGATTGCTATATTTAATAATGTTTGCCCTGTTTCCTGAAGACACGAGTTTGACTTCAAGAACTCATATAGGGCAGCTCATAACCACCTGTAACTCCGGCTTTTGGGAATCTGAATGCCCTCTTCTGGCCATCACAGGCTACTGCGCACACATGGCAGCAAATAGACACACACCAAAATATTTCTAATATAGGGGAGAGGAAAATGACATAACTATATATGTATATATACCAAGATATCTATGCGTGCATATCAAGATATTTGTGCATATATAATTATTAAAATCTGTAACTATTTCTTCTGTCATCAACAGTGAATTTAATCCTTTTAACAATATGTAGTAGTATCAAATAGAAAAGTACTCAGAAAACAGTCACAAGTTTTAGGCGCAATGATATTCCATGCACAGAAAGGGTTGAACTGCAGGAACACTCTGCATGGGTATAAGTAATAATATCACTAGTTACAAAACAAAATAAATAGTAAAATGGTGGAAAAATCTGAACTGTTTTTACAATAATTACATACTTTTATTTCCATAGTATCAGTGTTCCTATGTTCTTCCCCACTGGGTTAGAGCTGTCTGTCTAGCCTCCTCTCCTTTGCTTTTGAATGAGGGCATTTATAACCAATGTCACAGCAATCTGAACATGATTGTTGATACTTCATAAGGAAATAGTATGGAGCTTGGCTCCATCTAACACAGAACACCTCTTTAACATAGACAGATACCTACTTCAGTTCAAGCAATGCCCTTGCTAACTTGGATTTCAAGGTTCAAATGGAGAGCAGCCTCATCAGTTGAAAAGTACTCCTTTTCAGGGTGAAAAGGGCACATGTATACACACAAGAATCCCATCATAAAGGAGAAAACATCTCTCTGGATGTGGTGAGCACCACTGATAGCCTAGTTTGCTACACAATATAACTTTATCTGAATATTCACGTTTATGAAAAAACATGTATAGTTTTGTTGACAGTATGTCAAAAATGTACCCATGAGTTCATCCAGGAAAACAAAATATATTATACAGTAGTTCAAATAAAATTCTCTTAGAATTCTAGGGAAGGAAAGTGAGTTCTATCATAAAGTTAGAAAGGAGAGGAAGAAAAATGTTGAAAATAAATTATTTTGAATCTAAAACCGAATGACTTCTATTGTGTTCTTGCAATCTGGGATGCACTCAGCCCTTGCTATCATACACAAGTCACCAGCGAGGAAAAACAAAGGTAGACTGAGATTCAAGCAGGGACCAACAGTTGCAGTTGGTTAACATCTGGGAAATTAACAAATTAGTGCCATAACTCAAACTCCAAAGTGTCCTGAGGTCAAAGCTGGAGGAAAGTATTCAAGCATCTAATTCAACCCCATTGCTTTATCCTAGCTTACAGATATAAGCTGGAGTTTACTTACATGGAATGGTTGGGCCAAAGCAAAACAGTAGTAATCAGGTCTAGATGCTGATCCTTAAGGGAAAACTACATTTGATTGACTGGTATCTTTTCCAGAACATTACTCACTTTCTACCTTACGAAAAATCATAGTTCAGGGGACAAGATGAGTCATTAAAGGAAGAGCTTGTTGGGGCATGTGTGATAATCTGAGTCTAAATGTTATCCTACTAGAGAGAGAGAGAAAGACAGAGAGATGGAGAGACACACAGACAGAGATAGAGAGAGAGACAGAGACAGAGAGAGACAGAGACAGAGAGAGAGGCAGACAGACAGAGAGAGACAGACAGAGACAGAGAGACAAAGAGAGACAGAAAGCAAAACAAAGAGACATGCAGTGTGTGTGAGAGAGAGGGGAAAAGTAGAGGGGAGAGAGAGAGAGAGAGAGAGAGAGAGAGAGAGAGAGAGAGAGAGAGAGACCAGATGTAGCAGCTTGTATCTTCAACCCAATCATTGGTAAGTAAGAAATAGCTAGATCTCAGAAGTTCACTACTCATTCAGTCTACCTCAGTCAGGTTCAGTGAGAAATCTTGTCTCAAAAAATTAGGGTAATGGCCAGCTAAAGAAGGCATTCGGCATTGACTTCTAGACTGCAAACACACACACACGCGCACACACACACACACATACACACAATTCTGTAAAAATATTTATGCTCATAACTCATGAGTCAGCTTGTTCTTCCCTCCTTTTAAAATATCTAGCTGAATAGTTGCTATGATGTTTAGTTTGTGTGTTAAGTATTTACATGAGCTCCAAGGATCTGCCTACCTTCAGACCTCCCATATTTGGGATTACAGACATTTGTAGCCATACTCACATTTTGTGTGAGTGATGCACATTTGAACTCAGGTCAACAGCTAATGCTCTTACCCACTGAGCCTTCTCCCCAGCTCTAGATCCTATTCAAATCTCGATAAAGACAAGATATTTGTAGAGACTCCTTATATCAGTAAACTCTCTCATGTGTTTTCCAAAAGAATAATATGTTGTATATCATTTATATCATTTAAATAAACAGACTTTCTATCCTAATATAAAACTTTGCAACAATGACCAAAAGGAAATTAAAATGAATCAATTTCTCCCTTTTATTCAACTCAGAAAGCAGGATCTCCTAGAACAAAAAACTTTGTGCAGAAAAATCTGCTCAGAAGTTACTGTTAAGATACAAAATATCCGAACATTCACATCCATAGTGCCATGCTTCTTCCTAGAGAAATATTGGTCTAAAGCAAGACACACCCAAGATAAACTTCACAGGTGACAGCAAGCTCGGGGATGAAGCTGGCCCCATTCCCAGCCCAGTAAGAGTCCAGGCTGGCCTAAGCCAATTACCTTGCCATCATTTCTCTTACCAGTGATTCATTTAGACATCGGCATGGGAAATAATGCTTGCGAGGAAGTCCGTTGGGAGCCTTCTGAGAAAGGCTTCTTTACCTCGTGAAGAGCCATACAGGCTGAAGCAATTTCTCCTTCCTCTGAATCTTGTTTTATCGGCGTGTCTTGCTGGGAAGCAAACACCAGCTCAAAATGCCAATCCACAAAGAGCAAGAGGATCTGGATTCCTAACAACGCCTTTGAATTTCTGAAGCAACTAGTGCTGTAACTGCCATTCCTTGTACTTTCCCCTTGTGTATGTGAGATTATTAATTGAGCCAGCCATAGCTGGAGACATCCAAAATACTGAAGATCAGAATTGTCTCATAGATGTAGATAGATATAGACGTAAATAATCATATATCTCATATATGTATCTCATATATATGTCATATATACATGTCTCGTGTGTGTGTGTGTGTGTGTGTGTGTGTGTGTGTGTGTAACAAACCCAAACAATAAGTGTTGATAATCTTAGGAACAAACATTCCTTGAAAACACCACTGAAGACTAGAGTTTCATAAAGCTCATGGCCACATGGGTCCTGGTTAAGCAAGTCCTGGTTGAACTGTCCGAAGGGGGTCAAATGTTAGTGTAAGTACACAGCCGGGAGTTGGAGTGGCCAAGGCAAGAGAATATAGAATGATAAGAGATTTTGCTCCCTGGTTCTTGCATCCATTGCCTCTTTTGAGACCCATAGCTACACTGTGTCAGAGAATCTCCCAAAGGAAATTAGGTAGCAGTCTGAGCAATGTAGCAAAAGAGATAGCTGCCACTCTACCCAAGCCGGCACACCTCCCTGATGTGCTCCTCCAAGCTTGCGTCCCTTTCAGCTGCTTGGCTAGGAAATGACCTTGAACATCACCAGTTGGAAGCAAATGAACATAGAAGCATGCGGCCAACCAAAAATATCCAGAGTAAATATTAACTTCCAGCACCATATAAAACTCTGCTTTGTAACTGACGAGATTTTGGAGGCTTCTTATAATTGCTACTGTTACAGGATTAGCTCAGCAGAGCTGCAGCATTCTGGTGAGTGTTCACCCTGAGTAAGTGGGTTAATGGGATTCCGGTTTACAAATAGGGAAAAGTGAGCATCTGAGAATCAAGTATCTCACCTAGAACAACCAGGAAGTGAGTTCAGGAAACATTCTGTGTCCCCAGTAGCCTTTCCACAAAGAAAACACCACATACATTTCAATCTGCCTCTCAGTCTTGAAAACTAATATTGACCAACACATTTAAAAAAAATGAAGGCTGTGTGAATTAAACATTATTGATTATCGTGTTGTTACTAATATACCTCTAAATACAATTGCTTTTAGCTTTCTACTAAGATTTATTTTTAAACATGCTTATAAGAATTATCATGTGACTGGCATCTACTGATTTTTTTAGTTTTCTATAGGTTGATCATTTGCAACATTCTTCCTTCTTACATACAATTTGTCTTTCTAATAAATCCCTGATAGCTTTTAGTATTAGGTCCTCAAAGGTATCAAAATTAGGGAAAACGAGGCTCTTTCTTCTTGTTGTAAACATTTTTCCTAATAAGAATTGATACATTTTGCCATATTTGTAAAAAAAAAAAAAAGGCAGTTTGAAAAATCACTTCAAAGCCAGGTTTTTTTACTGTGGAATTCTGGTTACAAATTAGCAAGAAAAATGGACTACTGTGCTCTCTTTGGTACTATACTAAGACAGGATGCATTAATGTAAACCGTTTGTGTTAATACGAACTACTGATTTAACATAGAAACAAAGAACATACCTGTAGAATACACACACACACACATACACACACATACACACACACACACACACACACATTCTGAGAGAAGCTAAAAAGAATTGTAATCAGAAAGTAAACAGTCAAATCTTTGTTTCTGATATGTTTTTAAAACAACACAAGCAAAACAAAAATATTCAAGACCGCTAGAAAAGGTCTCAAAGGTATCGAACTTTAGGACCAGTAGTAAAAAGACATAAGGTAAGGCTAGAGCATCTTATAAAATTATGAAGTAATGAATGCTTTTCTGAAAGAGAGAAAAGGGGCTCCCTATAAGAATAGGGTATGTCAAATGTATACAGGAGTCAAGGGGGCAACTGAAAGTGTGGTCAAAAGCTAAACTCAGAATAATCCAAACAATCAAACTGTCTATGATTATAATGCAAAGTATAAAAAATCTATAGGTTTATATTGAAGTAAATAGTATAGTAATGTAAAATAGACCTGTATCCTGCACAGAAGAATTTCAAAGGATGTGAATACCCGACTTTAAGGCAGAAGGAGGCAGAGCTAGCTCTCCAGCCCTCTAGTGTAGATGCATGTATGAATTTCAAAAATATAGTATGGAATATGGTTAGTTTCACAATGAAGAATGTTGACAGACAAGGTCAGGCAAGCAGTTGGGTTCACATTAAGAGTCACATTGAACACACCCTGGATATGATACAGACCTGGCATTTTGCCACTGTGTTCTTCCTTCATTAAACTCCATCTCTTCCTGAGAAAAAATGCCCCATAATTCCAATTAGGGAAAAATTGTAAAAAGACCCCATGAATTCTCTCCTCCAAACTTTCCAGGTGATCAATCAAAAGCAAGGACTCTCTGAGACACCGTCAAAACTGAAAGAGGCCAAAGGGAACACGGCCACTAAATGCACTGTGGATTTGCAGGCAGAATCCTGGGATGGAAAAGGAATATAAGTTAGAAACTGAAGAAATCTAAATAAGTGTTTATTCAATTCATAACAAAGCGAAGTTAGTTTGGTAATTATATCAAATATGCTGTACTAATACAGTAATCATGGAAGAAGTTATACAATGGTTAGATTCAATGTCCTGTACTTTCTAAAACTTTCTGCAATCAAAATGTCATATTAATTTTGTCACCATCATTTTCATCATCAAATTATAAATAGAAATGTTTTAATGCCATTTTGATCTTTCATCTGTGCATGCACCTTTATCTTCCCAGGTGACGTCATACTGTATATAATTTTCACTTAACCGTGGGTAAATGTGTTTCCACAAAAAGTAATTCTACATGATGTGTAACCTACCTATAAGTCATTTTGGCAAGCCATTATACTTTACACTTTTAGCCAATTATATACTGTAATCTTTTTCCCCCAAATTATGATGAATCTATTAGGCAAGGAAATTATCGGGAGTGCAGAGAGAAAGCGGAGATGAAGTAATTAGGACATACTTGGGTATTGTGAGAAGTGACGTGGATATGTACTGTGGGGGACGGGGCGAACATGATAACCCAAACAGAAAATACTCCTCAGGTACCAGTCCCAGCTTCAGTAATGACTCTCAGTGTGTCACCTGAAGTCCCCTAATCTCCCTACTCTCTAGGGTCCTTGTTTACAAAATGGAATAGGGAACTTATTCAACAAGCCCTTTCCCAAATCTTGCCATTGTATTTCTAAGACAGTTTCTTAGAAGATTTCATACAAAGAATATGACCAAGTATATTTAACATAATAAAGATACTGAAGAAAATCGTTTCTATTTTAATACATATTGTTTAAGATTTGTTCATTTTATGTGTATATAAGTGGATTTGCATGTGTGTGTGTACATGCATGTGCCCCATATGTGTACCTGGTGCCTGTGGAGGTCAGAGGAGGGTGGTGGCTTCCATGGAACCAGAATTAAGGATGGTTGGGAGCCACCAGGTGGGTGCTGGAAACCGATCCCGGGGGTTCTACAACAACAACTTCTCTGAACTCCTGAGTCATCTCTTCAACCCTGATGTAAAACCAAAAGTTTTGGATCTCGTGGCACCAATGGAACACATTATAAATGGTATTATAATCTGATAGTTGAAAACAAACAAACGAACAAACAAAAAGTCTTCCCACTGAAGGAGAGAGGGTGTGCCAAACGCTTGAGTTCAACTGAACACAAGTGGCTAACAAAATAACCTTCCTAGAAAATTAGAAAGGCCATTTTTAGTTTTATAAAACTGGAATCTTTATGTAATCTTATTTACACAATCCTATAGATTCTGGTCCATAAATGGTATCTTTACTCCTAAACTAGGCTTTTTTTTTTTTTCTGCCTTAGCTGAGGGATCACTTCTAATAAAGAAAAACAAATGGATAAATAAAGTGCCTCTTTAGAAGATAAGCCCCTTAGCTGTTTGTATTCTGAGATGTGCACCCTTCTAAGCATCCAAAGGAAAATGGGTCCCTGGTTGTTACTAAGAAAGCGAGCACAAAACATCCATTGAGACTTTGTCTTCTTTATGGAAGTCATTCCGAACTGGGGAAAGCAGTTCACAATCGAATTGCACAATTTGTTCTCAGCATTTCTTCGTCTTCTTTCTGTTTATTTGGTTTTGTGTTTTTCCCACACAGGAACATACGAGTGCCCCGGCAGGTTTAAAACTACACATGAATGTTTGACATTGATCTGGCCCGCTGGCTGGTGGGAGTTTCTGGCCTGTACATTTTGGAGCAGGGGGTAATTTTCTTTCTCCTTGATGGAGACTTAAGTGTTTTCTGTAAGATCTGAAGTATGTTGCCCCCTGCCCACCTAGAGCCTGCTGTGTCTCTGAAACTTTTGCTTCTGAAATTCGCCTGACGAAAGAAAATAAGCCTAAACTGTATGTCCTGAAGTGGCTATGATAAGTAGACAGACAGTTGGTGGGTTAAGGGTGTGTGTGTTGGGGGAGGGGGAGAGGGTAAGATAAAGAGAGGAGTCAGAAGCCAATATTAGGTCCTGAATCCTCAAAGAACATGTGTGTAACACTTAGGAAGAAGTCACACTGACACACACACACACACACACACACACACACACACACACACACACACACACACACACAAAACCAATGTTTCCTTCCCAACCTCCAGAGCAAGGGAAGGATCCGTAGAGCCCCCAAGCACCAGCATAGACTGGGGTCTCTGGCAGTCCTCAGCTCAGGGGACCAGTGTGTGGTCAGGCAGCCTGGAAAGTGTTGCAAGGAAAGCCCTTGCATGCTTTGTGGAATGTTAAAAATGCAGCATCATCCTCTCTGCTCCCTTTTCTTTGGCCAAAAGACAGAATTCGAGGGCACGGGGCATTAAGAGGAGCTTGAAATCTGCCCCCTGGAGGAGGCGTGGAGCCACTCCCTCCTGGGTTCTGATGGCCCCTGCTCCAATGGGCCAGCAGCGCCTTCACCCTTTACGTCTCCCATTCATTCCAGCCGGGAGGACAAGGAAAACAAAACTCTAAAAATAACTGTCAGCATCTTAAAAAGAGAAAAGCTTCGCTGTCACCACCACCCCCCCTTCTTCTACTCCCGCCCTCTCTCCGCGCCACGGGGCACATGTCTGCTTCTTACAACACCGCGAGGCACATGGTCCCAGTTAGACACCGAACCCCATCGCGACCGAGAGGAAATCCACCTCTGTGGGACGCTCCGCACAGAACCGCCACCTCCAGCGAGGGAGGCCGGGGGACTGCAGCAGCGACATGAAGAAGGGCTAGAGCGAGGGGACGCGGCTCATGCGGTGAGAGGCAGCGCGCGCGGCCAGCCAGGGCGCGGGGAGGCCGGGGACACCGGGGGGGGGGCGCCACTCCCCGCAGCGCCCGCCGTCCGGCCCCCCACGCGCGCTCCCGAGACTTGCCGGCCTTGCTGCAACTTGCTGCAGTGTTTGAAAGAGTAGTAAGAGCGCATGGAGGTGGGGCCGGGGGAAGACCGGGCGGAGCGGTTGGGGTGTGCGCGGGGAGGGGGCGGGGAGGAGGCGGCGGCAGAGGGGGTTGCCGGAGGGGGGGCTGATCCCTGGAGGGAATGGGATGGGGGAGAGAGGGGTAGCCCCAGCGCTTACACATGTCACATGTGCTTTTTAAGACGGCCGGGAGCGCCTGCGAGCTGGATCTGGTGGAGGATGCTGCGGCAGGTGCTTCGCAGAGGGCTCCAGTCATTCTGCCACAGGCTGGGCTTATGCGTGAGCCGGCACCCGGTCTTTTTCCTCACCGTGCCGGCAGTCCTGACCATCACCTTCGGCCTCAGCGCGCTCAACCGCTTCCAGACCGAGAGCGACCTGGAGCGCCTGGTTGCTCCCAGCCACAGCCTGGCCAAGATCGAGCGCAGCCTAGCCAGCAGCCTTTTCCCCCTGGACCAGTCCAAAAGCCAGCTCTATTCGGACTTACACACCCCTGGGAGGTATGGCAGGGTGATCCTCCTCTCCCCACCCGGGGACAATATTTTGCTCCAGGCTGAGGGGATCCTGCAGACCCACCGAGCCGTGATGGAAATGAAGGTGAACCACAAGGGCTATAATTATACTTTTTCCCATCTGTGTGTGTTGAGAAATCAGGATAAGAAATGCGTGCTGGATGATATTATTTCAGTGCTAGAGGATCTCAGGCAGGCTGCCGTCTCCAATAAGACAACAGCCAGGGTGCAAGTAAGGTATCCCAACACTAAATTAAAGGTATGCTCCTCCTGCATGCTTCAGCCACTTAAAAGAGGCGGCCCTTCATTTCTTGCCCTAAACAAGCAAAGAAAATGCAGAGGTCTCATCCTTAAGGCTCAGAAGCTAAGGCTTCTTTCATTTCTGGAGGGGTGGAACGGAAATGATGGGCATCCGAGCAAAGAAAATGGGCAATGAATGGTATGACTAGATAAGAAGAAATTCAAAGCCAAATCAAATGCCCAAAAAAAAAAAAAAAAAAAAAAAAAAAGAAAAAAAAAAAAAAAAAAAAAAAAAAAAAAAAAAAAAAAAAACAAAAGTTTCTGAGACCCTGCAGTTACATCTTTGTTCAGGGTTAATAAATCAGTGGATGGAAGGGGGAGGGGGGTCCTGAACAACTGGGGGATTTCTTCTCATAATGGGGCTCAATGTATTTCTTATTACTGATTACGCATCCACCTGGTATCATGTCCATCTCTTCGCATCTTCAGCCTGGCTTGATTTTTGACTGGGATAGTCATGGAATTTTGCAGCCCTGTGGATTATGTCTGTGGGTTATGAATGTGTCATGGATTCCAGGAACTCTGTGTGTGTGTGTGTGTGTGTGTGTGTGTGTGTGTTTGCATAGTAAAGGAATTGGGGGGATTTCTATGAATTTGAAGAGGGATGTGTGTTTAGTGGATAGGTTAGTTTACCTAGGAAGCCTTCCTTCCCATAAAATACCCCAAACAAAAGAAGATTGGAAGGGGAAAAAGTCCACCATCAGAAGAAAGTACGAGGCGCTTCAACATTACATGGAGTCGGCTGTTTGGACTCTCAAGTAAAATTGTGACACTCAATGAGATTCCTAAACTCATTCTACACGGTCAGGTCTGAGATGGTGCAGCCAATGAGGTCTGCAGGTGGCATGAAGTCTCAGGGACAAATGTGACTTCCAAAGGACTCACTGCACCATTTGTGTGCTTGACCCTATGTGTACTCAAAAGCTACCCCTCCAAGAGCTCTCAAGACAGGCGTTGCTCTAGAAGAAACATAAGAGTGTGGGGCCATACGTGCTCCCTTATGGAGATAACAGAACAGAAAAGACCTCTGTAGAACATCAAAATTCACATTTATTGATTTTTACAGGTCACCAGTATATAAAGATTCAAATAACTTCTTCAGGACATCTAAGAGACATTTCTCATTTCCTGACTAAGTGACAATTTAGTAGTTAGAAAACAATTTTTAAAAAGACAAGCCTTGCCTCTTTTGAGCTTGACACTTGGTTTTCTGGGATCCGGTTGCTGACACTGGTCTTAGCTGTACCAAGTTGAGCAGCCCTCAGAGGTCTAGGGAACGCAGACAGTTGAGTCAGTAGCTTTAATTGGGTGAGGGGCTTGCCTGCTTTGTGTGCACTGGTGGAGCATGATGGGTATCTGTGATTGGGCAGCATGCTTTCCATTTTCCCAGCCTTTGCCATCACCATTACCACCTGCTAAGGAATGGATGTGGTGGAGAGGTAGTCTTTCTCCCCTGTAGTCCTACCCCAGTTCTGCCTGGGGTCAGTCACATACAGAAACGTTTGCAGCTGTGTCCTACTCACCCTTCAGCTTGTTTTTCCTATCGAGTCAAGTTCGCAGGTCATTAAGGTACAGAATTAATTGGACCTCAAGGGCCTTGATTCAGCAGAACTCTCCAAGGGGAAGAGCGCAGTCCAATCAGCAACTGCGGGCATTTTGTTTGTGTGGCGAGATCATCTTGACACTCACAATACAAATCTCTCTGGTATATTCCTTCTATTCACCTAACAGTTATTAGCTGTGCCCGTGTGACGGGCTGTGTAGTCTTCTAGGCAGGAAAGACGCAACAGGCAAGGTAAATGTTCTTACAGTGAGTTTCAAGGTAGTAGATGTCTGAATTGTCATGCACCAAGACAAGGGTGACGTGCCAGCAGGGGCTCTGCGGTTGTTGGGTACACGCTTGAACAGTGATACCACACTGACTTCATCTTCCACCTACACCTTCTGACTGACTAGTTGGTTGGTAGACAATTAGTTCGGACTCTATGAGTAATCAGAAAGGAATGACGTAATTCATTACAAAGTTTGCTGAGTAATAAAATTAGTCTGTTACCCATAGAAGGAACAGAGCTATTACACATGGACCAGCATTTTTATTTATCAATATTCCATCGTTAGCCTTTCCTCAAATGTGCTGGCTTGAATCTAAAATCATGGCTTCAATGAGGGGGTCTTTAAGCTATTTTGGGGTAAACTTTCCGAAGGCTAGACGTAATCTCACAGGTGCTCATGCAGTATAAAATACAACTTCAAAACTACCACAAAAACCTAGAATTCTGCCACAGAGACTCTGGGAATCTCAGGTACAGAACTTTCTAGGAGAGAACGAAACGAGCTGGCCTTCTGTTTTGTTCGGGTGTTATTTTTCAAATGTTTTTAATTCATGTATGGCAATGTCTGTCAGGTTGAATCTCCATGCTGTTTGGTACTCAAAGTTTGATCAGTGTTGTTGCTAAGGATGAGAGGTGAAACTTCATACGTAGATTTTAGGTCTTTAATTCATTTTACTCTGCTCTCTTTTGAGAGTATCCACACCTCTGTCCAATACAAAAAAACTTATGTGCTGGGACAACCCAACAGAGAAGACTCACACGTTGAATGAAATATCAAAAAAAAAAAAAATAGTAATACCGAACAGCATGAATTGGGATCGTCAGTCATTTAGCTTGAAAGGGGTGGGATCTGGAAGATGGCTTGAGGTTGAGTAAGCACTGACTGACAGGGAGAAGTGGTTAAAGACCTCAGTTAGGATGGTTGAAGTATTAAAGCAGCTGGCTCATCCTGAATTCAGAAAGGTTTAGATCTGGTGAGCGTCATAATCCTTTTGACGTGATCCAGACAAACTTGGGGGTCACATAAAATCGGCCCAAATGGAAAAAATCCACCTAGGAGATCAAACATACCCAATGTGAGAAAAGTGCCTCTTGGCCCAGAATACTACAGAGGTAATCACATGGATCCAGGCTTTCAAAATCTAGGCATAAAAAGTTGTAAAGTCAGAAACACATTCTGCCATCTTGTTATGAATTCTCTAATCTGTACTTCGTACTAATCTTCATGGCACAGCTTCAAAGGATGACAAGGATCGTGTATTATTTCCTTTGTGCAATCCTTTTCTCCCAACATTGATACTTTCATAAAGACAATATTTACAGCAAATGCTGAGTGACTATTCTCCCAAACAATTGATGCATTCATCCAATGTCACAAAATTTATTATTAATCTTTGTGGTACGCTTCCATTCTAAAGATTATATATATATATATATATATATATATATATTCCTTTAAAATCTTTTACCTCAATAATTGAAATACTCATCTTTAACACACACACACACACACACACACACACACACACACAGATGAGCAGATACAACAGTTAATGTACTACATTAGGTAAAGTAGAACAATGTGGCCACACTGTAGTTAAGTAAAATTCTTGTATATTTCCAAAGCATTCTGCTTTTTTTTAAATGAAATGGATACTAAGGACCTGTATTTGTGGGCTGTTCTAGATTGTAATAAATGTTTCCATTATCATTTGGGTACCTTTGGGTGGTGACAGAATATGTTTCCCTGCTTCTTGGACAAGTCCTCATAGTTTCACCTTTCTCCATGTGGAAGTGGAAATTCTCACTAAGCCCAAACCCCTGACAACAGAAGCAGACGTAGTGTAGAGAAATCAGGTGAAGTGGACCTATATCCACTTTAAAGGGAAGTAAGACAGGTTGTATCTCTCTGCAGCACGTTCTTCCCATTAAATTGCACTAACTTCCACACATCTGGACACATTTTAAAATCAGTATTACATCAGTATACCACATTTATAAACGGGAGCAAGATTGGCATTCATGATCATTAATAGAAGACACTGCTTCTTAAGTACATCGTCCACTTTTGGAAGATATTACAGTTAATTTTATTGTTCTGATCTTGGTGGAAGGGGAATTAGAGCCAACTGGAAAAGCTATGGTCAGCATCTAAATTTATCCTAAGATATATATAGATATATATAGATATATATATTATACATTTTCATATATTTTAATTCAAGTTTAACTTACTAATTCTGCCTTTCAATAGGAAAAAAAGTGCAACTATATTGAACATTGTGCTTGTGTCATAAAGGTTTCCAGATGTTACCTTCACACTGTGCCATTTAACTTATATAAAGTTTTAAATTGCATTCCCACTTCCCAGGGAAAGACCAAGTTGCTTCAATGATTTCCTTGAGCTCTTCAAACTAGTGTGTATATTCAGGGTCAGAGTTTAACTCGAGTCTCTCTGGCTGCAAAGCCTAAACACAACACACTATTGGTCTTCTCGACACATCCCCTTCTCTTACATTGGACTCTATAATAACATTAGCCTTTCTTACAAAAGAAGGAGCAGGAGGAGAAGCAGGAATAGGAGAGGCAGATTTTCATACCATTTCCCTTGCAGACTTGGAATGACTGGCACAGGTGAAACTCCAGTCAGGGCAAACACCTGCTATCTACCTAATATGGCAGCTACTACAAGTTTAGCAAATTCCTCTTTGGCCTATGACTTCTCCTTTGATATCCTTTTCCCTCGGTGCAGAACAAAAGAGAGTACGGTTCTAAGATCAGTTGAAAGTAAGAAAGCTGAAAGGAACCCAAGGTTTTGAGCCAGGGTCTTATATGTCAAGGAAGCTTCAGCTTTCTTGGCTTGCCCTGGCACTAAGGGGGTGGGAGAGAAGTATTGATAAGAGAGCATGAGCTCATTAAATGCATTTTAAATTGAGAGATATTCAGGAAAGACCTGGGTTCCTGTGTTAATTCTTTAAAGACAAGTTAGTGGCTGACTGATCTCACCATCCATTTAGGTGTCAGCATTTTTTTAATATGGAAAATTGACAGAGCCAGGCCAAGAAATGGCACGAATTTTTGTCAGCAAGCAAAGTTCTCTTATTGGTGTTAAGCAACATTCCTATGCATAGCATGTGTTACCCCAATGGATTTAGAGTAGATTTGGATGATGCTATTGAAAAACATTGACCCTGGCTCCCTAACAAAATTACTGCATCTGAATCCCAGCTACCAAACCAGAAATTTGTTTGTTCATTAATCTGTGCATACACAGATTATGCTCAAACTTCCTCAGTATTGGGGCCTGCCGCTTGCTTATTGGCTGCATTCAAGACCGACTTTAAATCAAATTAAATTATATTTCTATGTGCTTCTTCATATTGCTGTTTTTAATCCACTGGGCTTTTATAAGAATAAGTTTAATTAGCATGCAAAGTATTAGATTTCATTATAGCACTTCAGAAAAGTCTGTTTATGTGGGTGCTTTTCTCTGCTTCGCTCCCCTGGACCCCATCTACCCTCTTGTGCTCTTACACCTCCAGTAGTCTCCTTCCTACTCTGCCACATATGCCTGCTATACCCCACTCCCTCAATAAAGCCTCCCAAGTCCCCGGTCTAGTTTCATCGTCTGTAACATAGCCCCATCCTCTTATAAAATCTTTGTGTGAGAGGAGTAAGATCCCTGTCTTTCTGAGTCTGAGTCACCTTGCTTAATAGGGTATTTTAAAGGAAGATATTAAAAGGCATTTGTGCTCCCACATCCTTCTTCTCATTTTCTTACTCTTGACTGGTCTGAGGAGGCATTCCTTAAGGTTTCAAGACACCAAAGGCTAGGAAGAGAGGAGGGATTGGAAGTCAGGGTGATGTGACAAATGTGTAAGAAGACACTAATACCTCCCATCCCCTTGGAAAAGACTCCCCTCCCTCTTCTGCTACCTTAAGACATACGATAAGTTTTCTCTTTCCACTTCAATTTAAAAAATTTTTATTTCAGCTAGGTTTTAAAATACATTTGGGTAACATCTGGCATTTTTAACCTACCGGCTATTGCATCGCGATTAGGACACTCTGAATTTAATTCCATTGCAGAATTAATCAGCGTATGTTCAGGACTATTTTAGTTACATTCAGACATTTATGAGTATGTTCAATATAAGCGTTTTGAAGAGGACATCTGTAAATAGCAAACTTCTAGGGTACCCCTCTGAACCATCAACTTCCCTTCCATTTTTTCTCTGTATGCACTTCGGAGTTAGAGATGATCCTGTCTTAGTCCTAGGATGGGCCTCAATATTTCTAACTCACAACTGTCATGAATTTATTTTTAGATCAAAAGCATTTAACAGAAAATGGGGCAGTGGAGGAGACCATCAAGGAAATGTGTGGCAGATTATTGAGTAACCGTTCTATCTTGAAAAGCCCTCGCCTCCATCGTGTATGCTTGAGCCAGTCACTGGCTGAAATGTAAAACTGATTACAGCCATTCAGCAAACCCTGAAAACATTGAAATTAGATTTAACCCTTTTAAAGGGAGCATTTTGCAAGCTCTTTTCACAGGAACTGCACAGCCATCTCAATGCCGAGCTCCTGTCTCCTACATACATTAACAGCATCAGAGAACACAACACATCATACGTAGGAACAAGAATGTCTGAGAGAGGCAATACATAAAATCCCGTCAGGATGCACTGTGGTTAATGCTGTGTTAATGGGGTATGGTAATCTGCGAGCTTTCAGATGGGATTATTATGAGTTCCTGAACATAATCAAGACTCATTTTTCTGACGTGCTGAGCAATCCAGGCCTCTGAAAGGTTCTTAACGAGCAGCATTCCAAAAAGAATGATCTGTGCTTAGGTAAAGGCTATGGATTAGAACAGCCAGGTTTCCTCTCAGGAGCTCCCAGCACAGTGAGAGGACTCACCTATGATCCTCTGACTCACATCTGCTGTCACAAAAACTGCAGCCAGAGTGAGCTCTCTTGAGTTCAAAAGTTGTAGATTTAACCCACCCTGAAGAGAACCTTAGGGTGTAACCCTAAACTACACACATGCAGACTTTTTTATATTCATTATTCCATAAACAATGTGGGTTAACTATTTATGTAGCACTTATACTGTGTGAGCTATTTAAGTCTTCTTTAGATTATCTAAAGCATATAAATAAAAAGGAAGCATAAGCAAATGCACAGGAAGATGCATGATGTTCTGTAAACACAGAGTGACATTTTATACACAGAACTTGAGAGAAAGGATTTCATTACTGGCCAGGGATCCTTGATTCATAAAGATTCTAAGACAAGGCTTGGGGTCCTGGGAAGCCAGAAATGTTTTTCAAGTATTCTCAGAGCTTCAGAATGCCCCTGATGAAGATGTGGATATTTTGGGCAGGTGTAGGTATCCTGAGATGTTTAGAATTTAGCATCCAGCTTTATGCCACTCTTTGAGCAGTAGCAGGATCTTTCAATGACTTTGAGAATAATATTGCTTGATTCAGTAGTCGGTATTGAACATGTTGATGTGGGTGAGATATGTGTTACATCATGTGGATAAAATCTAAAAACGTTCGAATACATGTTCACTCCGGTACATACTGTGTCTTTTCGGTGTCAGGTACTGTATTGCCCATCGTGAGTTTAGCAGGAAGCAAATCAGATGTGGTGCTGGCTGCCTGGGAGAGACAACATTACACATATAACTCATAACTACAGATTACCGTGGGTGAAAAGTACATGACGTTGTAGCGATAGGTATCAAGTCCTGTGGCACTGAAAACTACTTTCTGAAGAAATGACTGAGCTGAACTGTGAAGTGTAAGAGGGAGTTTACATGAAAAGTGTGGCATAGATGGGAGAGACAAACACTTGACTGCGAGATCATGATACTTTAGAAGCACTGAACAAAAGCTTCTTCCGTGACTGGGAGTGACCAAGTGACAGCTAAGAAGGTGTTAGGGACATAGTTATAATTTTTGGAGATGGGTTTGTGGACCCCGGGAATATCTATGTATATATACTAACTCTACCTTTATTAAAATTTTGACTTGAGGTCCATTTCAGCCTTTCTATAACTTGATTTCCTCGTAATAGCCTATGCCTCTTGGTATTAAATACATAAACTGAGTTGGGAGTACCTTTATGAGTGCTTCAGAAAGTACAGTTGTCACCCAGGGATATTGTTAAAGATGCATCTTCTGCTTCAGAGAGCAACTTAAGATTGCTGGTTCACAGAGATGCTAGTGTTTCTCTTCTAAGAAGGACAGCTCTGGGAAGCAAAGGCATAGTGTACTTCCTGTGGAAAGTGCTGGGACCCCTGTAAATTCTTAGCAAGCGCCATCGTTATCCAGAGGACAGGTAGAGTTTGCTAAGTGGCTTTCTTGAGAAGCAATTTTCAAAAGAAGCAACCCTCTTGATTTCTTAAGTTTACAGTTGCTCTCTCTGACTGTAGGCCTCACTATTGCCCTAGGATGTGAAGCGTGACTGGGAGCTCTTGTGCCTTTCGCTCTGTGAATCTGGAGCTGCCTACAGCTCATCATCCTGAATGTGACCTTTGACTGAGAATAAGAAAAGTTGGAAAAGATGGTGTCAGACCTAGGACGCTGTGTACACCTAGGTCTGAAAATACCGTGAGGCTTTTATTCTTATGACATTCTCAACAGAGCGAGCCTTAGCCACCCTGCCAGTTCCTGTCTCCTGCAATATTATGGCTCTCTGCATCATAACGGCTCACTTTGCAATATGTTTTTCATATTATGATTTTTCCTCATCAAAAAAATCATATTATGATTTTTTCTCATCCATCCAAAGAACTACTGTATTTATCCATATGTGTGAATTTATCATAGTATTGTCATTTTGCTACTTACCCAAACTCAGAGACTCAGCCTTCTATGATTAACTCTTCTGTCTGCCTCTCACAGCTTGCCTAGTTATATACACTATATTAACTGACTATCTGACTTCAAACCTCATGAGCTCAACAAGCCCTCAAAGTATCAGAACATTTCTTAAAGCTCATAAAAGTAATCTGTATCGGCCTTGAATCCTCAGGTAGTGAACTCTTTATCCAGGAGTGTCTGGGCCTTAAATATCTCCTCTAGATTCTATATGAGATCACCAAGGTTGAGGACCAACATCTCCTTCTCAAGCTTCCTTTCCTCTTCATAATCACAACCTCCACATTTGGTCTTCATTGCCTTTGGCCTACTGGACTTCTGTCTCTGTCTTAATGACTTCTCAGACAAACTAGCCTGTGTAACATGGTTCTATGCCTCTCGCAAATGTATGCTCTCTTAAGCACTACACAAGAGAGTGTGTTAAAAAGAAACTCCCATCTCCTGGCTATGCCTAATGATACCTGTCTGTAGTGACGCCTCCAACCTCACTTGCAGCATCAGATCACATTGAATCATATGGCGGTAAGAAAGCAAAGCCCGCAAACTTTCCTGTTTTCCTTACTTCCCTC
Organism: Rattus rattus; assembly: GCF_011064425.1. NCBI lineage: Eukaryota > Metazoa > Chordata > Mammalia > Rodentia > Muridae > Rattus > Rattus rattus. The sequence continues at coordinate 93,756,939 of NC_046157.1, read as the reverse complement.
AAACTGTTTCTTTAGCTTGGACTATTTTACTTTCACAGGGTCAAAATTACACATGTCCCTGAAATGCTAAGACCCTAGCTAGCCATCTTCCCCACGATGGAACATTGCTAAGATATTTAGATGCATAAAGCACTTTTATGTACTTTTGGGAATTCTCATCCCCGTCTAATTTGCATTATGGGCTTAAAGTGAGTCTGTATGTGCCTAGTGAGCTAATAGGGTTAGAAAGCCTCTTTATATAAATTAATTTGCCTGCAAGAATCCAGTCAAATGGAAGTTCCCACGCCAAGCCCTCGGGGAAGTTTATAATAAAACAGGGAAGAGCTCGTCCAGGTCAAGCTAACATCCTGTAGCTATGGTTGAGCTCTGAAGAGAGATTCTACCTAAAGCACGTTGAAAATGACCTTCGGGAGTGATTGCAACGTACACAAAGAACAAACAGCATAGTTTTAGATTTGGGAAGAATGCCAGAAAGAGAGAGGGAGAGAAATGCCTTCCCATTCACCTATGTGGTTTCAGCTCCAGGGAGGCTGGAAAGAACAATACATGGTCATAACATTAGATAAAGTTGCAGAATTTAGCAAACAAAAATGCAGGGAAACTTACTAAATTTTAGAGAAAAACTTAATAGGCACTTATGGTAAGTACCATGTAGTTTGAATTTATAGAACCATATTTGGGGTACTGGGTTGCCAGAACCAACTCTAACTTTTGCATGAAAGGGTTAAAGCCCCTGCTATGGAAGCAGGAACGCATGCCCTGCTATTTTATACCTGGCATTGCAAGAAACTAGGCCACTCTGGACCTTCCCATTGGTTCAGATAACTGATTTTTTTTTCTTTTCTTTCCTCTGTGGTTTTGGTTTTGGTTTTGGTTTTGGTTTTATTAGTGATCACCATCCAGGGAACTAAAAAGAAAACTGTAGCTAGAAATGAATAAAAGATATTCCCCAAATCTCCAGAAATGCACATATAAAAGTCTGAAAGGACCAGAGTCCTATTCAGCTAGGAAAGTGAGCAAATGAAAGTTAACTTTCAATCTGACCTCATTTACATAGTCTGGCCTCAGAAAACCCATTACCTTTAATGTTCTACTAATACTGAGAGATTTTACTGAGCGAAAATCCCACTTAGCCAAAATACCTTTTATCATATGTTTTAACTTTTAAACCTTTTGCCAAAACAAAGATGATACATGTTCTGAATATATATATATATATATATATATATATATATATATATATATACCATTTAAAATGGGTCTTCCTTTCCTTGGAACTATAAATGTTTTAAGGTTAGAAATCAGATCTTGCTCATATATGTAACTTCTCCATATTATTGAAAGACAGTCATATATATATACATATATATGTATATATACATATATATATACGAAGTATTTCATACAATTAAATAAATGGAAATATATTTTTAAAAAGGGGATTCTCGTTGACTGCTGACTTGAGTTCCCTGGAACTGTCTAATAGTGTTTACCGTTCTTTGCCAGTACTATCCTAACAGTCAATGTGGAACCCTCTGTGGCACTCACTGTTCATGGCAAAAGTCCAGCTTGTTATTTCCCTCCCACCAGGACTCACCTTCCCATGCAATGGGAATGTATATAAATGTATAAGCTATATAAATGTAGAGAGTGAACTTATCTGAAGCACAGATTGCATAACAGGTCACAAAGACAGAGAAGATAGGACCCATAACAGGGTTACAAGGACAGAGCATATAGCCTTGGGGACAGATACCTTGCTAGAGCTCCCTGGGGGCCTTAGAGAAGGTCAGCGTCTGAACTAGTTTCGTGACCCCCTTTCATAGATAGTACACCCTCTCTCAGGGAGTAGCACAAAAAGCTAATATTAGCAACCTGACACTTGTCTTCATTTCATTCTTTTCAATCCTATTTTATTATTATTATTTTAAGGATTGTTTTTAAAGGAAATGGATTTCTTCTAGGTTGTGAAACTTGACACCATGTTCTCTAGTATTTTTCTAAGTAATATTTAAGTTTTATACTCTCAGAGCGAGTTTGCCTTGTGCACTGATGTTATTTTTCTATCAGGCAAGCCCCTGATAGAATAGTTTAGTAATTAACAGCTACTCTGTTAAGTGATCATCACTCCCTAACTTTCCCTGGGCTCAGTACCTTGATTGTTTACTGAATGCCTTAAAGTTGTTAGAATTCCTTAGTAATCTAACAATGTAGTCTACCCAAAACAATGAAGTCTAAAGCAGCAGTTGCTTTTATCGAGCCAATTCTTTGTCTTCAGGAATTAAAATAGGGAACCAATTAAAACTTGAATCCCCCTCCTAATTTTTTGTTTGTCTGTTTGCTTGTTTGTGTGAATTGGAGTCTTGTAGTCCAGCCCAGCCTTCAACGCATTAGGGAACAGAGAATAGCCTTGAACTTCTAACTCCCCTGGTTTCATGAGTGTAGTAACCGTAGGCATGCACCACCATACCCAGACTCCCAGAGTAGTATCTAAAATAATGAAGGAAAAAAAATGAGAATCAAGCAAACTTACTTTTGATTTCATTCTTAACACTGTGTAACTTTGAATGTGTTACTCGACCTCTTTGTCCTTTCATTCTTCTGTGTAAAAGCAAACAAAAAAATTAATCCCCACGAATACCTACCCTTCAGTCGAACTTCTAACACCTAGTACTTTCTTGGTCGGCTTTAACATTTTTAATTAATTATTTTATGTATTTACATCCCAAATGTTGCCCGCCTACCATTCCCCTCTCCAAGAGTTCTTCATCCCATGCCTCCCTTAGCTGCCAACCAAAGAGCATTACTGGCTGGTCGAGCCCGTGACACATGTGCAGCAGAGTAAACGTTTTCATTTACATAAACTTGAAATGACAGTATCACGGGAATATAAGAGAACCAAATGGAAAGCCATTCACCATCCCATTCACCAAGCAGATTTTTAAAAATCGAGTTTTAGCAATAAAATACAGTTGTTATCATAGAGGAAACACCTGTTTGATCCTATTTATTTCCACAGATTCTGTAAATGTATTTGTCATATTGTCTTATTGATTGCACAAAAGTTCAGTTGATATTTCTACTCCTCACTGAGGAACACTTCTGTGTTTGTTTGTTTGTTTGTTTGTTTGTTTGTTTGTTTGTTTGTTTCATCCTTACCAAGCATAAGAAAGCAAGCAAAATAGTCTGGCTCATTATTAGGAGCCTTAGACCCAGAGCGTTTTTATCTGACTTAGAAGGCTGCTTTTATAAGTGTAACTTTTTGTGAACGTGAAATAGAAATATAGGTCAATAGACTCTGGGGTAGCATTATCCCAGAAGAAACCTTTGATAGCAATTTGGAAGACCTAAGTTATTTATAAACCATCTTGAAACGCTATATATCTTTAAGGACCACATCCAAGATTAAGCCTCTAAGAGTACCTTGTGGCTTATCAAACCAAGAGTTAGTTTACACTACTTTGGTGAAACTTAATAACTCTTGAGAGAAACGATTTAGACACTCTACAGTGAACTGATCCCTATAGCCTCTCCCCAGGTCCATTAAGTCAGAATCTATGGAGAAAGAGCTGGACACTGGTATTTCCACATTCTTAAATGATTCTAGCAGGCCATCAGATTGGGAGGCTTAGACCTAACAAAGATTCTGACATTTTCCCCAGCTCTTTAGCAGACAAAGTAGGAGAATTAAAATCATCAGTGAGCTGGGCAGTGGTGGAGCCGTCTTTAAACGCGGCACTCCAGGGGATGAGGGGAAGCAAGCAGATCTCTAAGAGTTTGAGGCCAGCCTGATCAACAAGAGTACCAGGACAGCCAGGGCCATACAGAGAAACTCTATCTTGAAAAGTCAAAAGTGTGTGTGTGTGTGTGTGTGTGTGTGTGTGTGTGTGTGTGTGTGTGTGTGTGTGTGTGTTGGCGGTGGAGGAAGCATTAGTGAGGGTCTTTATGTCCATCTTGGGTTTTCACAATGGGGAATGAATTCCCTGAACATACAGGTACCTTTCTCTTCTAGGTAAGCTGCCTGCCCAGGATCTGTGTATCTAATGGAGATGACTTTATCCTCTTCTATACTTACCTAATCTGAAATTTCCTGAGCAAAATGGAACATCTCAATCAATTGGTCATGCGCCAAAGATATCCTGACTTGCTTATCTCTGGGAAAATAGATCATTTATACTATGGAAGACGTGCTTATTTAATAGATTTATACAAGGAGATTTAATTTTTAAAGCTGTGGTTGTATGGTAAATATTTACTGCCATGGTGGTATATGTAAGTGTGATAATTCTTGAAGTTCATGAGAGTAATAACACCAGAGCTTGAAGAGGACCTTTGGTTTTTATTTCATTGCTATTAGCTCCCCAACTTAAATAAAGATCATCTAAATCATACAGAGCCTGAGGTGACTAGTGTCTGCCAGTTGGAAACAAATTTACAAACACTGTCCACTTTTCTTTTCTATATAAAACCAACTTTATTCAGAACATCGGACAGTTTATACTCTGAGGGTTGAGAGGAGTCACATGAGTAAAGTATACCCTGTCCACGCTTAATCAGTGCTTTTGCTACTCTGATAGAAGAAAAAGAAATGTTTGTCCAGTGAAAGGTTGGATGGATTAACTCTTAGCATTTTTAATTTACGCTTTGAGTATGGGACACTTCATAGTAAGAATTTAAATGGGACAAGAGTGGAGCTCAGTTGGTAACACACTTTCCCAGTAAGCACAAAGCTCTGGGAACAATCTCCAGCATCATGTGAGCAAGCTTGTGTGTGCCTATAACTCTAGCCCTTGGGAGTAATGGCAGGAGGACCCGAGGTTCAAAGTCATCCTACGTATATAGCAAGGAATACCAATGTATTATGTACTTAGCAAGCTTCAGCAGTATATGAATGTACATAGAAGTCCTGGAGTACATGAGGCCCTGTTTCAAAGTAGATAAAAAAAAAAAAGAAGTGCCACCAATTTCTATTTAAATGGGATTTAGTAGAAAAATCTTCAACCAATTCATACAATTTTCTTTTCCCTCCTCGCCTGTGACAATAATCATAGAATTCTTCCTTCAATGCATTTACTCTTTGAGACGCGTAGCTAACGCATACAGGTGCCCTGGCTTCACCAGGAGGCTTCACCAGGAGGCTCATGGTTGCAAGTCAACCCCTCTTAAAACAGCGTTAACAGGATGTCTAATTAAAGAAGAAGTATGTTCATTAAACTGTAATGAATATTTAAAGTACTTCAACTACATAGGAGCCATAACAATCTAAGTGCTTTCTTTGAGTCACTACAATGCCTTTCCATTAGTTTTGCAATGGACTCACAAATCACACCCTCACTCTCTTATTATTTTTAAATGAAAGTTCTAAATCACTTGATACATGGGTGAGCGGATGTTTTTTAGCCAGAAAAGCCGAGCAGTGTAGGGTTCGCGGCAGGCTGTTGTGCATGGCATGCATTCATACATATTAAGTACTTTATTTTTGACAAAATGACAAAATCAATGAAACTGCATGCACACCCATATTATATTTTTCAGAAATATACATATATATACATATATATACATATATTCTTATATATATATATGTATATAATACATATATATATATATATATATATATTCTTTTCTCCGGGTTACACTTTCAAAATGTTAAGTAGCTGTGATTACTTGAAGAAACATTGGCAGCATAGCTTTTTAAATATATGTAAAATTCCTCCATTATTGTCTCCCTACAAAGTATCTCTCTACAAGAAAATTATATTCATCATATTTATTTAAAACAAGTATTTCTAATGATTCTTTCTCCAGGAGAGAGAAGGACCCCAATCATAACCATGTTTTTTCCCTAGATTAAGGGCTTTGTTGTTTGATGACATTCGCCCCCATACTAACCTCTCTTGTTCTACAGTCCCCCATAGTTAAGAAGTAGTTTTTGCTTTTATTACCCTTTACTAGACTCCACATATGAGGGAAAGTGTGTGATACCTGTCTCTGTGAGTTTGGCTCACGTCCCGTGGCATAATGGTCTCTGGAGAGATCTGGTTTTCTGCAAACAATACATTTCCTTCTTGAACAATCCTCTACTTGTTGAAACTTGTAATTGTATTTTCTCATCATTCTCTTCTCTGCCCAGAGAGTCTATTACCCGCGGGCCTCAGCCTTAGCCTCTTGCTCACCTTTGTTTCCATTCTTTAAGGAGGAAGCTTTTAAGTTCGGCACAATGCTGAGTCGGCTAAGACTTAAACGAGTGTGGTGTGTTGTTATAAAGCAATCAGAATTCTTTTCCCTGCTCTGAACTTTCCTGTCCCTGCATTTATTTCAATGAATAGCTCCTCTGACTAGAGACTTATTCTACACTTACACTGTTAGACATTCGGTATTTGGTGTTAGTATCTGGATATAGCCATAAGTTATAGGCTTTTTCAAGAAATAACACGGTCTAGTCAGGAAGGAAAACGCATAAATGGGAGTTTAGCAACTCAACTCTGGAGCTTCAGTATAAGAGACTAATTCAGAATGATCCAGAACTCTGAGGAACACAGGTCTGAGGTTAATCCAAAATAATTCAGACTGTGAGAAACACAGAGCTGATGGATCTTCAGTTTCAACTTCCTCAAGAGCTTTTCTCGCAAACTGGTTTTCGTGAAAGGATATTGCTGGTGGGGATAAACACTCACAGAGGCTTATTTCCATTGGTAATGAATGTTTTCCTTTCAAAAAATGTATTCAATAAAATTGAGGTCAGTGGAAATCTGTTCCCTCCCTGTAAGCAGAGAAATATTTGCTATGATCATTCTTTCTGACGGTTCTGAAGTCAGCAAAAAAAAATCAATAATTTTAAAGATAGAAAAATGAATAAAAAAGGTGGGAGTTTTTGTGGGTGTAGGCCACGAAATATGAAGTTAAAAAGCACAAAGTTCATTAATCATCCACAGGACATGGCTAGAAGATTGTTTCACAGGGAAACTTTCTATGAGCTCCCCAAATCATCCAACCTTTGTCCTTTCTCCCACATTATGGGGTAACTGTTTAACTCTCCAAATTGAATCATGTATACAAGGTGTCTTTTATAAATTATGAAACATTCATGATGGAGGTGGAGAAACTATGAAGTTTCAAGTTTGAACATTTTAAAAAAGGACAGAGCATAAGGAGTGAATTTTTAGGTTGTTTTATATAACACCTGGTTTCAAACCCGTTTCTTAAGGTCCACTTGAATAGTAAATCATCATTTTATTCCCACTCAAAAAAATGAATCATTTCCATAATTTTAATTAAAGGTCACATTAATTAGCCTTTATTTAAAAAATGGCTAAAATTTGTCTACCAACAATAACACGTTTGACTAGCTGAAAGTTTTCGTAATGTATTTTTCAGAGAATTAATGTTTACAAATCATAAGTCTCTGAGCCTATGAATTAAGAAACAAATGGAAGAAATGTGCAGATGTTCCTATAGATTCCTTGTATGCATTAAATGTGAGTAGTACATTAAATAACTTGTCATCACAGGTAGGAAACACAGACATTCTTACTTAACTGTCATATGACTCAGTTCTATTTTTAACAAGTCTCCGGAATTCAGTTCTCTGTAATAGATGTCTACTTGCTTCCCTTAACGCAAGCATAGTAAGACTATAGGTAGTGAGTCTCTTTCATTAGATATTTTGAAGGCAGAACTATCCATTCAATCATGATGAATGACCCTGTGTAATGGCAGTGTGTGTTCCTGTGGGCCAAGTACTCCGTGCCATTTGTATCACGGCCTGTTCTAGATAAGCATGCCTGAATCAACTTAGTTATCTCTCACCACTATATCCTCGTTTTTCATAATGGGAAACTGAGGCACAAAGAGTCAAGTAATTGATCAAAGTCTACTAAAGTGGATAGAGCCAGTAATCTCATTCACTCTTATCATTCCTGGCCATGGACCATGACACCAGTCTCTCAGTTGTTCCGTGGGCTGCTCACACCATCTCTAGCTATTCCTAATGGTTTCATAGAAAACTCAAATTAGAAGCTGAAAAGTATTCACCAGGTCATTAAACTCTCTCATCCCTAGAACTAATAAAACTATGTTCCCTACAGCCCCCTTTCCAGAAGTAATTTAGTCATTTTTATTAAGTGAAATTTATGTGCACCCTATTTAATTGATCGACTTTCTGTCACTTTCCTTGGAATACTCTTCCACAGAACTAATAAACCTGACTAATAACAGGACACTTCATTATTATAAAACCATTTCTCTTTATTATGATTTTTTATTGTTCCTCTTTCCATTAACAGTATAGAAAGACCTTAAATAATTCTTCTTATTCTAATAAGTCATGCTGATGTCTCATTTTGTAAAGGCCAGAAATCAGAGTCCAATGTGATTTTGTAGTATATTAGCCATTAAAAACAAGGATGCATTCGATGTAGCTTTGTGAACACTTCTTTGTAACACTCAGAGAAATTGACATCCAAATCTGTTAGTGTCCATCATTTTTGAAGGTATGCTGACTAACATTTATGGAGTCCTTCCTTTGTGCAGGATAATAATGGGTTGTGTGTTGCCAAACCAATATGAAGTAGAAGCCCAAACAGCGAGGAATTTATGATCTAATTGACCTGTCTTTCACATAGATACAAAGCGTCTAAAATACGATAAATACCCAACAACATAAGTAGACATTGCTGTACTGTCTATATTGTCTACTGTTGATAGAGAGGTTAGTGGGCAAGTGATCATTTTACTATTCCCAAAGGCCTTTAAGATGATGGGGGATTTGAGCTGGTTCCAAAACAAGCACTCGAATCAAGGCAGAAAACTAGAAAGAAAGCATTTTGGTGGGGAGAGCAATATTTACAGCATTCCTCCTTGGGTGGTAAAGCAGTATTTTCATCTTCAGTAGACAAAACAGGAGGGTGGTTTCATTTTGTGAAGCTATGTTCAGTCAATAAAGGAGCCATAGAAAGCCTTCAAGTAGACGTGTGCCTTCATTTAAGTGATCTCTAATATTATGTAAGCTCTTTATTCAGGATAGGGTTTCCTAACCTTTATTGATTTTTGGAACCAAAAACGTCTTCCTCTGAGGGAGATCTAGCAGGGTCTCTGCCACTTCCCATTAGATGCTGGTAATATTTCCTTTCTGCCCCAACTTGGGACAAGCTAAAACAAATCAAAAGATTCTGCCAAATGTTCTCTGAGGTGTGAAATAGCCCCCTGCTGAGCCCCTCCATTTTCATCCTTTAAACTCTCAGGGAATCCATTCCCACAGACCTTGCTCCTTCTATAAGGCAGACCATCAGAAAAGTGCTTCTGGTCCCTAACCTAAATCTCTCATTTTGCTAGTATGGTCAATTACTTTGTCAGTGGTCTCAGAGGTGCCTACCAGGAAGCCTGACACCACTCTAGGCAGAATATCGAAGATGTCCAGTGAAAGCCACTGAGAAATGCTCACAAACACGTCTTTCCCACTGCAGAAAACCTCTCTAGGCTTCATCACTTGTCAACACTGTACTCCTGTTTAGATTGAAAACCGATTTCAATTGTAAATTCTGCTGGTGAGGGATGCTCAGTGCCATGGAAGCAGCAAGGTTTCCTGGATGGAAAATAATTCATCTTCCTTACTTTAGAGAGGGAGAAACAGCGAGTCGTGATGTTAAATCCACAATGTAGTATTCCAAGCCTGGTCACGGACAGTAAGGATAGAAAGGTGTACTAAATCACAGAGGCCTTCCCACCACCTAGAAGAAGCCATAAAAGGAGCCCTATTTACTAACTTGATTCTCCCCAGTTTGGGAGCACGCACAAGGCAGGTCGTCCTGGGAGAGCCTCAGAAAAGCCAGCTAAGAAGAGGACATCCTTCATACACATTCGAGACGTTGGCAGACTTGTGTCACTTGTGCATGTGGCTCATTTTCTTCCAATGAAATATTTTGACCTCCCCAGAAACCACTTTTCCCCGGGAACCAGAAGGTGAGCAGGAAAGAGGGAACCAACCATCTGTCCAAGTGTAGTCTGTAGGAAACACAGCATCTGATTGGCTGCTTGGTGACAGATATTTCTCCTTGGAGTTTCTCTTTTCACATTTGGCTTTTTTTTTTTATTGCATAATCCATTTCAGTCCAAATCATCCTTGTATCTCTTTAAGCTTGTCTAGGGTATCATGTGATTGTGTAAACTCCTCAGTTTCACTGACAGCCTGCTTTGGGTGTTCATTATCAGGATTTTAGGTAACTAGTAATCTTAGAATGTCTATTTTTATGCTTTGAAAAGAGGTTCTGTTCTCATCAGAATGCTCATTTTCCATAACAATAAATTATCTCCTCCACACATGACAAGGTCCTTATGTGTGATAATATATGTATACTTCTCTCTTAGTCTCCTAAGGGTGCTATAATAAAGTCAGAAAAGGGAGAAAGAGTGGTTTAAATAAGCACAATTTATCTCTTTCAGTTCTGCACATTGACAAGTCTAAGATCAATATAATGAGAAATCCTTGCCTCTTGATGGCCCACTTTTTGGTCTGTAGACCAGTCTCCCCTCCCTCTCCCTCTCCTCTCCTCTCCCTCTCCCTCCCTCTCCCTCTCCCTCTCCCTCTCCCCTCTCCCTCCCTCTCCCCTCTTTATCCCTACTCCCCTCTCTGTATCCTCACACAGTGGAAGGGGTAAAAACAAGCCCCTGTGATCTAATCCCCTCTCAGGGACCCACCTCCACAAACATCACATGGTTATTAGATTTTCAACCTACCCTTGGGGAGAGCAAAACATTCAGTCTACTGTAGGTCAGTCTAAGCAAGGTCCATTGCTTGTCTGTTCGTAGTGACAACCTTCAACATAAGTAAGGTTAAATCATATATGTTTTGTGACCAACTTATTTGAACAGGTAACTATGATACAAAAATCAAAGCAAACATTTCTGTTGGTCAGACTTTTCATTTTTATCTTTATCTCTACTGGGAGTCAATGTAGAACAAAAAAAGTAACAAAATTCTCCTCATAATCAAGGCAATATGCTATCAAGGCAATTCAAGCTTCTATGTGATTATTAAATTCTTTACCTAGGGGATTTTTGCCCCCTCCCAGAACATCTATGTGGATACACCACCACCACCACCAACAACAACACCAACAACAACAACAATAACAACAACAACAACAACGACAAAACTAATTTCTCACCTGGAAACTCTCTAGGTGTAGTTTGTACAAATCTAGTTCATCAGAAACAAAAATAAAGAGCATTGCAGTCATTTGAGCAGATCAGAAAGAGGGAGCATTCAAGCAAACAAAATCTTCAATTTCAGAACAATTGTTAAACTCTTTTTTTCAATTAAAAGAACAAAGAATGTAAAGAATCCCAGTTATGGGACCCATGAGCCATGAAACTCAATATTCAGGCTCTGATAATAAATCCCTGACACTACAAGCAACATTCAGCTTCTGGTATTGGTGCTCAGGGGGATTTATGAGCATCTGCAAGATTCTCTCCTTTAGAAGTTAGGAATATAATCTGAGAAAGTGTAGATTCTCTAATACACAGGTGTCTTTAGCACACCCCAAAGGACAGCATTTAATTCGTTTTATGTTGCTTCCTCTGGAATCTTCTTTGAATTTTATTTCATTTGAAAAGTTGACAGGTTGTATCATATACCAGATATTCTCTTGCATATGTTATGTGTAACCGATAAGTTCTAGGACTTTCAAATGTCAGAACAATTGAGAAATGTATGATAAATTTAGAAATACACAATGAAATAAAAATAGAAATTTTAGGAGAAGACTGAAATAAACGTCCCTAGAGAAAATGTTAAACATGATAATATTGAGCATTATAGCTAAAAATAAAAGGTTAAAAAATTACCCCATACTATTAATTGCATATATGTTTGATTGATTTCAAGTGGAATCAAGAGTTCAGAACATGCTTAGCATTTTCATATCTGTCAGAATCTCATCCAAAGGAGACTGGGAGCACAGCCCCAGTTTTGTAGGAATGGGGCTTCCAAACAAAGTTCTTGAATAAATTTGTTCTGTAAGGGAGGACCTCAGAGATTGTGCCTCAACTTAGAGCACTGACTGCTATTCCAGAGGACCCCTGTTCAATTCCTAGCACTCACATGGAGGCTCATAACTGTAACTTCAATTACAGGGAGTCTCAGCACCCTCTTCTGGCCTCAGTGAGCACTGCACCCACAGGGTGCATCATCTCATATGCAAGTAAAACACCCTCATGCATTAAATAAATAAGTAAAAGTAGTCTGTAGAGAATCAGCTCCAAAAGAAATGATCAGGGAATTAGGAGTTAAAGCCAGATAAATTTTGGGAAGGTAACGACTCAAGAAGACAAGCGCAAAAATGCTTAATCAGAAAGAAAAGATAGTTTATGGCATTCTGAACTAAGCTAGTTAAAAGAAGGTCAACTTTAGGGTTGTTTTCTGATTCAATTTTTCTAATAATATATTTGTTTCATAAAACTATTTCATTTTGGAAAGTGACTACATACCTCTTCAAGTTTTCGTTTTTAATGTTTTTTTAATGTATTATTCAAACAAATTGTGAGTTCATGAAACTCAATCAGAACATATCAACCACTAAGGATATGGCTTCTTGTTATTGTTATTGTTATTGTTGCTTGAAATGATGTCTTCCTATGTAGTCCTGGACTGCCTGGTATTCACTCACTATCTAGAAGACAAGCTTCAAACTCGAAGTATGTGTTACAATTGCAAGCATGTACTCTGCCTAACTCCATAGCTAGCATCTCAGTATTTAAGCATCTTAATGCATGTAGACATTCATCCAATATACACTGTAGTGATGTCCTCTTTACCAAAATCTATCACAGACCCCATTTTAATGAGATTTCAAACCACTATGATAAGCAGTGTGACCAAAATTAACTTAGGGAACAAAGGGTTTGTTTTATTTTAGAGTCTACATTACATCATGAAGACAAATTCAGGGCAGGAAGTCAAGGAAGGAACACAGAAGCAGAAGCCAAGAAGAGACTGTGAAAGGGTGCTGCTTCGTGGCTCGATGCCCGAGGTTTACTCAGCCTAATTTTCTAGACAGTCCATCACTACCGCTCCATACATAGCACCACCCACAGTGGGCTGGGTTCCCCTATATCAGTATTAGTCAATGGAATACCTTATGGTCTTGCCTACCAGCAATCTGGTGAGTGCATTCTGTTGGGTGAGTTTCCTTCTTTCCAAGTCACTCTAGCAAAAATCTAACCAACACAAACCCTGAAGGAAATTAAAATGCAATTGATCCAACCACCACTCTTTGAGCTTCAGTAATTGATGGGCAAAATCCTCATCTGTGGAAACACACTGACTGAGGATCGCCTTCTGACCTTGTGATGGTGGATAAAAGACCGAGAAACTAGATGTGTCCTTGAAGGGTGTATCCCCAATGACCTACTATTGAAAACCTGATGATACTTTACAGTTATTACAGCTTAAATATTTTAAATGGGGTCACTTCCAGATTAGAGGAGGTAATGGATTCAAACTATGGTAAGGCAATGGCCAAAGGAAATATTCTAACTGCAGATGTTGTTAGTAAAATTTATCACCCCCCAAAAAAAGGTATTTTTAGAAATATGACATACACCTGTATCCTCTAGATGATTTGGATGTGGGGCTGACTGGAGCCAGAGGGTGAAATCTTTAGAATCCTCCTCTTCATAACTGATGGAAGCAGGGATGGTATGCAAAATTGACAACTTATAACACTGTGGCTAAGATGGTAATGGCATATTACCAGGTCCAGGGAAATGCAGTCATGCATCTATGAGAAATGGCATATATCCTGTAATTTGGGGAGTTGTGTAGTCTTTTAAAGGCTTAATGTGGAAAACTGAAGGTACAAATTTTGTTCAAAAACACTGCTTAAAACCACAATGTTTCATGCTTACAATACTATTGCAGTGAAGTCCACTGACAAGTTAGCTAACACAATTTGGTTTGAGCAGAAATTGTAGACATAGTAAAAAGGAATCTGTAAGCAAATAAGTATGGCTGTGTCCCATTAAGATTTTATTTTTATAAATGGAGGAGGAGATGATTTTATAGATAGGTTTTAATTTGTTGACACTTGCTTTATATTTTTAAAAGAAGAAAATGAGTACCGTTTTTGAAATGTTGAATGATTCTTTTTTTTAAAACAAAAGAGTATAAAATTTCTATTGATTCTGATGAATAATTCTTACATGCTTCTACTGGGTGTCATATTTCACCAGCCACAAAGTTGGTTTCTGTGTCTATCTAGCTTTTCTTTCTATTCAGAATGCACACTCTATAACTAAACTTTAACAATAAAAATTCAACCTTCGTAGAGCTGACCACTTTGTATTAGGTAATCAGCCAGCACAGGTAGGATGGGGTAAGGATGCTCATTCCTGGGAGAGGCTTATTCTCCCATTCTCAGAAGTCATACATATAACAGTACTAATCAAACGGGAAAAGGCTATTAATTTGAGAACGAGGAAGGACATAGAAGGGGGATGGCGAGAAAAAAAGTGAATTGAAAAGTTAATGTAATTATATTTTATTTACAAATGTAAAAACAATTATTTTAAAAGAAAAGCCCAATTCTACAAAAAACATTAACAAATGCAGGCTGTTATTCCATATCTGTGTCCAGTTGAGAAGTCATTTGTGTGCCATAAAGAGGAATACGTCATAATGACACAAAAATACCCTCGTGGTAATGTGTTAAAACTTCCTGGAAGAAAATGTCAACTTTTTCCTTCTTTGTGTATAAAGTTTTTTCAGCTGCCTAGAGATACAAACACAAAATTTAAAACATTAATGAAACTACATAAAATACCAGCATTCAGCTACCATGGAGAAAGGAATGTACAAGAGTTTTACAGGTCTCTGTAAGAAGACACAGCGAGGAAAAACAGGGACCCTACTCTATTCCCTCCACAAATCCCTTCAGCTTTACACAATACATCTCATCTATTGTAGCCAATTTTTGCTGTGGACTTTGGATCTAGGGCGTAAGGCTAAGAAATCTGTTTCTGCCTCTGTGATGAGTGGCACATCTTCCTTAGATCTTTTGGAGCCCTACATAACTACTACTATCCCCATAAGTTTCATTCCCACCCACCACCTACCAGAAGGCAGAGAACCTCAACTTTATATATAGTCAGCATCTGGAAGCACGTTTTCATTTATGAATATCATTATGAGCTAAGCACCTATTTTGGGTGACATTTCTTAGAGTTGATGTACATGAACCAGCAACGACAAGCGTTTGAACTAGGAGTGATGATATTCTTAGATTTTAGATCTTATCCCCTTCTTGCTGTTCAGATCAACACCTTGTGGCAAGCCTGTAGAGTAAGCTGTTCTGTTAATGACATAAACTATAACTAAGGAAATTCGCATACAGGGAAGGTGTGCATGAGGGGTCGCTTTGAATGAGATGAGTGAGCAAGTGGACCATTAATGTTCCAAGTCCTCACCTTCTGAGTGTGAAAGTAAAAAGATGCAATCTGTCACCATAAAATGAATAATTAAATAGTTGTATGTAGTGTAGTGAGAGTGATATTTATCATATGGGTGGGTTTTCCTCTCAGGTTGGCTTTAAGACATTGCTTATGTTGTGACTGTTAAAAAAAAAGAACAGTTCATACCAGGAAAACTAAATTAAATTGAATTTTAAGGTAAGTACTATGGGAAGCTATGGGATGAATAGGATGAATGTAGAGAGGTTTGGAAGGGCCTCTGTGCATCCATCTATGTTAAAGCTCCATTCATACCTTCCTAGCAATGGATGTGTTCAATATGTTTATCTCTCCAGACCTTTTCTAATAAGACTGTGTTTCTTTCACCCTACTCTAGTATTTGTTACCCTGTAGTATCAACTTAGCCACTGCCTTAGAGTTTATATAACTGTGATAAAACATATAACCTGTGGCAGGAAGGGTTTGTTTCATCTTCCCATGTATAGTAATCATCCAGAGAAGTTAGGGCAGGAAATCAAGACAGAAACTGGGAGTCAAGAACTAAAGCAGAAGCCATTGAGGGATGTTGCTAACTAGCTTGCTCGTTCATGGTTTGCTCAGCCTGTTTTCACTTAGCACCCAGGACTACCAGCCTAGAGATAGTACTACACAAGCACACACAACACACACACACACACACACACACACACACACACACACCACACACGCGCGCACACACACACACACAAGCAGACATGATCCGCGCCCCCCCGTATCAAACAATCAATCAATCATCAATTAAGAAAATCTACTACTTGCTTGTCTACAGACCTCGCAAAATACGGTGGAGACATTTTCTCATGAGAGTCTCCATCTTCTGAAATGACTCTAACTTGCATCAAGTTGATGTAAAACTAGCCAAGATACTTTCCATCCTGTATATTGTAGGAAATCAACAATTGTGTTTGGCATATCTGCTGAGGAGTTAGACCCACCACCACTGATGGGCGTCATTCTAGCTTTCTGTGGAGTTCTATTTCTCTCTGGCTACTAGTTTATGGTAAAAATTAAGCCAATGAGAAAAGTCAGGCATCTGATTAAAGCGATGGATTTTTCCATCAGTTGTTTCTAATTAAGCACTTTGTGGATGAATACATTTCTTAAGTTCCCACCGTATCAGATACCTACCCAATGTTTTGAATTAAGCAAGACCTAGAAAACACAGAACTGGGAGGCAAGAAAAGGAGGAAATTGAAGTACAGTTTGTGGACAGGATGTCTCCAAAGATGTCACCAAGCACCCTCTAGAAAATCAAATTGGGTCACAGAATTGGTTGGAAAGGGGAACTGGGAGGATCGTGGTCCATTGCTCTGTCCAGAGTGCTGAGCTGTTATTTGTAGTGTCTTTCAGTCTGTCTAATGGATTCACCTTTTTAATGAGTTGCAGGATGGGGATGTCCTTCTCTAGCCCTGAGTTGGATTTTACATTTTTGTTCATTTTGCACAGAGGACCACTGTACTATTCAGTACTCTGTTGCATGCAATATATTGCTGTAGGATCATTTTATATTAACAATAATTTCAGGGATTTGTTTCTCAAAGGGCACAAAGGAGGAGATTAGCATAAATCTAACTCCCTGTTTAAGAACTTCTCCCTTATTTACTCTGCATGGTGAAGGTGTGATGGAGACGTTGTTATTCCCATGTAGACGTCCACTATTTGGAGGTCATGATTTATACTTCAACTTCAAATTCAGATATCTTTTCTGGATACTTTATAAGATTAAGAAAAGGCACAAGCTTTTCATTAGAAATAAGTTTTTCTCCCATCACTGAATCACAAATGATTAATATGTTGATCAAAAATGCCAAGGACAGTTTTAAAAGCACAGAGGTAAATTATATGCAGCTTTGGCTGTCATTAATCTATGATAAAGATGAAGAGAATATCAGTAGAACAACTTAATAGGGAGTGTTCTGAGAGTGGTAAGCTGATATGGATACTTGTGTAAATCTCTTCCATTTAAATTGGTGCTGGAGAAAGGATTTTAGCATATCCCATAGAGTGGGTGTGCAGCACATCCTTTGATAGCCTTACCACGGTTACTTTATTTAGCTGACACTCGGCAAGAATTAGATTCAAGATGTTTGAAGTGAATTCTCTGATACAACTCAAGAGCTAATGTCCTATATTGCTGATAGATGTATTGGCCACATTTCTTGTTGCTGTGACAAAATAGCAGACTCACCACAACTTCTGGGAAGGAGTGGGCTTTTGTGCTCAGAGGTTGGGGGCACAGTCTATCATGTTAAGTAATGTGGGCAACAGGAGTTGAGGCAGTTGTATCTATAGTCAGCAAGCAGAGAGAGATGCTCAGTTTGCTTTTCTCCTTTTACTCAATCTAGGACCTGGCCTATGGAATGGTGCTACTCATATTCAAAGTGAGTCCTCTCTGCTCTGTTAGTGCTTTCTTGAAACACCCTCATATTCACATTTAGAAGTTCATTGCCATAGTGATTTTAACTCTAGTCACGATGACATGAAAATTAACCCTCACATCATAGGAGGTAAATTTGGAAATGGAGAAAAATCAGAAAAGACACGGTTGATACACCATTATAAATGTTGTGAGTCTGGTTGGGTTCTTTCTGGGTTGAACCTGATTAGTTTATATATCCCAGGCTATGCTATGAATCAGTTTCCCACTAAGCTGAACTGCTACTGCTGTAGAAATTAGTTTTAAAACAAAACCTGTCTCACCGTAATCTGTAGAAGTTGGTAACTAGTAAGTAAGAAGTTAGCTGTCATATTTATTCTGTTACTACAAAAGAAAAAAAATACCACAACCAAAACTAACTCATCAAGGAAGAGCTTACTCAATCTCCCAGGCAGTCATTCAGAAAAATCCAAGCAGGAACTCAAGGCAGGACACTGGAGGTGGGAACTGATGGAGAGACCATGGAAGATCATCCCTTACTAGCTTGCTCCTCGTGGTTTGTTCAGCCTACCTTCGTACAGTACCCAGAACGACCAGCCAAGGCTGGCAAGACTTAGGTGAGACCTCCCATATTAATCGAAAGTCAAGAGAATGCTTCGTAGGCATTTATAGACCACAAATCAACAAGATTACCTCCTTGATATATAAATTTGATAGTAACTGTAGATATTAGGTTTTATGAGAATCTGCTCAATGTTTTTGTGCTGCCCAGTTTTATGTCAACTTGGCATAAGGTAGAGTCATTTGGGAAGAGAGAATGTCTACTGAGTAAACAGTCCTCCTCTATAAGTCAGCCTTTCCAAAAAGAACCCCAGTTACCCAGAAAATATAACCAACAGTCATCAAGTTGGACTTCATGAAATTACAAAACTCCTACACTATGAAAGAAATTTCTAAATGACTAAAGAGACAGCCTACAGAATGGGGGAAAAGACCTTGCCAGACACCCCAATTAAAAAATGGGCTAAGCAACTTAACTGAGAATTCTCAGAAGAAATACACCACAAATCAAAAACTTAATAAATATTTTTGAAGAGGTTCTTCATTCTTAGCCATCAAGAAAATGTAAATTAAAAAAACCTTGAGATTTCATCTTATCCCAGTCAGAATGACTACGACTAAGAAATCAAAAGGTAATAAATGCTGGCAAGGGTGTGGGAAAGGGGGCACACTCATGTACTGTAGATTGGAGTGCATCCACTATGGAAATCAATGTGAAACTTCCTCCAAAAACTAGAAATAGATCTATCGTATGACTCAACTGTACCACTCCTGGGCATATTCCCAAGCACTCTACATTCTACTATAAAGACACAGGCTCACCCACATCCATAGCTACTCTGTTCACAATAGGACATGAAAATAACCTAGATGCCCATTAAATGGTGGGCAGATAATAAAAGTATGGTACTCATGTACAATGGAATTTCACTCAGCTGTAAAGGAAATGAAATATGAAATTTGCAGGTAAATAGATGGAACTGCAAAACATTATAGTGAATGAGAAAACTCAGACCAGAAAGACAAATGCCCCCATGTTCTCAATCATAATAGATCCTAGTGTTAAATCTTTAGATGTTTGTGTTTGACATGGAGAAACAGTTAGTGCAGTGGGGGAGACAAATATCAAGGGAAGGATAATAAACATGGGGAGATAGGAAGGGAAAAGTGAGTGTGAGGGACTTTATATGTAGGGCAGGGATAACTAACACTAGGATGTGGTAAATGATATGGGCAGAGGAGCAGGAGAAGGGAAGAAGGAACTTTGATTGAAAAAGTGGCTGGATCAGATTGTACTACAGGCATGCTGGGAGCATAGTCTTGATTGGTAATTGATGTAGAAAGGTACAGGTTACTATTAGTAATGACATTCTTAGATGGGTTCTCTTAGGTTGTATAGCATAAGAAAGATAGGTAGAAGATATAAAGACAGGGACAAACAGACATGCATACATGTATAGATGGGGTGGGATCCCAAAGACTTTTTGCTCCCTTGTATTGGAAATATGATAACAAAATGCCTTTCAAAATATTTTTTATTATTTTTTTCTTTTCTTTTTTTTTACACTCCAGATTTTAGTCCCCTCCTGGTCCACCCTCCAACTGTTCCACATCCCATACCTCCTCCACACCCACCCTGTCTCCACAAGGATGTCCCCACCCCACCCACCCCACCGACCCCACCCACCCCACCAGACCACTAAACTCCCTGGGACCTCCATCTCTTGAGGGTTAGGTACAGTTTCTCTCACTGAACCCAACTCTGCAGTCCTCTGCAGTACATGTGTTTGGGGCCACATATCAGCTGGTGTATACTGGCTGATTGGTGATCCAGTGTCTGAGAGACCCTGGGAGTCCAGGTTAATTGAGACTGCTGGTTCTCCTACAGGGCCACAATCCTCCTCAGCTTCTTCCCAGTTTTTCCCTAATTCAACCACAGGGGTCAGCAGCTACTGTTTATTGGTTGAGTACAAATATCTGCATCTGACTCTTTCAGCTGCTTGTTGGGTCTTTCAGAGGGAAATCATGGTAGGTCCCTTTTTTGTGAGCATTCCATAGCCTCAGCAATGGTGTCAGGCCTTGGGGATCCCACTAGGGCCTGTCGCTGGACCTTCTTTTCCTCAGGCTCTTCTCCATTTCCATACCTGCACTTCTTTCAGGCAGGAAGAATTATGGGTCAGAGCTTTAACTGTGGGATAGCAACCCCATCCCTCACTTGATGCTCTGTCTTTCTGCTGGAGGTGGACTCTACAAGTAGGGCATTTCACCCAGGGTCTCTCCCTTTGAGTCCTGAGAGTCTCTCACCTCCCAGGTCTCTGGTATATTCTGAAGAGTCCGCCCAACCTCCTTCCTCCTGAGGTCACCTGTTTGCATTCTTTTGCTGACTCTTGGGGCTTCAGTCCCTTTCCTCCACACAATATATGGTCATGTTCCCCTCTCCCCATCCCTTTCCCCTTTCCCTCTCATGTGCCTCCCTCCCTCCCCCTTGTGGTTGCTTTCTTCTCCCTCCCAAGTGGGACTGAGGTGTCCTCACTTGGGACCTTCAGCTTGTTTACCTTTTTGAGTTCTGTGAACCATATCTTGGGTATTCTGTACTTTTGCAGGAGGGGGGCAGCTAATAAGTATTAGTGAGTATATGAGTCTCATGTACATGTCCTTTTGGGTCTGAATTATCTCACTCAGGATGAAATTTTCTAGTTCCATCTATTTGCCTATAAAACTCAGGATGTCCTCATTCTTAATTGCTGAGTAGAATTCCATTGTGTAAATGAACCACATTTTCTGTGTCCATTTTTCTGCCATGGGATATCTGGGTTGTTTCCAGCTTCTGGCTATCAAAAATAAGACCACTATGAACATAGTGAAACATGTGCCCCTGTGGCATAGTGAAGCATCTTTTTGCTATATGCCCAAGGGTGGTATAGCTGGGTCTCCAGATAGATCTATTTCCAATTTTTTGAGAAACCTCCAAATTGATTTTCAGGGTGGTTTCACCAGTTTGCAATCTCACCAGCAATGGTGACATCCTTGCCAATATGTCTTGTCACCTGAGGTTTTGATCTTAGCCATTCTGATTAGCATAAGGTGGAATTGAAGGGTTATTTTGATTTGCATTTCTCTGATCACTAAGGACTTTGAACATTTCTTTAGGTGCTTCTCAGCCATTCAATATTCCTCTGTTGTCAATTCTCGGTTTAGTTCTATACCCTATTTTTTGATTGGGTTGTATGGTTTTTTGGTGGTTATCTTCTTGAGTTCTTTATATATTTTGGATATTAGCCCTCTGTCATAGTGAAGATTTTTTTCCCAATCTGTAAGCTGCCGATTTGTTGTAGTGACTGTGTCCTTTACCTTACAGAAGCTTTTCAGTTTCATGAGGTCCCATTTATCAATTCTTAATCTTAGAGCACAAGCCATTGGAGTTCTGTTTAGGAAATTTCCCCCTGTTCCAAAGAGTTCAAGGCTCTTTCCCACTTTCTCTTCTATTAGATGAGTGTATCAGGTTTTATGTTGAGGTCCTTAATCCACTTGGACTTGAGCTTTGTGTAAGGTGACAAATATGGGTCTATTTTCATTTTTTTTTACATACAGACAGTCAGTTAGACTGCACCATTTATTGAAGATGCTTTTTCCTTTTTTTTTTTTTTTTTTTTTTTTGGCTTCTTGGTCAAAGATCAAGTATGCGTACGTGTGTGGTTTTATTTCTAGGTCTTTAATTCTATTCCATTGATCAGCCTGTCTGTCTCTGTACTATTACTATGCAGTTTTTATCACTCTTGCTCTGTAGTAGAGCTTGAGGTCAGGGATAGTGATTCCTCCAATTGTTCTTTTATTGTTAAGAATTGTTTTCGCTATTCTGGTTTTTTGAGTTTTTTGTTTTGTGGTTTGTGGTTTTTGTTTTGTTTTGCCTTTCCAGATAAATTTGAGAATTGCTTTTTCCATGTTTTTTAAAGAATTGTGTCATGATTTTGATGGGGATTGCACTGAATCTGTAGATTGCCTTTGGTAGGATGGCCATTTTTACTACGTTAATTCTGCTGATCCATGAACATGGGAGATCTCTCCATTTTCTGAGATCTTTGATTTCTTTCTTGAGAGACTTGAAGTTATTGTCATACAGATCTTTCACTTGTTTGGTTAAAGTTACCCCAAGAGAGAGAGAGAGAGAGAGAGAGAGAGAGAGAGAGAGAGAGAGAGAGAGAGAGAGACCCCTGTAAACACCAAGCCACTGCTAGTAGTTCAGCATCCATCTGCATTAGTCACACTGCGACCATTTCCTTCTCTCTAATAGTGCTGACAAAGTAAACCTTGCATGATAACCTCCTTCTCCTGTTTTCCTTTATGGTTTTTCCCTACTAATCATACATCTCTAAATAATTTGTTCAATTTCATGAACGGGGTTCTATGACATGCCTCCCTTGCTGTGTCAGTGACTCAACTACGTGTTTGAGTCAACCATTTTCTTCTGTTTAGCTTTATCATAGGTTTTTTTCTTTGCTGTAGTATTTTTGGCATTGAGTTGTAACTTCATAACTTATTCTTTCTTCTGTTTCTGAGCCTTTATGTTCTTTATTCTTTGAATATCTGTCTCCTCGCTCCCCACCCCACCTCCTCTGTTTGTGTGCACATGCATGTGTGTGTGTGTGTGTGTGTGTGTGTGTGTTTCTATATCTTCTACCTAACCTTCTTATACTACAAAACCCAGGAGAACTCGTCTGGCAATGACATTACTATTAGTAACCTGTGCCTTTCTACATGAATTACCAACCAAGACTGTGCCCACAGCATGCCTGTAGGATAATCTGATCTGGCCACTTTTTAAATTGAAGTTCCTTCTTCCCAGTTGACTCCAGGGTGTATCAACTTGATAATAAAAATCAACTAGGACAGTCAGTCTCCCTGGTTATGTTCTCATGTGAGAAATGAAAGCTCTGTCACTCTTCATAAGAGCCTTTTTCAGGTGTAGCTTGAAGAAGCCCAGATATGCTAGGCCTTCCATAATTCTATGGCATATCAACTTTTCTTCTCATTTAAAAGAAAACCAAGTAAAAATCACAATGCAAGCACTATTTTTCATTTATGCTTTAAGTTTCCCACTTTAAGTTACTATCCAACCCTTCCTTGATATTCCAAAGCCAAAACAAAAATCAACCTTTATATACCTATGAGTTACCTGTAAGAAACTCATTTTCCTCTTTTTTATAAAGCTGATACTATACCTTATTACAGCAAGATTCTGATATGCTGCTTATTCTCTGTGGATTCATTAATATCACTGTGGATAAGTCAGTGTTTCTTCAGGATCTTTTTAGAATATCATTTGAGCAATTAATCCAGATTAGACGATGTTTATAATTTAAAGTCACTGTTTACCAATGATTTTATCACCTTCTGATCTATTCCCAGCTTCAATCCTCAATCCATATATTCCTCCCCTCTCACAGTTTTTGTAGTTTTTGTGCATGTATGTGTATATGGGGTGCATAAATATACTTACACGTGTGTACACATGCATGTTGAAGCCAGAGGTCAACCTCAGGTATCATTATTAAAAACTCTTCATCTTGATTTTTGAGACAGGGTCTCTCATTGTCCTAGAGTTTGTCAAGTAAGCCGGGGTGGCTTGGCAGTGAGTCCCAGGGATTTGCTTGCTACCTTTTCCTCAGCTCCTGAATTGTAAACATATTTGTCCTTTTGAATGTGTTCTTGAGGGGGGGAGGGTGTTGAATGTAGGTCCTCATGCTTGCAGCATAAGAACTCTACCAACTGAGCTACTCTCTGCCCTCACATCTTTATCATAGGGAAGAAACAAAAGACCGAAACCACAATCTGCATCTTTAGTTTTGCATTTACTCAGCCATTAAGAATTACATTGCTAGTCAAACAACTGAGATCATTTCATCTCTAATCTTAGCCCAAGGAAGGAATAACCACACAAAACAAGCCTGAGCAGCGAAGAGCAATTTACTATACTCTTAGCACATGGCCATTTGTTTTAAGTTTTGCCACTGAACACGATTCTCATAGATCCACATTGTCCTTTAAATGTCTGTTGTTTTGTCCTTTGGCCTTCCTTTTCTTAAGTGTCAAGATCACTGGAAACCGTGGGTCAATAGGTTCTAAGGTTGTCCTGCTCTCTCACCCTCAGTGGAACTGCTTGCTTTTGCACAGTAAGAACAATGTTCTTAGGACATTTCTAACCTTTGGCCTTCTGTTTTCGGTCCTCCAGTTTTATGACAACATTTTCTTGTTCAATGTTCTAAATTTCCCATTGTAAAGGTCACAGTGTCTTGTCTAAGCACAAGCTTGATGAAAATGAAATTTTTACAAAGAGGTGAAGACAGCTGTCTGTATATACTTTGTTTATGAAGACAGAGCCCTGGCTTCTGGAGTCTTGCTTAGTAATTAACTGACCCTCAGATTCCTTCACTAATGATTTTCACTCACCTGCCTGTCCTACTTCCATTTCCTTTTGCTCAGTCAAAATACTCTGGCAAAAGTAGCTTAGAGTATGGGTTTACTTTGTATCAAAACTCCAGGTAACAATCTAACTGTAGGAAAGACATGGCAAGAACCTGGAACAGCTAGTCACATCCAGAGTCAAGAGCAGAAACAAATGAATCCAGTCATGCCTATCAATCAATTCACATTTTCTACTCTTTCATAGTCCTGGAAGATATTATCCATAGTCCAATCCCAGATATTATCCATAATGGGCTGGATCTCCCCACAATATTTAATGTAATCAAGACAGTCTCCTACAGCAATGACCACAGGCTAACCTGATCTAAACCATCTCTCCATAAATGCTCTTTCAGGGTGTCAAGTTGACAATTCCACATTGTGTCAAGTTGACAATTAAAACCATCACACTGCTATAACCATCAGTATGACTTCTTTGTATAATCTCTTCCTTCTGCCAATTTTGTTTCTTTCATTATCTTGGTTTAGCCATCTCTTTCCTTACATGTGAGGTTTTAATGTCTCAGGAACCAAAACCAATTGTTGTGCCATGTTTCTCGGATCAATTTTGACCCATTAACATTAAACTGACATTGCAAGATTTGGAGAAAGATATCCTAGGGAAGTAATCCTCAAAACTCAAGTGTACATCTGCTAAAGACACAATTATTCAATAATGCTGTTGAAGGATGGTAAGGCGGACTGTTTCAGGCAGCATGTCATGAACAGATATTGGGACCCCAGTAGGACGGTGAACAGTAACAGAAGAAAGACTAAAATCAGTTCCAAGTATTATAGAGGAAAGTGTGGATTTATAAGTCAAGGAATAGAAGAAAGGATTTTTCAGTAAAAACCACAAAGAGGAATGTTGGGTGCCTAACTAAACTGACCTGATCAGATTCTTGCCAATCAGTCATCATCACAAGAGATAGTGGAGAATGGAGAACCCAACCAGATATTCAAGATGATCGTATGTTGAGAAGAGGGCTTCCTGGATCAACTGACTTTGATACATTCTTTAAAATTTGCATGTAGGGTATTTTTAAAACTCTAACAATTGTATGCATTAGCATAGATGACCAAAAAGCATGCTCTGCTTTTGAAAGTTGCTCAGAACAGAAGTTGGAATACAATTCTTTCAAGGAGAAGATCTTTGCCACTTCAAACTCATCTGACAGTGTAATAAACCAGTTCTCACTGAAGCTCATCCCCTGAATTTCTGATTCAGAGAATTGAAAGTTAGTGAATTTAATATATTAGGTTTTTCAGGTCATATTAAAGCTGTTAATCCAGAGAACACACTTCGTTATCCAGTGGATTAAATACAGGATTATGATCATGCTAGACAAGCCTTCTACCATTGAGCTATACTCTATCCTAAAGGGTACCGTCTGAAGACCACTACATTAGATATATCTGCGTTCTATGGAATATTCATATTTCCAGTTCCTAGTGAACCCATCCTCATGAATTCCTATTGTAAATGAAGGAGTTTAAACTGATGCTGTGGATTTGTGTACTGTCATCATGCAAGCAAACATTTTTATGGCCTATTCTAGGAATGAGGCATGGTGACCAAATGCATTTCTCTGCAACGTGATGAAGTTCTTACTTATCTACCATACAGATAATGTAGAAAACCAATGTGACATAAGGGAGGAAGGCAAATTGTTTACATTTTGTACTTGAAATGCATGTAGAGTCATAGAACATTCTGGTAAAATAGAATTTCATGAGAAATTCATGGCCTCCTTTTTTTCGGAGTGATCTATAAATTCAGATCCCTTGTAAGGCCAAAGGGTACTGAAGAGAACGGTGCTCAGCTTTCCCTGTTAAGGAGCAGTGCTCAGCTTTCACTCTCATATACCAGATACCATCAACCAGAATTCTTTTATTATGCACTGTTCAAGACATATCATCTCTTAATCATCATGTGAAGAGTGAGGTGGTTAGGAAGTAAATGCAACACTTTCATCGACTGCAAAGAGAACTGGGTCTGATAAGGGATGTAGCCTGTGGCAATCAACTCGGGAGTAATGGAGCTGCTGACAGATGCAGAAAAGTTGCAATGTGATTCAGGCGTAGATGAACAAAACCGCACCAAAACGGAAAGGCTGTAACTCTGGGAACATCATCGCTCCTACTTCTGCACTCTCTCTGCTGTATTTCTGAAATGTTTCTGTGTAAGACTTCCAAGTTCTATTTAAATATTTACACTCTAAATCCACAGGATCCTAAAACACAAAGAGTATTTGAATATTTTCCTACCAATCAACTGTGTTGTATGAAAGTATTAGCCAAATTGTTCCCATATAACCTTCACTTTTCCAGAGGAAGAAGCATGCAGTAGTAATCTGTTGTACTGCCTTTTGCTTCAGGAGGTGACAATGCACTACCAGCCCCTCCCAGCTTCCTTTGAATCCACAGATAAAACACACACACACACACACACACACACACACACACACACACACACACACACACAGTTTGTTCCTTTACAACTTGCCCTCTTGGCACAATTGCTGGGTGTTACTGTCTCCCACCTGGAAAAGCATGCACTTACCAACTTATTACCTCCGTCTCTCCATCTGCCCTAAGTATCAGTGACTAGTCCCTCCTAGGCCCCGCCAAACAACTATGACCACCTACCTGTAGCAGCCACAGGCCCAAGCTCCCTCCCACCCCACCCCCCAAGACCTCCACGGTTGCTGTGTTCTTCATCTTCTGAAGAATACATGGCATGGCAGAAAACTCCTCCCTCCTTCCTTGGGTCTCCTTTTCCTCCTGGGACCTGGAAGTCCCACCTGTACCTCCCACTCAGCCCTTGGCCCCGGCTTTCTTACTGACAAATCAAGAACCAATAAGGGAACAATACCTTAGCATAAGAACTGCCTCAATCAGTAATCATTAGTTATTAATTTTTACATCTATTCTCTCATTTTGGTCTCTCATGATGAAGTCCCACATCCCAGCTTTGACAACCGCATGGTAGTTACCTGGCAATGACTATTCTTATTCATCTCTCTTTATCTACACATGTCATTATTGAGGGATCAACCTGCAGAATTAGAACCTTCTTTGGTAAGCTAGGTGCACCTGTTTGTATGAAATAAACACATATCAGTCGTGTAATTGAAATGGAAAATAGTGCAGCTACCTTTAGTCAGAACTCTACAACATTCTGAAGTTCCTTCTATCTTTCAGTGTTTCCTTAAAGAGTCAGTACCTGTTATGATTCAAAGCACTCATCATGTCTGACTTTTCAAAATCTGTCTATTTAGTGGGTAGCCACTTCCAATAAAATGGTTTCTCATGCAGGCGATCTTGATTATGGGGAAAATGCATCATTCAATTATTCATGTCCAGCAACATTTTTTAACAGTGAACTCTCAGATAATGTTGTTAAAACACTTAGTAAAATTTTCAGGGACAAATAAGAGATGAAGGCAAAATTACAGCTATCAGTACAAAGGTGTAGTTCAGAGAAGGCATGTAAATATGCCTGAAGTCATTCTAATTATCAATTTGATATAAAATATTAATTACTTGGACCCCATCTGTCTTCTGAAAACCTTCATTGATACAGTCTGTGAAGAAGCTCAGGCCTGGGAACTACATTGTGGTTTGTAGTAGAAGTCTACACAACCCACAGTGAATCCAAAGTAAACAATGGAGACCTGCACCACTCAATGAAGAGGAATAGCCAATGTGTTGTCCCTGGAGACATTTGTTGCTCGGAGTTTGAATGGAGGCAGATACTCACAGAGCTGATCTTGAAAGTCAGAAATACAATACAGCACTAGGCTGCAAAGGTGACCACACATGGAGGAAAGAACCCAAAATACTGCATTCCCCTACCCCACAGGCCCTAGTACTGCCCCAGCACACTGAGATCTCTCCACACTAAAGATGACAGATTCCCTGGATGATACCATTCCAGCCCTGCAAGTGCAGGTTGGTGGGATTTGCATAACAATGGAAGACAGTTTTTGCACAGTACCTTCTGAGAACAGCTTCCCAGTGATGACTGGCAGCAAGTTTCCGACTTTGAAATTCCATATGCGTATTGAAAGCTAACTGGTTTCCTTCTGTACCAGACAGTTACCTTTTCTATTCAGAAAAACAAACAACACACAAAGAAAATACTTTCAGCTAATGAGTCATCATGTCTCTCTGTTTAATAGATAACTCTTGATAGAATACTCTATAGCAGACAATTTATATATTTATATATTTATATTTATATATATTTATTTATAAAATCACTCCTTTATTCTGCTCTCAGGGCCTTCCCAGTAAAGACAGAAACAAAAGTCTTTAAAATGGCATATAATACATAGAAATATCATAGAAATGACACAGAAAATAGCCTGAAACTTCAGAGGAAACATTTCTTTCAGCTCGTGTTTACCAAAAATATAGATTATTTCTAACTTGTTTGACTATCCCACACAGGAAGTTCTCAGACCAAAAAATAAATGATTTATATCATTGGGTTTTATAAAAGTGCTAGAGCATTAATGTTCATATTAATCCAACTTGATAATCTGTTTTATTCTCATAGAAAATGTATTAAGTTGTCAAATTGTTCTCCACACAATATGCTATTGTTTTGTAAACAAGAGATCATTTTATTAATTCTTTAATGCTTAATTTTACTTCTGTCTTCCAAATTGTTTTCATGTTGTGAAGTTCAAATTTTCAAAGTATTCCCTCTCATCACAAACACATATGCACACATGTACACAAACAGTGAAAGATCCAGAGACAGAGATTGCCAATTCTCATTGAAAATCTACCATAGACTCAAATGTCTCTAAATAAACAAGCTACCCATTTGCAAGTAATTCTTATACATCCCAGACCTAATCTAACACCATTCCTTTTTCAACAATAGCTCCAGCTTTCAAGATTCATTGCCATGAAAAAAGAAATCTGTGAAATCACTTCTACCAATACTCTTTATGTTGTACCAAGGAGAATATGCTATTTTTTGAATATTCATTTTCTTTTAACTATTTTTTACTATCTAAGATAACTTTTTTCAGTATCTGTTGTTATTCTATGCAGTATCTGTTGTTACTATATGCTGAGCACAGGATTGTGAGAAGTCCTTTCTTCTGTACAAAATAGTCCAGTCAAGGACAGAATTATGTCCTTCTAATGAAATGCAAATTTCTCATTAAAAGGCAACTCCTTCCTCTCAGAAGGCTTTATAGGATACAACTTAAATGTGACTGGTGGGAATTCCTTATGAAGAGTCCTGAAAGAATATTCCAATTGGAGACAATGTAGGATCCAAGTTACTTTCATTTTAATGAATTAGAAAATGTGAATGCATTTTCTAGTCCAGAGCCAAGAAACAATTATTCTGAGATAGCTCATCACATGTTAGCCAATGAGCTGACATCAAACTCCATTTCCTTTTTTGTTTAATCTCTTTTCCCATCCTTTGCTTAGTATACTTATGGATGAACTAGTTCATTAATGGAGACTATGAGCCAATGCTAAGTTGCAACATTATTTTGTAATAAATTTTCTCAGTATTATGTGTCTTACTCCTGTGAGAGTCTTTCACAGTAGCCACTACCCCTGGATAATTATACTCTCAGATGGTAATATGTCTTAGTTTTCACTTAAAAAATAATCACTAAGGTCAGGCTGGTAAGGCTAAGACTCAGAAGGCTGAGGAGAGGAACCCATGTTTGAGCCCATGTGAGCTACATTGTGAGAATTATCTCAGAAGCAAAATAAAATGTTGGGCTTAGAATGTAGCTCAATGACAGAGTACCTGTCAACCATATGTGAGAACTTGAGTTAAATACCAAACATTTATAAAAATAAAATAATTATTCATAATGCCAATTAAAGACAGGAAGAGACTCTCAAGGGATCTGTTGCAATAGGCATAAGGATTACTGCAATGGCATTTTGTAATAGGGACGTGAGGGTAAATTAGCTTTACATAGGATGAGGAAACTGTGGGTTTATGTCTATAATCAGGTTAATGGGTGAGAGGTTATTAGGAGAAAAATTAGAAGCAGATGGCAATTCTACCTTAACCAAACTAACAGGAACTATGTTGACAAGACTGTGATCAGACATTATCCAGGGATGATGCAGGATCATCAAGACCTCAATCTCATTTTGAGGGTCAGGAATTCTAACTAAGTCTTTCTAAAACATAATTTATAAGGAGATGCACAGAGGGTCCCAAAAGAAATACAAGGCTGGATTAAAGTTTGTTAAAGTCAAGAATCTGTGTAACTTTCCCCTCTTGGAAAATAGTAGGCCTGTTTTCTAATTCACTTACTTTTTGTTTATAAG
The DNA here is from genome assembly GCF_011064425.1 of Rattus rattus. Lineage (NCBI taxonomy): Eukaryota > Metazoa > Chordata > Mammalia > Rodentia > Muridae > Rattus > Rattus rattus. The sequence goes on along the minus strand of NC_046157.1, from coordinate 93,725,705 downwards.
GACCAAGTGAGTCATAGGCCGACCCACAGATAACTAACAAAGCCCACTGTTCTGAATGTCTGAGTCCAGAGGTGGTTACTTGAGATATCAAGATTCTGGGTTTGAAGCACTGTGACCATATGGAGCAGTTAAGAATTGGCAATGTGTCTTAGCTATTTTTCCATTGCTGTAGAGGGACACCATGACCAAGGTAACTTGTGTACTTTTTTTTTTAAATCCTTCAATTGGCAATTTGCTTTGCAGTTTTAGAGGGTGAGTCCATAACCACAGTGGTGAGCATGGTAGCAGGAGGACAGGCATAACGCTAGAGCAATTTACGTGTTGAGACAACAATCATGAGTCAGAGAGTAGGGGTGTGGGGAGTGCCTGGCATATGCTTTCAAAACCCACCCTGACTGACATACCTCCCCCAACAAGGCCACACCTCCTAATCCTTCCCAAACAATTCCATCAACTGTGGACCAAGCATCCAAATACATAAACCTGTAGGGCTATTCTCATTCAAACCACCACACAGAGATAATTTGAGACATTCTCTGATTTGTAGTTTGATGATGTCATTGGTAGTCCTGGTAAATGCCTCTCACATATCATACAGCAGCAGACATGAAAGCTAACTGCACATGATTTGTTTTGATAGTGCTTTTGGATTTTATATCTCGTCCTTCAACTTCAGCTTATGGAACTTTGAAAAATGGGAAGTTTTAAGTTCAGTGTTGTTGTTACTCCAAGTTAAGAATATATAAGAAAAATGGAAACATTTGTTTAAAAATTATATCAGATAGGAATCTAGAATTTAAACTAGCTCCAATAATAGGTGAACAGAATCTTAAGGAAATGAACAGTACTATGATTTCTTACTGACAAGAATCTGCTATAATTGAGTTGTGAAGCTACCAGACTAGCTTGGTCGTTCAGACTTATAATTCAAATTGCTTAGAAGGATGAGCTTGAGGGATAATAGGGACCAAGCTGCTTAGGAGGCCACAGGCAAAGTCCAAGGCCTGAGTGAGCAAACAGAGTGATATTTTGTCTCAAAAGACAAAATACAAGGAAGGAAAGGGGAAAAACAAAGACAGAGATGGTGTTGGAAGAAGAGAGGAGGAAGGTAGAAAGAGGAGGGAAGGGAGGGGAGACAGACAAGAGGGAAACTCTGAAAGTCAACCCTAATTCTTTCAGTTATCTGGTTTGAATTTTGATTTTCAATTATGGCAGTTTATTAAAGCCTTGGCTAATATAATCAAGGTTTCCAATTCTCTCCTGATAGATAAACAGGTTATTATTTAATTAGTGAATAGCTATCTTTCTATAAAAGCAAAAGCAGTCATTTAGAGTTCCTGAATTCTGTAGGGACTAGGTTTTAACTTCATTCACAAATATACTCTTGACTAAATTATACAAAAGAAAAAGGTTGTTTTGGTGTGTGTGTGTGTGTGTGTGTGTGTGTGTGTGTGTGTGTGTGTGTGTGTGTGTTTCCTAGAATGTAAAACTTCCAAGAAGCAGCCACGCCTCAATCAGTGAAGCCGTTCAAGCTCTAATCTTCATGGTCAGCAATGATTAACTGTTTTGCTTGAATCTCAACAGACATCTTTACAAATCCATCAGCCATTCTTGTATCTTTGGTAACTCTCGCAAGTCTGCTCATTTTAGAGTTCCGACATTCTTGCTTTTCAGGTTACACGTCAGAGTATTTCCCATGCGTCTCTTACGACTCAGAGCTCTCCAGGGTTATCCAGAGGAAAAGCAAACAAACAAATAACACTATGTAGGTAGAGACTTAGAAAGGTTGAGAACAAAGGTCCTATCAATAAGACATTTATTTATTTATGTGAATGCAATGTTTGAAATAATAGCTAGAATTATAAATAATAAAATGATGCAGAATATATCAAATTTCCATTCCCCGTATAACCACCAGGTTTCTGAGAAATAAAGGTGGTTCCATTCAACTTCTTCCTCTTTGGTAGGATACTAAGAATTGAAGCTGGTGCTCATCCAGGCTAAGCAAGGGCTCTGCTACTGAGCTATGCTTGCAGCCCTGTTTTATTTGTCCTTCTTGTCCTTCTTGTTTCTCACATATTCAATTAACCACCAAATTCTATCCATTGGGCTTCTTAAACATCCCTTTACTAACTCATTTTCTCTTTTGTTTCTTGTCACTTGCCTAAGTTAGGGCTTATCTCTGAAGCAGGATATCTGCTGTGAGCAACTCCTCAATGTTCTTATTATTACTATTAGTGTAAAAATTTCAACGTAATCTCATGGAGACAACTGCACGTACATTGCAAACCACTGTTCACGCTGCTTCTAAGAGAACTTCTTGCACATGCATCTCATTACACAGCAGAAGATTTTCAGTGGCAAACATTACTTAGGAAGATGCCGAAGTGTCAGTGGCTGGGGGGTGGGGGAAATGAAGGACCTCACTGCTGGTCAGCTTCAGGAGGCCTGTCTTTGGAAGCACACTCAGTGTTCCAGTACAAGCAGCTCTGATGAGATCCAGGCAGCTGCCAGCTCCAGTTCTGGGGGAGTGTTGTTTGGGGTACACACTATCACTGGTATTTTTAACAATGCATTGACATAGAATTCGAAAGGCCTCCCCCTAACTACCTGCTTATGTAACTAATTACAATGGCTTCAAATAGCCCTGAGCTTTCAGTCAAAGCAAACACCCACTTGCAGAGTGAAAGTGCCTCTGTGTAAATGAAGAATGTTAGATTGTTTTCTTTATATAATCTCTTTAAAGAGGAGAGCCTCTCTTCCTATTCCTAAGGGTAACACTGTCACCTTGAATTGTCTGAGTTCTTGCAATATCTAAGGGAATTACTTATCTGGTACTCAGAGTAAAAAGATAATGTATTTAGGAACGACGGGCTACATCAGGTGCCTGTCAAAGAGTTTTTGCTGTACCAACTGCTTTGTAAAAGCACTTCTTCATCAGAAGCGTTGAGAACGAAGTCTTTTGTATTTGCAGTTCTTACTTTGTATTTTTCAAAAGCCCACTGTACTCTAAGCAAGTCATCGTAATTACTATATCTACTAGTAACGGACATGATGCTACACATTAAATTTATACAATGCAGTCCACACTCTGCTCTTGGCATTCAAATATTCTATGTCTGTATTATGTCACAGAATATGAGAGAGCATTAAATATATGCAACAATGGACTATTGTGCTCAAACATGTATAAGGAAAGTTTGCTGCAGAGTATCTTGATGAAATGTATTCTTCTGAATAATCTAGTATAGTTGAAATCATGAAGTTTCAAACACAAGAGCTCTCTATACCAGCAGCCTTCCTGTGGATCACAAACCCTTTGTGAGTTGAATGACCCTTTCACAGGAGTTGCCTATCAGATATCCTGCATGTCAGATATTTACATTATGATTCATAATAGTAGCAAAATTACAGTCATGAAGTAGCAACAAAAATAATGTTATGGTTAGGGATTGCCACACCATGAGGAACTGAATTAAAGGGCCACAGCCTTAGGAAGGCTGAGAGCCACTGCTCTTACATAATTCTAAGTGCCGCAGAACTTACTATGCAGACCAGGCTGGCCTTGAATTTATGATCTCCTGTCTCAATTAAAATCCCCTGCTTGATACAAAGGTGAATGCTCGCAGCCAACCACTGAACTGAGAACGGGGTCCCCATTGGAAGAGTTAGAGAAAGAATTGAAGGAACTGAAGGGGTTTGCAACCCCCTAAGAACAGCAATTCCAACCAACCAGAGCTCCTAGGGCCTAAACCACCATCCAAAGACTACACATGGACAGACTCATGGCTCCAGCTGTAAATGTAGCAGAGGATGGCCTTGCTGGGTACCAATGGGAGGAGAAGCCTGCCAAGGCTGGATCCCGAGTGTAGGAAATGTCAGGGTGGGGAGGCAAGAAGGGGTGGGTGGGTGGGTGGGGGAAAAGGGATAACATTTGAAATGTAAATTTAAAAATCCAGTAAAAAAAAATCCCCTGCTTGGATTAAAGGTATGTGCTACCATGCCTGGCAAGGTAGATAGGTAGGTAGGTAGGTAGGTAGGTAGGTAGGTAGGTAGGTAGGTTGATTTCCATATATATGGCAACCATGAGAAGCTCCTTTATGCCTCAGCTAATGCTTTTAGTTAGAAGACTATTTGTTAGGGGAACTTTTAATTACAGAACCCTCCAGTAGGGGAGGCTTTTAGTTACAGGACCCTCCAGTAAGAAGACTTAGCTATCTGATCCCCTATTGGTGGGAAGGGAGACTTTTAGTTACAGGACCCTCCAGTCGGGGGGACTTTCTTACAACCGTGGAGTCAAGCTTGGATTTTCTATCTTGACCTCTGGCTTCCAGAGCCTACTATAGACTGCAGACACTGCTTCCCTGTGGAACCTGTCACACCCGAAGTCCCAATCTGCTTAGCCCCTGGAAGAAAGCAGATGGCAACCCTGACAGGTAGCTTCGAAGCTAAGTCCCAAGGGATCCTGGGATCCCTGCCATAACAGAGGAGAAACCCCCCAGCTCTCTGAGCTCAGTGGCATCAGCTCAGATAACAAATTGTCTTCCAGGTTTGAGAAAGCCCCTGTCCAGGTGGTCACCCGAAGTATTTACAGGGACATTTGAGCTGTCTTCTTTGTGTTTCTCTTTTAAAATACCTGAAACATACTGTCTGTCCTGCAAACTTTTCAGTGACCTAGAAGCAAGCTCTGTGTGGTATGAAAACCACATCTCCAGGACAGCATCAGGAATGATCTGGATCTTTTATTCCCTGCTTTAGCTGAATATACTCTCCTTAAAGAACCCTGGGAACATCCTTTGTTTGTATTGCAAGCTGGTGCTGATGAAAGGATTTTGGTGTCAAGGGCCATGGTCTGGTTTAATTTATTTTATTAAGACCAGTAAATCACCCAACCACCAGTTTCTAATTAGACAGCAACTATTGATACAGCTTCTATAAAATAACACACAGGATGCCAGCCCTCTTCAAATACCAAACTCGACTATGCTAAAGAGCCTTTTGAGCCCTCTATCTCCAGCTTATAGATGAAGAAGAAGCAGAGCATGTGAACGAAGTTGAAAAAGCCAGAGTAGTAAGTAACACATGACCAAACGAGCATTTCAGGCAAAATCAATTGAATTTTAAAAGCATATCATTCTTTCCAGTGGCATTGCCTGTGAGGACAAAGTGGCCTGCCTTCACCATTACAACCAGGTCTGGGGACCTCTATGATATACAGTGTGGACCTTCTGAGGAACAGGGAATAGACCTTAGCCCATTTCCTAGCACTTTATAAAAGCAGGATTGGAAGAAAATTTTTATTAGTTAATTTATTTATTTATTCACTTTACATTCCCACTCAAAGTCCCTTTTCCTCCCAGTCCCACTGCCTCACATGGTCTATCCTTCCATTCCCCTCCCCTTCACCTCTGAGAATGGGGAAATACCCCCTGGGTACCAACCCACACTAGCATGTCAAGTTACTGCAGGACTAAGTATGTCCCCTCCCACTGAGGCCATCAAGAACTCTTTATGCTGAAGTCTTATCCTTTAAAAAGAACAGTGACGATTTGTTGAAGAGAAGTATTGATTGTCATGTTATGAGAAATTAAGCCACGAGAACTTAAAAGCAAACAGAGGGAGGCTTCATTGATCAAAGTGTTGGCAGCAACCCCTGTGAGCTAAGACGGTGGTTACATCAGGATGACACAGTGAGGGGGAATATTTCTGTGCTACTAGAACGAGAAGCAGTGTAGATGTGTAGAGTGAGGGAGATAAAGCCCCCATGGCTATGGTGAAGGTTGGGCTGCTCACTATCTGCCTTGTTTTGATTATTACTTTCACAAGACCTGACTCCGCTCTGATGCCTGCCTAGCTTAGCATTTTCACCCACTGCACAGAAACCTAAATAAATTCAGTATGAAAGCGTTAGGGTTATCCAACCACGCATGCTTCCTTCCATCTGTTAAAAGCACTTGGATTTTTAAAGCTAAAATATTTTCTAAGGAACCGTCTAGATCTATAACCAAAAGAAAGGTTGTAATTTGTGAATGTTATTAACTGTAAAACCTCACAAGGATAGAAAACAAAGCAAAAAGGGGGGTTTATTTCATGACCTGTTCTCATTGGAGCAACAACATTACATGAAACTTTATCATTCTTTACTAATGCTAGTAAGCTGTTATTTCACATAATTTAATGTATTTCTGAAATAGGTCCCAGCTTAGCTTGGTTTACTACATCATAGAAGTGACTACAAGGAGAATACAAACTAACTTTAGAGTTAGCCTTGAATAAAAACATCCAGAAAGACATTTGATTTACCTGCAAAGAAATAAAAAAGAGTAATTATTTCTTAAAACTTTAATAAGTTTTGGTTCACCTCTTGCAATGAAGCAAAATATCATTTTTTAAAACCCACATGCACTTTGCTCTAGAGTGGTTTTTATGTTTTCTTTATAATATTTACTTTCCGAAGGTGTCGAGGAATTCCTCCTTTGGATAACATTTAAGACTACTTTCAAAATACACCTCACCAGACCAGAAAATGTTAACACAGTTGCAAAGCTAAGCCATTACAGTCTCATTCCCCATGCTGAGAAAAATATTATTTAGCTCCCACATGGAGCTGCAAGATAAGGGAATACTTTCCTCCTTGCCTTTATCAAATGACATTCAATTATTTTCATAATTGAGGCAGGAAGTGTTGGTCATAGTAATGATCAATTGTAAGGCTCTCATTAGGATGTGTATCACAGACTGTAGTTCCAAAGCATGCCTGTCCTCTGGGAAACATGCCTGTCCTAGGGGGATTAAAAAGAAAAGGTAATTCGGTGGAGATAAATTGGACTTAAGCAAGGGTCTCACCCTTTCACACCCTTTCTTTAGCATTTTGCTGACAGAGCTCAATAATTATCTCACATTGTGTATTTAAGGGAGCTAACGTTCAGATAGCAGAAGGGTAGATTCAAAGGGGGAAATGTAAGACCAAGGGGATGAAGGTTCTGAGCTAGTTAGAGAGAGGACAAAGAGAGAGAGGGAAAGGAGAAAACATAAACAATGATGGAAAAACAATAAAACATGGAGGTCTGAATTGAGTTGGTGAAGGCCCAAGAGTGGTACATTTGTTCATCAGGGGGAAAAGGTACAACCACAGCTGTGAAAAAGGCTGTATTTTTGACTTCACGTTCTCTCACATATTATTTCTTTGACCTAAGGAAAGGTACAATCTGCATTCCCTATTCCCATTAAACTCATAAGTTCAATATATATATATATATATATATATATATAATTTAAAAAGGTTTCATTGGATATATAGTTGATACATTTGAAAATGAAGTAAAAATTAGGAAACTGCATTTTCTTTCCAAAATGCTAACATTGCTTCTAGATTACATAAGCCTATGTCATATCGGCTAGTAATCTTATTTAATTTCATAATCCTAGATTCTTATAGCTTTTGAGATAATCCAAGAAAATGTATAAGCCATATTTTATTTTGCAGGATGGTCTGAATATGGGAACTGCTCACAAGATAAATATTATGAGATCAAAGGAACAAAAGGGAAGGGACAGAGCCTTGGGATGATGTACACATAACTCAAACTCAATACAAAGGTGACATTGAGCCATTAAATTCATGAGATTTGTGTTTTGTTAAGAAAGCACTCTTCAGCCAAGTGCAAGGGCAGTTCAGCTCAGGGATTAAGTATATTGAGATTTCACCTGACCCTTAATACCAGACTGTTGACATTTACCTGTAGCCTTAAGCAGAATGCATTACTAATGCCTCAGTGGGGCAAAAACACAGTCCATTATGAAGAAGGCTGATGTATCCCCATGAGTTCATTACCTATAACTTGATTCTAGGGATGAGGGCGTTCTCCTACCTCCTCCACTGCCATTCTCTTCTATATGAAACATGGTGAAGTGTCACATTCCAGTCTACCCCTTGACTCTGTTTCAACGACCCATTCTTCTCTGTTTCTTTTGTAAATGAGTTGGGGTGGGGGTTATAGTTTTCAAGATAATAGAATATAGCCTGCAAATGAAACAAAAGTGGACTGGAAGTTTATACCAAGTGCCAGCCAGTGCTTCTCTTTAGAATGCTGATACGAGTGTGCAAGACTTTAAATGAGTCCTACTGAGTATCTGTGATTTTGAAGCAGGCATGCTTACTTGGGTTCTTTAACACTCTTTTCTGCACTTATGTCTTATTCTTTTGTGACTGTATTGATGTGCTCTAGCATTTAACAAAAACATGGAAGAAAATGCATGTTCCTGTATTTGTCTTTATCTTGATTTTATACTCAGTGATCTACCTTCTCAGACACTTAATACAGATATGTCTAATGTGGGAGAGTGGAGGGAAATCTATATAATTGCCAACGACTCCTACACCTCTAAGTGGCAAAGTTTTTCTAAAACGCCCTTAACACTCCATAAGGGGTTCTTTGGGAAAAAAACACAGGTGTGGAGACATTTATTTTCAGAATACTGTGTATTCCAGAAGAGGTTTAAAAATAGCTTCCTAAGGCTCACAAATGTTAGGTAATGTGCTTTAGAGGAAGCTGTGAGGAATATAAAATGTTCATATGGACAGATGTATGGTATGTATGTCATCTTTCCTCCCTGTAACACAACCCCATCTCTGATGCACTCCAGATGTTCAGGGTTTTTTTTTTAATCTTACAATCAAAGAAAGCTTTGGAGGGCAGAACTGCCTACTTCACTATCAATCCCACCTCAGCCCCCACATTGCAAATTTCAGTCATTCTGGAAGTTCCAGAAATACAATGTACTTACAGTCCTGTGCAGGCCTTTATGCGTACTGTTGTTCCCCGTGTGCAAAAGCCAGGAGGAATCTCATCGTTACTCTGGCTTCACAGTTTTGCTAAAAGACCACTTTCTCTGAAAAGTCTTCTTGCTGCCTCATAGGTCATCTTAACATTCATTCCCTAGGAATGGTATGCTAACTGATGTCAGATAGGTAGCTAGAGAGATGATAGATGATAGATTAGATAAATAAATAGACAGACAGATGATAAATACATACATGATAGATAGATAGATAGATAGATAGATAGATAGATAGATAGATAGATAGATAGATAGAGATAAGAGATAACATAGATGACAGGTAGATACATACATACACACATATGTAGATACATGATGATAGATAGACAGACAGACAGATAGAAGACAGATAGATGATAGATAGAGGATAGATAATCCTACCTACTTATCGCTCCCACCTCATTCTTCTACTCTAGCCAATAGCCACAGTCTCTGAAGTAACTAACTGTACAACTAACTGTACTATTCACTACTCTATTCTGTGCTCACTGGGTATATGAACAAAAACTCTGCCTTATTATCTGTTTCTACCCATGTGTAACATCCTTAGATACCCGGATGTGTTCACTATACTCGGGTCTAATTGTGTTAAATGTCTCCAATGCTTGATTTTTCTGCTTTTCCTAACTTTCTTATTGCTTAGATAATGCTTTTTATTTGAACAGTTTTTATAAAAATATATCAACATTGTTCCTCTTTTCCTTTTCTCTCTCCAGCTCTTCTCATGTTCCCCCTTGCTTACTTTCAAATTCATGGACTCTTTTCCTTTAATTGTTATACATACATACGTATATACATACACACACATACATAATACATACATATACACATAACCCATACATACACACATACAGAATCCTTATTAAGCCCATGTAATGAGGTGTTTGTATGTGGATATAATCATTACTGATCACTTGGTGTTGGATAATTAATTAAGGGTCTCATCCCTTTGGAAAAGTAGTTCTTCCCCCAGAATTTTTTAATTGCCTATAGCTCTTTGTTTAAGGATAGGCCCCATGAGATTGCCCCATTCTGTTAGCATGTCTGTTGATGTTCTCCCTGTTTGGATCTTGTTCAGGCAGCCATATTGTTGAGGTATCATGGGTGAATATGCCCTGTCATTTCTAATAGCCACATTCTCACAGCTGACTTCCTGATACTTTGATTCTTATTATATTTCTGCCCCCCTTTCTGTGATTTTTCTCAGTCTTACATGTATAAGTTGTATTATAGATATATTTATTCAAATCCATGATCAACTGTTCTCTAAATTTTGACCAATTGTAGTTTTCAGTGCTGGTTTTTGTTATTTGAAAAGAGAAGCTTCTTTGATGAGGAGTGTAAGCTATGCTTATCTGTGGGTCAAAGGGTAAGTATTTAGAGTGCAATTTGGAATTATGCTGATCTCGTAAAGTAGAGGCTATAAGTTCACCTCTAAAACCTATGAGCTCACTAGCCTTGGGTAGTTGGGTACATTTCTAGTACCAGGCATAGTTTCTCTCCTGTTTAGGGAGTATTAAATCCAATTAGACAGTTACTGTTTATCGCCATGATGTTAATGCCACTATTGGGTCATCAGGAATAGCTTACCGAACTGGTCAATACCATGATTCAGACTAGGTAGGACTCCTTGTTGGTTCCCTCTTTTGTCAGCTTATATGGTAACTTCTGGAAATATAAATGTTAGTCCTTGCCAGGCTTTTAGGGAAGATGAAACTCAAACCATTTATCTAAAGTGCATAGTGTTTTCAGCAACAGGAGCTTATCTTCATCCGTGAGAGAATGTTCTTAACTCTACACTGAGGTTTTCCCTGCAGATCGTCAATATGGCCTGTTTTTCAACTCAGGGGCTGATAGCCTAAGTGCCACATTCATCATAAGGCCTGTGGTTATAAACAGAGCCTTTGAAGGGGAAATATTCTTAATCCAAAGAAAGGTTATGATGGTGAAACTTTCAATACTTCTACAAAAAGAAATAGCTCGACCTAGGGACTTGTAGTATTCCTCGAGAATTCACTTAAGTGGCAATCAACTTCCTTACTGCAGGTCAGCAACAAAGCTTTCTACTGTTTGATGTCAAATACTTGTCTTTGAGTAGCCGTTACAATTCCCTTGTGAACAACTTAGCTAAACATAAAAATGTTGCTTTTAATGGAAAATTGGGTGATAAGATCTCTAATATGAGCTATAGAGAAACAACATACTAATTTTCATGGCATTATGAGTAAAGTTGGACGTTTTCTCCTTGAGATCTTAGGTTCCTTGATAAAGAATGTATAAATGGGTTTGAAAACCAATTGTTAGAGTTTGAAAAAAATAGAGTTGGAATGATGCAAATATGGCAATTGCTAGAAGAGACATCAAGGGAGGAAGAGAGAAAACAAGAAGATTTAGTTATGGAACAGCAAACAAGATGGACCAGATTTGATTGGCAGGAGAGGGAACCTCTAGAGACAAGGGATTCAGAAAGCCCAGAGTGTCTCAAGAGCATGACCAGGCTTTGGCCAATATGTGAAAGAAAAAGAGATAGAGAAAAGCAAAAGCATAACACAGAAAAACTCAGATGCCCTAGTGCTGATAGTGGAAGGCTGCAAGTGACTGCATCACATGGGGTAATAGTGTTTTAGGAAACACGAGTACATTATCTCACTAAAGGGATAATTGTTCTTCTGGTCTTCTTAGCATGATTTAGATAAATTGGACTTCCCAAGGGGTGGTGTCTTGCAACTCCAGGTAATTTACAGACCCCAGCTGGAAAAACTGTTCAGGCAGGAGACAGTGGTGTATAATGTTTTAATCTTTGGAACATGTTTCTATCCAGGACATGATATATGGTTTTTATTCTTTTGATCAGCAGAAAATAGCTTTTCCTCAACGGGGCTCAACAGAACTCTGATATTCATCATCAGCTGCCATGAAGGCTACTGTAGAGTTTGCTTCTAAAGGACTGGGTCCTTAAAAATGGGTTGAAAATAGGAAATAGTCACCACTAATTTCCAGTATGAAAGCCCAAAGCTGCAGTTTCAAAGCTAATCATCAGAAGAAATTAGCATCTAAACTAGAAATTTAATCATGCATTGACTTTCCCTTGTAGGTAGTGGCATTTAGTAGAAGAATGCTAGCATATCTGAGATGGGGCTAGGGATACAGCTCAGTGATTATACACTTGCCAAGCACGTGTAAGACTGTAAGTTCAATGGTCATTACACACACACACACACACACACACACACACACACACACACACACACACACAATCAGAGCTCTTCTAATACCTCAAATTTTCTTCCACAACAAAAGTGAAATGAAATTTGGCTTTTGATTCAGAACAAAATGGAACTGTTCTTTTGTTCTTTTTGGGGCCCTTCTCCTCCCTATATCTGCCTCCTGTTCTTATCAACATAACTCACATTAAATATAGGTGATAACTCTATTTCTATTCTGTTTATAAATTTATGGGAACATTCTTACAAACAGGAAAATCTCAATGCGTGCATGCTGTTGTGCATTAAGCAAACAAATATGGTAGAGGTGATTTGATAAGGATCTGAAGAACAAATGACATTTCCTACCTAAGAAGTTTATTAGTTCCATTTGTGTTATTGGTGATTTACATCCTGAAGAAAGAGGACAAATTTCTTTATGTTGTTATTTAAGGCATCTCTCTGGAGATTACTTAAGAGAAAATAAAGGAATGACTTTGTTAAATTTAGAAAGAGATAACAACCTCTTGTTGCTATGAAAATGAGCACGGATTGTGTTGTCCTCCCATTCCTCCTATTTTCCTCTTATCACAACAAAGCATACTGATCTAGCTTGTTTTGTAGTGTCTGATGGCTTCACCACTGAGGAATCATTTGGTTTCTGTTGCTGTGTTAAATGCCATGACCAAAAGCACCTTGGGAAGAAGATGACTTCAGCTTCAGTTGTAGGCCATCATGAAAAGCAGTCAGGGCCAAATTCAAGGAAAGAAGGTGGAGGTAGGAACTGATACAGAGGCTATGGAGGAGTGCTGTTTACTGGCTTGTTCAGCTGCTTTCTTATAAATTCTTTCTTAGAAAACCACTAGTCCAGGAGTAGCATTACTGCCCAGCGATCTGGGTTCTCCCACATCAATCAATATCTTGAAAATGGCCTGTGGATTTGCATACAATTTGTATACAAGAAAATGCACCTATCTGATGGTGGCATTTTTCTCAATTGAGATTCATCTTCCCAAATGACCCTAACTTGTGTCAAGTTGGGAAAACAAAATCACAAACAGGACATTATTTAATGAAGAGTGCAGCAGAACTTCAGAGATAATATAAGTCAAAATTTTTGCCCCACCTGAAGGAGAGAAAGGTCAGAGAATCCAGTCAGCAGCTCCTGTCTTACGGTAGCAAAAGTAGAAATTAAATCCCTATGACTTGATCCTGTGCCTGTGTTCTTGACAGCACATTTCAGACACCTGCTGGGAGGTGGAAATAAATTTAAATGACTAAGTGAATAAACAGTATTATGTAAATACCCCATGTGTTGCATATTAATAAGCACAATCCCCAACCCTCTCAGAAGTCTAATCATATCTTATATTAACATATTTGACCCTCACAAGACCTTAAAATTCTTACTTTATGAGCTATAGAAATTATCCCTGAAAGCATAGTCATCAATTGTCATTTTAAGCACTATTAAATCTTATGCCCAGGAAACTTAAGACACCTGTATTCTTTGTCAAGGGTTGTGGCAGGGACCCTAAGCATTATGGGTGGCCTCTGGAGCCTTTTCATAGAACCACTATCTTGCACATTCTCTCTTCTAAGTGCATTTAATAATCATCCCGAAATATGCACATGTGTTATGAATATAAGTGTTAGAGCCAGAAACAAGAATGAAGCCATCGGCAGTGCTACTGACGTGAGGCTGTACATTCTTGTTTTACTTGCCTTCTCTCTTTCCGACTCATCCTCTCATCGATGCCTTGAAGTCATATCAGTATAACCGGTCCTCATAGACTGGTGGAAGAGTTGCCCAGCACAACACAAATCAAGACCTTAAGTCTCTGTCACTTGAATTAAATCAATCCTACCAAGCTCAGTTCGCCACTTGTGCTCACACACTGGGTTATACTTATTTTATGTCCTGGTTGGCTAACATTTTTGTTTTAGTTCAGCAGCACAGAAACCCTGTGTTTAATTACTTTTAACTTCCCTCTCTGAAAAACAATACAAAATACTACATTTTCTGAGCTTCAAATGGCAAAAGGAATCACAGCTATTCTCTCTTAGGGGCATTTTAATGCTTTAGAGACCTCATCTAGAAAATGATTTTTTTTATTATTATTCTTTAATCAAATACCTTGTAGGAAGTTGTTTTCTCCTTATTTGCTTATCACTTCCAAATATGAAACCAAAATAAATAACGGTTTCATTTAGTCCTATTTTATACTTACATTTTTACAAGGGGAGATGAATAAAAAATATGTTAGGAAACAAATATGGAAGCATTATTTATACAAATAAACAAAATCTCATCATTCTTTTTGAAAAATGCCACTAGCTCCTTCATATGCAAGAAAACTTTCTTTACAGTAATAAAAGGCAGTTGACCATCTAAAGGTTTATAATATCCTCACAGAGTCTGCCTCATTGAAAATCAATACAATCAGGCTGGAGAGATGGCTCAGTGGTTACGAGCACTACCTGCTCTTCCAGAGGACCTGAGATCAATTCCCAGCAACCACATGGTGGCTCACTACCATCGGTTACGGGATCAGATGTCCTCTTCTGTTGTGTCTGAAGACAGTGACAGTGTCTTCATATACATAAAATAGATTAAATCTTAAAAAAAGAAAATGAATGCAATCACAAAATTATCTGAATGTCAACCTAGCATCTAATGAAGCAAAATCCTGGCTTGTTTCCTTATAATTTCAAAGCACCACTGAGTAATTTTTGCCCAGCCCAGTTGTCTACAACATGAATATCTCCATATTATCTTAGCTCTGTGAGAACATATTCTCTGATTTTAACTCTGAGTTTAATTTCCTCTTCTCTGGAGAGGTGTGGACTGGCTGGAAGTGATTTAAGGGCTACAAAGTAGTAGGTTTCCAAACAATCTGAGGGATCCAGGGATCTTACTGCATTGCTGTTATTGAGCAGACGCTGATGGCTTTGAGACAGCCTTGTGACCAGTCATTTTATTGATTCGCCTTGCAACAATTTACCTACTGGAGACAACCTAAGCTGGCCTTTTTCTTACGCCGCACTCAGAATCTGAAATGCTGCAAGATTTCCTAACTGACTGCTTTGCTTCAGAGTCATCCTGACCCCCAAACTCTTCCTCCATAGTGCATGAGTTTAAGAATTCAAAACAAGTACATCAAATCTTTCACCCGAGTAAACCAATGTTTTCACACTAAACTACCAACCCATCCCCTTGATGAGACAATGTGGAAGGAATACAGCTGTCTCTTTAGCCTAACGTCTCACCCCTCCTTTCTGTTCTTTGAGCTTCCTATGTCCTTTATCATCAGACCCTGATGCATGCAAATTCTTCTCCTTCCTGGCTGTCTTGCATTCACTGAGGGTCTGTCTATTGACTAGTGACTTACTGTCCTGCATATGCCTCAAGCACAGCAAAAGCTGCCAGGGAAATGATATAAGAAATGAAGAAGATTGGAAAGTGGATAATAAAGGGGGACAACATTTGAAACATAAATAAAATAACCAATAAAAAAGTGGATAACATTGCTTCAAATTGTCCAATTTTTGCAAAATAGTCTCTAAAATGCCTTGTGAATAGTAATTTACAC
The DNA here is from genome assembly GCF_011064425.1 of Rattus rattus. NCBI lineage: Eukaryota > Metazoa > Chordata > Mammalia > Rodentia > Muridae > Rattus > Rattus rattus. Next base: position 93,710,068 of record NC_046157.1, on the reverse strand, counting down.
ATGAAAGTCTATTCCCTCAGTTAAGAAATTTTATGCAGAGAATAGGCTTGTTTGAAGCTCCAGGAAGTTATTAGTAAACAAACCAGGAAAGGTCCTAGCTCTCAGCTCTTCTGTGTTCTAACTGAAGAGACAGAAAAGGGGCAATTGAGTGACTCTATACAATCATCTCAGATAGAAATCATTAGCAGGAAGCACATAAAATAGGACAGTGCAATGGTCTGAAATGGCCTATCTTTGGGGAATAGGGCATCTGATTTGAATTATATGATTTATATAATTTTTATAGCCTAGACCTTTATAACTGGAAGTAGTCTTGACTTTAAGAAGAATATAGGAAAATATTCAAAGCAAGGAGCACACCAGACACAAACATCATGGGGTGGAAATTAACTTGATGTGTTCATGGAGAAAGAGGAGCATGGGGAGGAAGAAGAGACAAAAGAGACAGGAGAACAGTAGGCAAGATCAGAAGACATTTCTATCTGTGGCTATGCATTGCTCTGCAGGCTTGGGAAAGAGCCCATGTTGCAGACCTAGTGCATGTGCAAACCAGTGGAGGGTTTTAGGCATAGAAACAATGTGCTATCATTTGCAATTGGATGAGTAGGCCCTGGCTATGATATGGAGAGTTGAAAGAGGAACAGCGGAATCAGACCATGACATAACCAGAGACCTGACATCATCTCGTGTTGTAGACATGGCAGTTGAGCTCAGACCAGCACAGAAGTAGAGCAGCACTGAACTCAACATGCTACCAACATCCTGCTATTAAAAAATCTAAGATATATCTCTATGATAACTTAAGAAAGATTTATACCCATGAAAACTTCAAAATTTATATGAGAAATTACTATGATAAATGAAGAGACTGAGTCATATTACAGGCAATACTTTATGTGTCAGGCTGCCTTCCATGAAGAGGAAGACGTTGGAAAGGGAGACTACAGGTGAAATAAAGTTCCAATACCTCAGGCAAGGGGGTTTCTCTGCTCTGACTCCAGGAAGGTCTAGAAATGATTAGACTTGGCATCTGAAGATCTCAGTAGGAACTCAGGGTTATGCCTTTTCTAAATGTCTGGGTTGACTTAGCTAGTAAATAAAACAGCTCTGCCTATAACTAGTTAGCTCTTAACCTGTTGCTGAAACAACCAATCAATTGCTCTAATAGTTGTAAGAGCATCATTTCTAAAATTCAAGTCTCTTCAAACTCTTCATATAAGTAGAGTTTTTTGTTGTTGTTGGTGGTGGTGGTGGTGGTTTTGGGGTTGTTTTGTTTTGTTTTGGTAGAACAAGAGAGCTGAAAACTTAACTTCGATATCCTACAATCATCACTCCACATGCTTACATCTCCTCCTAATAAAGATAAGAAAACTGAAGACGACACAGACAATGGATCAGGTGGAAGGTTCCCCAGTTAGAATGAGTTGTATGCTACAACTTGAGTCAAATGATCTTCTGAGCAATTCTTTGCATTAACCTTACTGAATGTCTTACCACTCCAAGGAAGTCCTCTACAAGGCATAAATATTTGCTGTATTCATTCTTAGTTTCTTCTACTTATAAGTATCTAATGATGGATAAATTTGAGAAGAGAAATTCTTTGCTACTCTTATCCAATAGTAGAATGATCTCATGCCCATAATATGTTTGATTGAGTTTCTAAGGACGACAGTGGGATAAGTTAGCTGATTCACCAGCATGCACATGTTGTAATCATCGAATGGAATTTTGATTCAGGATGTGAAAACACCTCATTTATATTGTGCAGGTACATAGCTTTAAACATGGACCAGAAATTCATTCTTATTTACTTAAATACAACAGGGACAGGGAGACACAATGAAGGTGTATCTTTTATAAGGTGTTTATTATTTAAAAATGGAAATTAGTCAACTTCAAAGGGAAGGTTAGCAGCTGGTCAGACTCAGAAAACTGAGGTTTTAAAAAAAATCTACACATCTCTAATTATTTTACTTTTGTTCGCTCATACAATGAGCATCTGCCTTGTCTACTATAATCTCCAAGTGAGACCTGAGAGACTCTCTGTACTGCTGCTAAAGTTCCCCAGAAGTTTCTTTAATGACAGAGATGAGTTAAGGCACACATAGCAGCACATTCCTAAATGATACAGGGCTTTAGGGATAAGGGCTCTCAGACAATCAGACGCACAAGTTTAAATAAAGATAGAATTTAAGAAAAAGTCGAACCAAAACATTACGTCAATTTTTAGATAAGAATACACCAAATAAATGAACAATTTTTTTTGTAAATGCAAACTAAATCCCCACTACTCAGTTCTGGGGCAGAATTCACATCTCCTTTTGCAAAGCTTGCCAAACCTCTTTGCAAGAGCCAACATATTCAAACAAGGAAACTTGAAGCTAAACTTGTAGCTTGGTTTTTTTTACTCATTATTTAATGTATATAGATGTTTGCCCTGCAGGTGAGTTTGTGCACTAAGCAAGTGTCTGGTTCCCATAGAGACAAGATTATTAGTCATATCCCTTGGAACTGGGGTTACAGATGGTCATAAGCTGCCTTCTGTGTTCTGGGAATTGAACTATAGTCCATAGGAAGAACAGTCAGTGCTCTGAATCACTGACCCCTCTCACCAACCCCGGCTTAGTTTTATAAAGAAAAGAAATAGCATTCTTTTAAAGATCCCATGGATGCCGTAGATACACCAAGGAAGAACTCTCAAATTAAACTGATGTTAAGAAATAAGTTGTTCGTTTGGGTTTGTTCAGGTTTCTTAATGTGATTATAGCTATTGTAATAATTACCTTGTAGGGACAGATACATATTGTGACTGTGATATTGTTTCTTTCCAATGTTTGATCACTCTTCATGTGGCATTTATAATCTCTAAACATCTAAACCCTTCATCTTTGCAAAACACAGTAGGGTTACTTTTGTGCATGCTAAAAGCAAAATGCAAGTGTTTCGCATCTAGGTGTCTGGATTAAACAAAGCCATGATAATTATCCATGTGCTAGCTAGAGGCCCAGCAGTTCCATGTAATCTCTTACAGTCAACACACTGATCAGTGTGCTACTCCTGCTCTTTGGAGACAAACATTCTTTGCTAAGAATCAACTCTTTTTTTACCCTTGAGAGATCACCTCTTCTGACTTCATTCACGTACGAACAACGTACAGCATGAACTTTCATGATGGCATCTCACACACTGCCAACAGCATATTTCCAGTCCTATAAGTCATTCTGGAGCCTGTCTTTGGGCTCAACATTCTATCAACCATCATCATTGAAGTATGGAGACAATTGTGGCAAAAAATGAAATTTCCAAATAGATTAAAATTTTGCAATGGCCATCAAGGAGCACCCTCACAGGATGAGAATAGCTGGTAATTCTGTGTCTATCCATGTGTGCTTAAAGGAGAAATGGCCTCTTTGCCCAGTTCCTAGAATGTTGACAGTCCCTCAAGGCCAACTTTGAAGCTGAGACACCATTCGGTGACACTACCTGAAAAGTTTATCAGCCTCATTTTGAAATTTATTTTTAGGAAAAGATAAGTGTGAGACATAGTCAGATGTGTGTGGGGATATTGTACAGGCCCAGCAAGTGCCCGTATCACATGCAGGAAGTATATCAATCCCACATTAGCTGTTCCAGAGGTATTTATCACATTCAAAACTGCTCATTTAGCTTCAGTAGTATAAGGAAGTAAGGGTCTTCAAATCTGGGTGTTGGTGCTTAACTTAGTTCTGGAATGCTTGGCATATTTACATGTAGGGTGATTGTTTTAATGTTTGAAGCTTAAAGACTATTATAATTTAAAAAGAAAACACCTGGGGCAGGCAAACTGTAAAGCTCCGAAAGTGCCTGAGGAGGAGACTGAGAAGTGAAGGAAGAGAAAGGCATGCCTTTCAAGCCAGCATATAGACCAGGCACATGGTGGGCAAGCAGCCACATGGCAGGAAAATAAGGCTTTAGAGAAGATAATGGATCCAAAGTATCAGGGAAAAGGCTTAGCTAGATTCTGGCCTGAACCTTAAAGAAATAGGCAGAAAAGAGATAAAGGATACACAATCCCTTTCTGACTCATGCCTCAGGAGGGACACCCTCATGGTGTCTCAAAAGGATGGGGCTGGGGACAGGAGTCCTGAGGGAGGAAAGTGTAGCGTCTTATTGAAGAAATTTTTATTCTATGTCGTTAACATGACCTAGGGTGAGCCTTGACACATGCTCTACTTACAGCTAAACATCAATCATAAACTTGATCTACCATTAAGGAATGTGACTACATTGCTATAAAATAAAATGTTACGAATGAGAACATTTGATAATCCAAACTTATGAGCCCCTTTCCTACACATGTGGCAACTGTGATGTAGCTTTGCAACACTCTGCCCACCCTCTTTATTCCTGTTCGTCATGCAGGGTCTCCCATGTAGCTCCAAAGGGTTGCGACTAAACGTCTGACTTTCCTCTCCACCCACATCAGTTCCACAATCACCAACCTTCCTCGTGCTTCTTCACTTAGAATAAGAAACTGTCCCTTGGAATGTGCATCCTTCTGGTAACTGAAGTTTCCCCTCTTTCTGTTTTCAAGGATGGGAGGAACAGTTTTATTGGACACCAGCTGGGCGGGGTAGTAGAAGTGCCAAACAGCAAAGACCAACGGGTCAAGTCAGCCAGAGCCATTCAAATCACCTACTACCTCCAGACCTATGGTTCTGCCACTCAAGACCTCATAGGGGAGAAGTGGGAGAATGAGTTCTGTAAGCTTATGAGGAAGCTCCAGGATGAGCACCAAGACCTCCAACTGTACTCTCTGGCATCTTTTAGCCTCTGGAGAGACTTTCATAAGACCAGCATCCTGACCAGAAGCAAGGTCCTGGTGAGCCTCGTGCTGATCCTGACCACAGCCACCCTGTCCAGCTCCATGAAGGACTGCTTGCGCAGTAAGCCCTTCCTGGGCCTCCTGGGGGTGCTCACGGTATGCATTTCCATCGCCACTGCAGCCGGGATCTTCTTCATCACTGATGGGAAGTACAACTCCACCCTGCTGGGAATCCCTTTCTTCGCCATGGGTAACTATCCATCCTTGTGGTAATCGGATTCTTGCCGGTTTGGGGCAAGGTAGTACATTTCTTGGCTTCTCAGGTGGATATGATTGAGTTTTGCTTTGGTATGTCTGTGTGTGATTGTGTATTATTTTCCTTGGGGGTTTGTGTTTGTTTTGCCTTTTTGAGGCCTTCAAAGGACATTATAGAATAACCAAACCATCCTTCCCTTTAAGCTAAGGATGTCAAAAGTCTTTAGATTGCACAATATGGAATTTCTCTACTCAGTTTCCTCATTGCCGATAAATTAGAAGTATCCGATATAAAAATAAGGAGAGTTGGTGCTTATTGCAAACATAATTTTGTGCTACCAATCGTAGCCATCTTCAGGGATAGTGACAGGACAGTTAATGACTGTGACAAATGAATAGTCTAAGGACAACTTATATGTCATAATCTCAAATATCTTCTAAAGTAAACTCAAATTCAGTTAATAGTTTTGCCCAGAACCTACTCAATGATTTTACCTGTGTAAAAAAAATTAAAAATAAAAAAAAACCTGCCTAATGCCACTTAGATATATTATCCAGTTTATATGTTTATCTCTGATTAAAATATCATCCTTAGGATTATTAATTTTCTTCCAGTCAGACATAAATGATGTCATAACTATTAAAAAATGGTGTGTGTATGCATGCATGTGGATGGTGTATATGTATGGATATTTACTGGGAACAAACATGAGCAAGGACTCAGTGACAGAGTGAATATGTCTTATTGATAAAGATATTTGTGGTATTTGCCAGGTTCTGTTCTATGCAGGGTAATCATGTATAACAATTCCTAAACTGAACCGCTAGGTGCTGAACTGACAGGGGCAAGGTATCCATAAACTATAACGATTGACTTTTCATGGACTAGCTTAAAATCACTCATAAATAAGTTCCACTATTCAAATGCTAAATACACAGCCATATACATAGAAAACTTTCTATGTGGCTCAAGTACCTTTTTGTTTTTTTACCTTCACAAACATGTTTGTAAATAACAGAAGGCATGTAAATTATACAAACTGACATCAGATGTCTGTGTTCGGAATCCAGCTTCATTATAGCTTAATGAGCTGGCTCATTTATCTAAACATAATCTTGCATAAAATACCAATAGGTCTTCAAATGATTGTTTTCAACATAATATGACATAATTAAAAATAATAGTTGAAAGTAAATGCTAAACAAACATCAACAAGTTTTAGCAGGTAACATTGTGTGACAACTCCGTGAATTCCACAGCGATAAGGAAACAACCTTTGGCTTCGTGGAACTGAGTCTTAAAATTTTTGCATCGCATTACGAATGAATATTCGTTAGCTAACAAAATAACCTTTGCACAAAACATGCAAAATGTTTTCCCATTAGTGATAACGATGAGTCAGAGACTAGATCATTTGTACGTTTTATTCCTTTGTAAATATTCAAGTTTCTTCTTGACTTGACAAATGACACAAAATTTCTAAAAATTATAAAATAAAACTCACAAATAAAACAAGACTATGTCAAGCCTAATCAAAACCAGTAGCACCTTAATTGTGGGATAGAAAGATGTTTTTCAGAAAAAGAATAGGATTATCCATTCTATAAAAATAAGGTTAAAAAAAAAAAACACTACCTGGTGCTAGATTGTAATGTCAGCTCTACAAAGGCAGTGGGCTGTTTATTTTCCTAATAGCAAGAACACTGAAAACCATAGTGCTAGAAAAGTCCAGACCTATCGCACACACTTTGTGCCTATCTGCTAACCTTTGCCATCACTAATCAACTCTGGACCCTGTGGACATAGAGTGTAAGAAGACAGGGCAGGGGTATCCATGGTACTGAGATCTGAGGGAAGTGTGCCACTGTTCTCTGAAGGAAAAGCAATAAAAACCCACAAGTATGTGTTTAAACATTCTGCTTTATCAAGATCAAGATTCTGTTTTCATTCCGATTTTTTGCATATGTTGTATGTTATGCTGAATACTCAGGAGCGTCAATTCTGAATCTTCATGTGAAAATGAAGATTGGGGCTATTTATATTAAATTTAAAGATGCTTCAGCCTTATTCACCATTCATTGAATATAGGATTTTGTCATCCCTTTCAAAATCCCGCCAACCTCTAACCAGAGAGAGACAGACAGAAGGAAAGATAGACACACAGAGACAGAGAGAGGCTGACTGACTAATAATTAGGAAAATCACATGACCTTGCATCCAGAGCATCAAACAAGCAAAACTAGGAGTCACAGAAAACACATGGTTGCCAAGGGGTCGAAGGAGAATTTGATGTTAAATATAAATAAATACTGTTTGTCAAATGCCTATTTGCCTGTGGAATGCACAACATTGGTTGATGCAAACCCTTTGGTGAATTAGTGTTCATGAGTGTACAGACTCTAAAATCAATAGTAAATGGGAGGGAGCACAGCCAACACTTCTTGTAAACCTCTATTTCTGTCCTGGTCTACTTTCTGTTACTGTGATAAAGCATGAACAAAAGCAACTTGGCGGGAGAAGAGTTTATTTGACTCACACTTTCACAGCATAATCCATCATGAGAGACATTGAGGCAGGAACCTGGAGGCAGGAACTTAATCCGAAAACATGGAGAAGTGCTGCGTACTCCTTTGCTCTTTAAACTAACATCCAGCTACCTTGCTTACACCTCACAGAACCACATGACTAAGGAGATCCCCCAACCACGTATTGGGCACTCGTATATCCACCATTAATTTAAAAATACCCACCGCAGACTTACACCAATCTGATGGAAGAATGCTCTTAATTGGGGTTCCGTCTTCCCCAATGACACAAATTTGTGTCAAGTTGACAAAGTAGAAAACAAACAAAAAAATCTTTTTTTGTCTATATTATATAGATGTATAGTTTATTCTATTTTATATAGAAAAAATGAGTATAGACAATTTTACTATCTTCTTGGAAAGATTTCATATGCCAAGATTTAAAACCTTTCACCCTCATCAAAGCTGATTTCCAGAGCTGTATATTGCCAATTGTGGTGTCTGTTCTGTAAACCAAAGAGGCACATATCGGGATACCTTTAATCTTGTGTCTTTCTTTTGTATTCATTATGTATTTTTGATCCATTTGATGGCCCTATGTCATTTCAGAGGCACATAAAATATATCTAAATATCCTTCCTTTTTAAAGCCAGTTCCTGATTTTATAATTTTTCCTGAGGCTCCCTTGAGCTAAGTTTTATTTGTCATGTTACATATTCCATATTTTGGCTTTAAAGGTGACTATAGGTACAGAGTCTCTCAACACTCAACAAATCCAGACATAGAATGCACTTTTCAACTGCCTGAAATGATGCAAGCTGCCTTATCAGTTGATATTTACTGACTGCAATACAACTCAAGGTATTTAGAATTAGTGCCAAAGGCTTTGAATTAAACTATTGCAAATCCATTCCTTATCCTCATAAATTTTATATATAGGTCCAAGAGAAGAGAGAGATGGGACAAGAAAATGAAGAAATGTAAACTTTGCCATATTGTTGAAAAATAAAGCCAAATGTCAAAGTAGAATGGCATGCTTGGTAAAGAGCATTTGTGGACAATAGAGGGTAGAGAAACATTACTAAGAACTAAAATTAAAGTAAGAATCTAGGTGAGATTAAAAAACAAGCAATATAGAAATTGGAAAAGTTCTTCTAGAAAGAGACGGGAATCTGAGAAGAAGAGGGGATGGCTGGAGTAGAATGGACAGCAGACTGAGGAGAAAGGCTAGAAAGGGTACGGGGAGATTCTATGGGGCACTGAACAGCTAACACTTCAAGTTTTAAGTGTGAAGGGGAGATAGACTACTACATGAAGCATTCTGAGACAAAATGTGTGCTCAGATAGTTGCATAAGTCAGTCTGCGGGAGAGCAAGAATGAGGATAAAGGTTATCACAAGGCCAGTCTTGCATCAGGGACAGCCTAACATATCATCAGAACAGTGACAGTGGAGAAAAATGAATTCAACTCGGAATGCGTACCTACAAGTCAAAGTGACAGGATTTGCTGAAGGACTGGGTGTGTTCTATAGGAGAAAGGGGTGTCAAGGGCACCTTCAAGGCTTACAGAGTGAATAATTAATAGATTGCAGCTACCCTTGACTGTGCTTAGATGGTCTTGGGAGAGATGAGTCATGTGTTGAGGGGACAGTAGTCAAAAGTTTAGGTTTGTATCTGCTAAGTCAATGCCATCCATTAGGTATCCAACTTTGGAAATGTAGATAGGACTAGGCGTGTAAACCTGTGTGGAGACCAGGTTCAGAGGTTGGAGCTGTTTGAGTTGTCTTTGCATTAAGAATACTAAATAGTCTGAAAATCTGCTAAGGTCAACTAGAAAGGTGATCATAGATGACATTAAATGCCTTTGGCTCAAATCTGAAGCACTCTAATATTTTCCAACAAGAAAGATGGGATGATCCAGAAAAGGAACAATAAAAATTATTAGACAATAGAAAAGGACTGGAAACCAAAAAGAATAGTGTCCCGGAAGCAAATTAAAGATATCTGTGAAGGAGCAGGATACCAAACCTGTAAGAGATTCTAATGCCTTATGCCCAGTGAGAACTGAGAAGTGGCCTTTGATTCATCAATCTGAAGGTCAGGCCTGGGTGTCTTTGATAAGCACTGCTTTGAGTAATGTTGTGAGTGAAAAGGTCATTTAAAGATGGTCAATGGGGGGGGGGAGGTCAAAAGATAAATACAATGAGTAAGAATGGTGCCAGCTACCTTAGTATTATTTGTTTTAATTGGGGAGTAAAGACATTTATGTATGTCAGGACATGGTCAAAAGATGGAAAACTTCCTAGTGAAGAAATAAAGAACAACAGAAATTATAAAAAGAATGTAATGTGAGCAGAGAAGGTTTTGCATTTGGAGCCTCATTAGCTTTATATAAGACCACAGCCAGGACAGAAGAATCCATAGCTAGAGTTATATGAGTGGAAGCCTGCATGTGAAGGTTTTGTTCTGTGGCTTCAACCTTGTCAGTAAATTATTATGGAAATCGGCAGCGGAGAATAACCATTAGAAGGGAGTATTGGGTTTTTTGTTTTGTTTTGTTTTGTTTTTTGAAAATAAAAGAAATGTGAAACAGTCACTTAAAAATGTTGGGGCTAAATTTTAAGTTTTGGGAATTGCTAGGGAGTGCTAGGAACCAATCACATTCGTGGTCTTGGTTTTAGTAAACCAATCAGTGAGTGAGTGTGCTGAACTTGTAAGCACCCCAGCCACACCAATAGCTGGAGGAAGAAGGTGAATTTGATCAGAAAAAAAAATTAAAGCACAAAACTTTTTGATACTGTGGCATTATATTGTCATCTGCAAAGTCCATGCTTGAGAACAACATAGTTGGATTACAAAAAAAATAATAAAAATGAAAGGCCAATTTTTACATTTTTGTTGGGTCACACTCATAGCAAGCTATCTTGGAGCATGTGCACACATTGAACAGAGCTTGACTAAAGCAGTGTTGATCTTGTTCACATGACTGGTACCCCATCTTGGATCTCTGAAGGATAGTTTCATTTTGGACCATTGGCCTGAGCATCTAAATAGGTTCTTACCAGTATGATGTTCTCTGAATTGTTAGACTACTTATATGAGATCAAGGAACTCCTACAAAACATTTTTCAAGAAAGCTACTCAGAAAGTACAAGTCTAGTTGGCATGCCAAATTTGCATCATATCAGAACTATCATATGTTCTTGGGTGCAGGCAGGGTTCAAGAATGGGACAGTAGAACTCCATGTGTTAAGGATATCTATCATTGGTAGAATAACATTTCAGGAGGGCGTTTAGAACAGGAGTTACTATTCTGGCCATTATTGGGAAATGTGGAGCAAGAAGCAAAGTAGAATCTAGAGATGCTTGATACAAAAGTTTTTCAGAATACATCATTCTGAAATTATTAACTGAATTATTAACAAACCATTAACAAAATGTAGCAACAGTTCCTGGGATCTGTAAATAACTTGAAACACACTATAGGTGATTTGTTCAATATGTAATACGCACTGCAGAAGTATGTTGCTTTCAGAAAGGACAAAGGAGAAAAACATCCATGACCCCCATGAGGATGAAGAAAGATACTTGTAATTCCCTCAATCCCAGTAGTACAGAAACAGAGGAGGAAGAATAGAACCATCTTCAGAAAGCAATTCTTAGAAGCAGTGTACATACACAGGAGCAGCCAGTTTTCATTAAAGCAAGGCTCTAGAGATATCGAGATCTTGGTGATGAAATTATGTCTTCAAGAGCACTTTTTTGGAGATTGGGAGTAATGAGAAAATGGTCAGAGCAGGAAATATGTCGAACTGTATGGGAATATGACTCCCGAGGAGAGAACTGAGTCCCTTGCACCATGTTCAGTACTCAGTTAGGGGAAATGAATGGCAATAGTAGTAGTGGTTCCATAACAGCTTCCCATCTAATCAAATTAAAAGATCTTCAAGCTCCAGAAACTGTTCTCTCTTCATTTCTTGTCTCTTCCTCCTCTCCATCCTTCTCTTTCCCACCATCACCTCATCTCATCTTCCTCATCTGCCCCTCTTTTTTCAACTTTCCTCTTCTTCCATTTCATCATCCCCCTCCCTTTCCTGCTCCCCTCTTCCTCTCTTCTCCATCTTCTTGCCTTCTATATCCTATAAGACATTTTCCATACATAATGTTTGTATTTGAGGTGTTCCTGGCCACTCAATGAAAGATCATGAGCATTTCCTAGCTCCTTCTGCCTCAGTGCTTTTTGGAATTCATCATTTTTTTAAGTATAAACCATTTAACTTGTTCTTTATCTACTTCCCCTCACCGGAATGCAAATTCCTGCAAAATATGCATTTACCTTGTACCATTCCAGTACCTCCTGTGATGACAAGCAGCGTCTGATGTAGAATAGACTTGATAAACATACATACATATAATGATCAAACGGCCTATCAGTGTATTCAGATAGGTTTGGATGTATTAGAGAATCATTAAACCAAAGTAATGTGTCATAGGAATCATTTATATTTCATCAAGAAAAAAGGAGAACAGAAAGGATGGGAAATGTAAAAACAAAACTGCTACATATGGTGCTTCAGTAACATAATTTTCTTTGGTTTCATAGATACATGTATACAAAAGATCATGATGCAAAATGAATTTCATAACATAGACTACTGTCAATATTGTCTTAAAAGACAGTATAGTGCTTGGGTGAGTAATACTGGTAAAAGAAACACATGGAAGAACTCATCAGAGTTGCAAGTAGTACCTGGTCTTGTTGGGAGTAGACTTAAGAGAGGACTGTTTTACCTTTAACATGCTTGTGTCACATGCTACATGGCATCTGACTTAGAATTTTCCCTCTGGAGAATGCAACCATGACTACTTGGCATCATTACTATTGTCTAAAGTACTCACAGTGGGATTTATGAACACTGAGTTGCCATGGTCCACCCTCAGCATGAGGAAGATCCTAAAAAGGAGGGGAAAGGGAGTGGCACTGATCCAATAATGACTAGACATCAGTCGTGAATGCAGGCTATCAGTTCAAGTGTTCTCTCTTTACCGGAGGATTCTCATCATTCTTCCTTCTTTTTCTTTTTCTTTTTTTACCATATGCCTTCTTTTCATTCTTTTGCCTTCTCCCAACCAGAGAGCCTAAACCCAGTCTTTTAATTATTAAAGCTACACTTTCAAGACTTTGAACATTGTTGTATTTAAGAAATCCTTAAATTTACATAAATGTTATGAATCCAAGATCATAAATCCCAACCCATGCTTCCTTAAAACAGAAACTAAACACAAAGAAAAAGACCATTTCCTTATAGTCTTACACAGCCTTTCCTACTTTTATATAAGAACAGAAAGGTGACAGACTACTAAGGTAAAAACAATTTCTTACAAAGTTTTAAGATGTATGCAAGTAAAGCAGTCAGCTCTCTCTCTAATACCTCTCTAGGCATCGTCATCTCCAATATTTCAAGTAACCAGGAGAACAAAGCACTAACTTTTTATGTGCTTCTGCATCATCTTTTAATTCTCTGATCTTTGATTCTTTATTCTAGCAATTCCATTGCCTTGTGTGCTCTCCAGATACTTGTTTCTAGATCATACATAAGCCTCCTCCTACAGACAAACTCATCTATCACTTGTTTTGTAGAGATTCTTCCTTCTTTTCTTTTCCATGACTTTTCTCCTTGAGACCTTTAACTCTCTATCCTTGATGTCCCCAAGTTCAGCCTGGCTAATTAATGCAGCAGTCATTGGACCGGAGAGCACATGTATCTCCTCAAAATTCCAAGTTCCAGGCCAAGCCTGGCAATGAACTATTTCTACAAAGGACCATGTAAGCTTTAATGGCCTCTGTGGTTATATTGTCTAGATCCCTTCCCATGACCCTAAAGGCCAAGCAGAAAGCCTGTTCCTTGTCCTTCGAAGCCTCATGGCCACCTCTCTTCCTCATTCTTGAAAACTGTATCTGTTTCATATACTATGGACTGATTAGCTCACAGTAATGGAGGAAGTATAGTCCCCAGAAATATTGAACATAAACACATAGATCAGCTTCAGGGCAACAGCAACCAGCAGCATACATGAGGATCAAAGGTCTGGTGATTTTCCAGGGGCAGGAACTGCGTCACACCACCCCTTATATAGCCATGCTGGACCAGCATTTATTCATTCTTAGCTTTCTCAGAGTTGAAAGTTTTGTTTGTTTCTTGAGCTAGATGTCTTAATATGTCCCACATGCTATTATTTATTTTTAATTTCCTTACATTGTTCTCTGTTCTTCTCTAGCTTTGGCACGGCCCCCATGAGTCCATTTCAATGAGTAAAGGCACTATCATAGTTTCCTTTCTATTTTCTATAATGAGATACATTGACAAAAGCCAACACAGGAGAAGGGGTTTATTTTAGTAATTTTAGTTCACAATGGACAGGTTATAGTCCATTTCAGAGAGAAAGTCGGAGCAATAGGAACTTTAGACTGCCAGTAGTGTCATACCCACACTGAATAACAGAGAGAGATGAGGACAAGCATGCTTACTTGCTTGCTTAAGCTCAGCTCAGTTTCTGATACATGACCCCTACCTACAACCTAGGAATTGGTGCCACCCACAGTGAACTGGGTCTTCCCACATTTATGAGAAATTTCTCACAGCCACGCTTTATGCCAACCCAATGTAGATAATCCTTCATTAAGACTCTCTTCCCAGCAGATTCTAGGTCATGTCAGGTGGACAATTAAAACTACCCATCACGTTCACTTTTCTCTTTTGGTAGACCTTTTAAAGGGAGAGAGAGAAGATCTTAGCATAACAAGTCATTGAAGCTTACATCAAATATTGGAGGTAGCATTGAATAGTATGTACTCAGTGTATAATGCTATCCAAAACTAATTATACTTATAAGCTGACTCTTGATCCCTTAAGGTTTTATAGACTCTATAGCAGTGGTTCTCAATCTTCCTAGGGCTACAACCCTTTAATACAGTTCCTCACTTTGTGGTGACCTCTAACCATAAAATTATTTAGTTACTACTTTTTAACTATTGTGAATCATAATGTAAATGTCTGATATGCAGGGTATCTGATATATGAGCCCAGTGAAGGGATCATTTAACCCCCTAAGGGGTTGTGACCCACAGGTTGAGAACTGCTGCTTTGAAATCATCCTCTACCTTTGAATATGTTTTTCATTAAAGTAGTTGTTGGAGTACTGAAAAGAATTTAAAAACAAAGAACACTGCTAAATAGCACAATTTTACTCAGAGTAAAAACCATGTAGACTAGTTCTGAAGAACTTAATTTGAGGCCAGTTGATATATTAAGTTACACTCTTTAAGTGAAAATAGGTGTAAATATTCCTCTCACTGCTCAATTTGTAGTGCTTCTATTTTTAGTGTTTAGATTAGATGGCAATTCCTGATTGGAGAGTAAGCAGATAGGGAAATGAGTAGAGCAGCAATTTATCCACATTGCAGAATGACGGATATGCCAGAGAGCTTAAAGTCTCCCAACTTGGGCATCTGAGCAGTCCTCAAATACACGTCCATCAAACACAGCCTCAACCATCCTCGTTAATTATAGTTGACGTGGATGTCAAGTCAGAATGTTCCAAGAAAAATATTTCTGACATAGGGCAGCTGTAATTGCCAAGCAGAACGTGATTTTCTGCAGAGCAGCCTCAGAGTACGCGCTGCCGTTCACGCTCTGGAAACAGCAAGCTGAGAATACAATAAAGCTTACGTCATTGCTTTTCCGATGGAAAAATAAAGCCCTTGGCAGGTAAAATTTACTCTAAAAGTGAATTCTTATTACCTACATAAATTTGAGTCTTAAGCCAGAGTTTTCATGCCTTTTCATCTAATACAAGAAAAATTTACCATAGGGGAAAAAAGAAATATACTATATGTTTATTTGGGGACCCTAAAGGACTACGTTTAAGAATTGAGGCATCTTTGAGCAAGTGATTCCAGCCGATTTTCTGAAACAGTGTTTACTTGTACGTGTGTCAAATATCTGTTTATCAGATTTGTTGATTACTTGGTATTTTTACTTTTTTATTCTCTCTGTGTCTCTCTGTGTCTCTCTGTGTCTCTCTGTCTCTCTGTATCTGTCTCCGTCTCTGTCTCCCCCCCTCTCTCTCATGATTAGTATTGTGACACATACATGTATATATAAATACAACCTCCTGAGCTGAGTCCTTCTAGTGCTTACAGATGACCAGTTGGGGATTAGATTACCAATTAGCAGCCTCATCCCTAAAGAAGACTGGTCCTCCTTCTCTCAGCACCCTATCAGACCTCCCTCTTCTCTGGGACCCCTAAGTCTCTCCAGGGTTAGGTACATCTTCTCTGACTGAACCCAGACCCAGCAGTCCTCTGCTGTATATGTGTTGGGGGCCTCATATCAGCTGGTGTATGCTGTCTATTTGGTGGCTTCGTGTCTGGGAGATCCTGGGGGTCCAGGTTAATTGGGACTGCTGGTCCTCACATAGGGTCATCCTCCTCCTCAGCTTCTTCCAGCTTTTCCCTAAATCAACCACAGGGATCACCATCTTCTGTCCATTGATTAGGTATAAATATATCTTCTGTCCGTTGATTAGGTATAAATATATACACTTTACTTTCAGCTGCTTGTTGGGCAGTCAGTATAGGCCCCTGTTTGTAAACACACCATAGCATCAGTATTAGTTCCAGGCCTTGGATCCTACTCCTGAACTGGATCCCATTTTGAATCTGTCACTGGACCTCTCTCCTCCATTTAGTGTGCCTTCAGTTCTTTCAGACAGGAACAATTCTGGGTCAGAGTTTTTTACTATGGGATGGCAACACCATCCCTCTACTTGATGCCCTGTCTTTCTACAGGAGGTGGGCTTTACAAGTTCCCTCTCCCCACTGTAGGGCATTTCATCTAGGGTCCCTCCCTTTGAATCGTGAGAGTCTCTCACTTCCCACATCTCTGGTATAGTCTAGAGGGTCCCCTCACCTCCTACCTTCCATGGTTACTTGTTTCAATTCCTTCTGCTGGCCTTCAGGACTTCAGTCCTTTCCCCCCCACCCAATACCTGATCATGTTCCCCTCTTCCCCTCCCTGTCCCCTTTCCCACTGAGGACCCTCCCCCATCCCTCTCCTAAGATTGCTTTCTTCTTCCTCCCAAGTGGAATTGAGGCATCCTCACTTGGGCCCTTCAGCTTGTTAGCCTTCTTGAGTTCTGTGGCTTGTACCCTGGGAATTCTGTACTTTTTGGCTAATATCCACTTATTAGTGAGTACATACCATGCATATCCTTTTGGGTCTGAGTTGCCTCACTCAGGATGATATTTTCTAGTTCCATCCATTTGCCTGCAAAACTCACTATGTCCTCATTCTTAATAGCTGAATAGTATTCCATTGTGTAAATGAGCCACATTTTCTATATTCATTCCTCTGTTGTGGGACATCTGGGTTCTTTCCAGATTCTGGCTATCACAAATAAGGCTGCTATGAACATAGTGGAATGCATGCCCCTGTGGCATGGTGAGGCATCTTTTGGCTACATGCTCAAGCTGGGCCTTCAAGTAGATCTATTTCCAATTTTCTGAGGAACCATCAGATTGTTTTCCAGAGTGGTTTTACCAGTTTGCAATTCCACTAACTGTGAAGGAGTGTTCTTCTTTCTATACAACCTCGCCATTCTGTGCTGTCACTTGAGTTTTGGATCTTAGCCATTATGAGTGGTGCAAGATGGAATCCCAGGGTCATTTTGATTTGCATTTCCCTGATGACTAAGGACTTTGAACAATTCTTTAAATGCTCAGCAATTCAAGATTCCTCTGTTGTAAATTCTATTTAGAGAGACCCCATTCCTGTTTAGAATACCGCATTTTTGATTGGGATGTTTGGTTTCTTGGTGGCTAGCTTCCGAGTTCTTCATATATTTTAGATATTAGCTGTCTGTTAGATGTGGGGTTAGTGAAGATTTTTTCCCCAATCTGTAGGTTACATGATTCGTCTCATTGGCTATGTCCTTTGCTTTACAGAAGCTTTCGAGTTTCATAAGGTCCTATTTATCAATTTTTGATCTTAGAGCCTGAGCCATTCGAGTTCTGTTCAGGAATTTTCCCCAGTGCCATGAGTTCGAGACTCTTTCCCACTTTCTCTTCTATTAGGTTCAGTGTATCTGGTTTTATGTTGAGATCCTTGATTCACTTGGACTTGAGCTTCCCTCTTATAAGGGTTACAGGAGATAAAGTCTCCTGATTGCCAAGAAAGATGGTGTGAGAGAGTGCTAAGAGATTTGATTATGGCATAATATTTAGTTCTACTCCTTCCCAGAGTCTGTCTTATAGATCAGGATAATGATACAGTGGCAAAATTGTCAATGTTATAACACCATTCACCAAGTTGACAAGAGATAAAAATGTTAGCGATGCATTTCAGTAATCTCTAAGCATTGAACTACATATAAGTCCTAACAAAGCTTGCTTTCTGCGCGCAGTGTATAAAACACTAGTTATTACGCAGTGATGCTGTAAACCACAGCAAGGGGACATCTTGTAAATATTCTGGGTCTCAAAAAATACTGCAAAATTCCTTCTTTGTTGTCTCCCAGATTCATCCTTGTTCTTCCTCCTAAATCTCTCTCCATAGTGGAGAGCTGTCCCCCTTGCTGGATTCTACCCTTTAGTGCCACTTATCAGCGTCTGACTGAATCAGTAGAGCTTGCTATGACCTAAACAAAGTTTCTGTTGAGACTGGGAGACAATCTTCCTTTACTCTCCCAATACTGATCAAATATATTCAGTCTTCAGTGTGTGATCCCTTCCCTGTTTCAAATGGTCTGGGGGTTCTTCCTCATTATGGAGTTCTTCCTCTCCCCATAATCTCCCAGTGACAGTTTTCTCGAGTTATGTTATTTCAGTTGCCACTGAAATATGTTACGTTATTTCTTTAGCCACTCAAATTATGAGTTACACTGGAAAAAATCAAAAACATAAACAAACAAAAAACCCACAATAACAACAACCAAAAAAAAAAAAAAAGAGTACCAAATATCACAGTACGAGTTTTGAATCTTGATAACTCTCTCCATCCCTATTTCAACACTGATAGCAAGAGCTGTAATTAAACAGCTCAGCCCTGCTGTGTTCTAATGACTGCCTGGCCCAGGGACAGTGGTTCATCTGAGGAGGCTAATGAGTTCTGTTTGCCTCTGTATGGCTTCTAACTTCAAGCACCTTTACATTCCTTGCTGTGGTCAAATGAAAACTTTTATGTCCCCATGCACAGGCTGGTTCCTGTCTAATAATGTTCTTTCTTTCTTTTTTTTGAGAAATTTCTGGCACATTTTATTTATTCTAATTTTCAGGGTTCCATATATATATATATATATATATATATATATATATATCTCCAACTCAGAAATGGCTATTGGTTTCCTTTTCTGCTTTCTCTGCACGCTTGTTTACATGTCTATTTCTAACTCTCCTGCTGAGTTTCAAAGCCTACATTAAGGGAGAGAGACTATTTTTGTATCCCCAGGCAGGAGAAGAGGGTTGAGCATTGTGTGGGAGGTATTTTAAAGTTATGCTGTACTGCCTGAATGGAGGGCTGCCTCGCCGTTTGACCCACTATGTATCCTGGGCCTCACCCTGGAGTTCCCAGAACAGTTATGTTGGTTCTGTTTAAAATATCATGCCATACTTTCTATCTTTTATTTTTCCTAATCCTTGTTCTAGAATAGTGATTCACTTCTAGGCACTGTATGACTGACCCTCTCTCCTTCAACCTCTGGCTTTTCTTTTGGTCTGGTCAATGGCACACGCAAGAGGAAGGCAAAGAGAGTCAAAGAGCTCTCTGTCCAGCTCCTGCCTGCCTTGCTGCAGCACTGTTTCATTGACACTAACTCTGTAGAGGAAGTCAGACTCTCTCTCTTTTATCCCCAACTCTCACTGATCCTTGGTCACACTGTTCAGAGCATTTACTTCATAGGACTTAATACTCCTAATAGCTTCTTGTTCTTGATAATATTAAGATGCCAACATCCTTCATTTATTTGTTTTGCCATTGGCTCTGAGCGTATCTACATAAATAGTTCTTTAATATTCAATGGTGTAATCAGACCATCTAAAGGATTTCTATGCCCTGCCAAGCCTTGCAAATTTTGCCTAGCTACGACCGAGAACCCCAGTATTGAAAAGATAGGTATTAGCCCAGGATACCTCAAGACCAAGTTCTTAGCACAATAGGGATAGAAGAGTAAGAGACAAAGACAAAAAATTGAGTACGAGAGAGAGGGAGCAGGGATATTAGGGGAGGGGAACAAAGGACTGCCTCTGGATAAAGAAGAGACAGGTATGGCCCATAGGAAAATGGCAGTTTATAAAAGGAAAAGGGAAAACACCGTGTCAGGATGAAATGTTTAATTTTAACTGGGCATGTTAATTAGGCGAGCCAAAGGGGGCTTTTGATTGCCGGACTTCAAAACTTTAAAAGCCCGACCTTGATAGTCAGCCTCAGGAGGAGGAGGTTGTAGACAAGTAAGAGAACAGAAGTTGGGGTCTAGCTTTAAGAATGCAATCTAATGGCTTTAGGCATAGCAGAGGGAATCGGGAAAAGGGCAGGGACTGCAAGAGAACCAAGTTCGCCATGCATAGCTGGCTAGGGTATCTTTGAGTATTCTCTTAGATTTGAAGTCGTTCCCAGAAGCCCATACACTTACTCTAGCTGTTGTCAAGCAAATGTCAGGGGCAAGGGATGTCACTCACTACCAAATCACATCCTGACCATCAGCAGCCTGACGGTGGATATTGTCCAGCATGTGAGCACATGCCCTTGTCCGTTTCAAGTTCACAACCCCCTTAATTCGTGGCACATTAGATCTCCCTTCAGAGACCAGGATGCAGTCACGATTCACTTCACCCACCCTCACAGTTCCTGGGATACGCTTTCCCTAATAAGTTGAGATTCCGATGCCAAAGCTTCCATGCAGACTTCATTTTAATTTTTAAATCTGTCTCTGCTATTGTGATAAATGTGTTCCGTGAGGAAAAAAGCGTGAAAAATAAAATACTTTAATTCGTTTGTGTCTTTATCATCAGTCCTGGTAAAAGTTGAGGCAGTCATTAATAGCAACCATCTTCTCTAAGAAGTAAGGATGAGGGACGATCCCTCGGAGAACACTGGGTCCCGGGGGGGGGGGGGACGTCACTTTTAGATTGTGGTGGCTATTTTCTTCCTTATACCTAGTTCAAGCTAAAAGTAGATGGATATAAAAATGTTGTCTTTAAAGTCAGAATTTCCAGATATATATATATATATATACTGTCTGTCCTTGTTTTGTGCCATGATTCCTGTGCTTCCGCAGATAAAAATAGCGCTGGCACTGAGTCCTGGCCCTCAGCTCTGGAGGCTTCTCTCTGTGTTGTCCACCCTGATCCTGAAGGCCTCTCAGTATTGCAGCTTTCCAAGCATTTTGTTCTTATTGAGTATATGTGCTTCATTCTACACAAAGCCATTCATTCTCCATCCTCGCAGTTGACACAAATCCATCCACCAACCTTTGCATTACCATTAATGCTGTTTTCTGTTGTCCCCAGAGAGAAGGCTTTAACTTTTATTTTCTTCTTTAATTAACTTATTTTTGAGATTATACTCACATCATTTTCCCCTTCCCTTTTCTCCACCCAAACACTCCCATATACCCCTTCTTTGCTTTCTTACAAAGTCATGGCCTCTTTTTATATTAATTGCTGTTACATGCAAATATGTATTCCTAAAGATGTAAGTGCATCCTGCTAAGGCTATATAATGTTATTTGTTGGTGTGGTAGGTTTTTTAAATTTGCTTTTACCTTTTTAAAAAAAATAGTGCACTTTTGGTATTGGAAGATGGAGAAGCACCATATGAAACAGTAGTCAATGAATATAGCCTTTGCCCATGTCAATTGATGCTAAGATAAACATATAAACATAGAGAAGTAAAACAACTGAGATGTCTTCATCTGTACTGTTTTTATGCTACTTTCACATTTAATGATAAATCAAGAATCTCTGTGCATGTAGACAATGTACAAAATCCATCTTATCTTTGATAATATTAATATGTCAGTGCATGTGAGACTCCAGCTCAGTGGAAGAAATAGGATATTATGAGTGCTATAGCCGCCTCTGGAGGGTCATTCTAGGCACATTCTGCTCCCTGCAATCACTGGTATGCTGGCTTTTACAATGGCCACCTTTAGCTTTTTTTCGATCTTCACTACCTATCTAACTTATTATATATATGTAACTGCACAGTATTGTCTCTGTTGTATATTCTGACACCTTCCATGATAGATGAATTATAGAGTCAGCCTAGGTGTTCATTGAAGGGGTGATTCGTTAATCTGCTCTAAACTTCGTAGAGGGTGCCTGTGCACTCCTCATTACCAGCACAAATGTTTCAAATTCAAGAAAGAAAAACACACATGCAGCCTTATTTCTAATATGCCCTAAGTGGCTCAATGGCTGGGCCACTCCCAAACTTCCATGTTGCTAGCACCTCCCCTCCAATATTCCTGACTTATTACTTACTAAAATCCATATTTCGTATCTGCTACTCCAGACCCAGTTGAGGGAGTGGCCCCTGGGGCAACTTTTTCCTGATTCTTACGTGATTGTAAGCTTTCTCTCCTGCAGCTCTTAGGCTTGACATTTCTGCTTCTCTAGCATCGAGAGTCTAAAAATTCCTACTTCCTGTGGTCCCTTGCCTGAGAAATCTTAAGTCCCTCCTGCCCAGTCATTAGCTGCCCCAATTAGAGCCAACTCGGGGCAGGGATCAGTGATCTCTTACATGCAGATGTGCAAATTCCCGTGTAATTTGGGAACTCAATTAACATAAGAGATAAACCAAATCCATAGCCAAATTCAATAACTGTTCATTACTTGAGGAATATTTTCTATTTTTATGGTAAATGGACTGTGTTACCAGTTTAAAGTACCCCTCTATATCTATTTTTATCATAGCACTAGTCCCCAGAATTTTGTTTTTAATTTAAAGATCACAGTACACATTATAGTGCCCACCCTAACCCATGGGATATATTTTCTTAAAACTTCATAGATAAGTATTTCCTCCTCTCTCTCTTGCCTTCTCTAAATCCTCCTCACATTCATGGTCTCTTACACATAAATATCAAATATATGGTGTATACTAAATTTTATAAACAAGAATATATTTTATTAAACATAAATGGTATCTTTAAATATAGCCTGAGGATTCCATTTAGTCTTGCTCATAGTGTATGTGTTTAGTGTTTACTACTCAGGATTGCATAACCTATTACTGAGCTCGTCCCTGGAAAGGACTCATTCCCTCTCCCTTAGTAGCCCTTAATTATCTACAGTTCTTCACCCATAATCATGGCCTGGTGCAATTTCCCCAATCCACGTTGGTATGTCCATTAGTGGTATCATTTTTTAAGTCTTGTTTAAGTGACTATACTATTGAGATTTCACAGGAGCACCTTCCCTATCACATATAAAAAAACACAATATCATAGCAGACAAACTAATCTTAGGCCCCTTTGCTGTGTTTATGCCCCATCTCAAGTGATGTTTTCTAGTACTTGAGAGTAGTTGTATGTGTATCCATTGGGTGTGGGCACCAAGGATCAATTGTGCTCTCCATTTTGACCAGTTGTGGCTTTCTGTAATGGCCCTTGTCTGCTACAAAAAGCAAGTTCTTTGATGACAATTGAAAACTGCATTCACCTGTGAGAAGGAAGATTATTTGTAATGCAATTAGGAGCTGTACTGTTTAGGGAAGTAGCAGTAGGAGGTTCTCAGCTGTGGGCTTCACCAGACATGATATGATGTAGCAGTGCTGGTTATGAATGTCCACCTACTGAGCTGTGCTTATGTCTGAGTAGATGGCTGTCACTCAACCCTGGATATCAGTGCCACTATTGCCCCTTTCAGAATCTCTTATCATTGTTGCATTTCGTAGACATTACAGAGCTGGATAGGACTGCTGATAGTTTTATTCTCAGAGAATACTTAACTTCTGATACTCAGAGAGGTAATCTTCAAGGTAGCAGCTTCCAGGTCAATGTAAGCTTAATCCCTCCAAGTCCTCTTTCTGAAGTGTGTAGTATCTTCAGAAATATGGTCTCACCTTTGGCTTCTGAGAGGCAACAAAGGGCTATGCCAATACTTTGTATTAAGAGAGAGGTAATCTCTTAGATTCCTCGGACAAACAAGCAACTCAAAAGGAGGTTTCTGTTGTCTGACATTGGTTGTTTTGTTATTCTATACCTTTTTGGTAGACTATTATTACCTCGAGTGGCATAACTCATTATATATATATATATACATATATATATTATGTACATAATATAACTCATCATGTGTATTATATAATACTAATATTAACAACATTAATATATATTTATATACATTTCTATTATACATATATGTAATTTAAGTAAGAGCAAAATAATATGATTCCCTATGACTTTTTCCTAACATCTTTAGTGTTATTTATCCCCCCTCTCCCTTTTTCCCTCTCTGTACCATCCCTTTAAACAATTTTCATTTCAAGAACACAGTGATTTGATTTACTCTGTAGTAGAATCTAATGAGCCCAGATCTATAGAAACCACATATAGCTCCACTAGGGACAGGAAGCCCAGTGAGTTCATGGCAGTAAAACATACAGTATCTTGTAAAGCAGCTCCAGACAGGTAGGGATAGTGACATACTAATCTAGTCAAAGGGCTCTGAATTCCAGGGTCTCAGGCTCAGGGCTGCTAACTGATATGAATTAGATGCTCTCCCAGGACAGTAAGGGCTGGTAGGGAGCTGTCTGCAGAGGAATATATGTACTGTCTGAAAGAGAACATTCAGGTTTTCCTTCCTAAACACAGCACAAATCTGACACTTCTGGAAGCCAGATTTTTGTGGCCGGAAAATCAGAGCACTAACAAGGCACTAAGGATGAATACTTTACATGCGTTAATCAAATTATTTCTCATCAAAAATAATACATGAAAATCATTAGGAATCAAGACAATGATATATCAAAGATAGTTAATGACTACCGAAGATTTAACAAATGAGAGGATGTGGCAGCTGGATGCAAATTAAGTGGCTCTGGTTCCAGCTACATTATCTGTCCTCAGCACACTGTCTCTTCGCATCATTAAAAGTAGCTAATTACTTAGAATGATTAAAGGTCACTAATAAACACAACTCTTACCATCTGCCACATACTTCAAATCTCAGATACTGCTCTCCTTTCAAAAACAGAAAAAGAGAACATATAATTTGTATTAACAGTATTATGTGTTAATAATAAGCCACACTAGTATACCGATATATATATATATATATATATATATATATATATATATATATATATATACAATTACTAAGTTCAATATATGCCAAAATTTACCATGATTTCTCTAAGAAATAATTTAGGGGCCGGAGATATTACTTAGCAGTTAAAAGCACTTGATGTTCATGGAAAGACATGGATCCAGTTCCTATCACCGATGTCAGGTGCTTACAACCTCGTGCAACTTCAGCTCCAAGGGATCCACTACTCTCTTTGGACCTTCAGGGTACACACACACACACACACACACACCTGCTAGGCATACATTTATACAGGCAGAAACACTCATACACATAAAACTAAATTGTAAAAGAAATAAAATAAATGCTGAAAATCTAACAAGCTGAAAAGGAAAAAAAGTCTCAGCATGAGATGACGATATCACAAGTTTTCGTCATAATGAATACTCTGTGGATATGGCATCTTCCAAGTAGCATCTTTTAAATGAAAATCTTGCCACTAAAATGACAGCCTTTGTTTCTTTAAATTAAAATGAAAAAAAAAATAGGGCATAGCAACGGAAACTCATCTGAGGATGGGTTCCCAGCGTAAATCGCTGTATCAGCATGATCTTCATTTAATTAAAATGAATTTTTCACCTTCTTCCAAAAGATGTATTCAAGTGGGAAAATTAAATATGGATATTTATGTTATGAACTGTGCTTTTCATTATTTTTAACTAATCATGTTAAAATATTTTAAGGCTAAATAAATGGCTCTCGTACAGTGACTGGCTCTCTACGCACATGCTTTACTGCGGCAAATAGTTTATTACCAGCTAGAAACACTAGACCATCCTCGCTCACTACTCCACAAATTTCCATCTGTGTCTTAACATCTGTCTTCATATCATGTATAGATCTTAGCATGTTCTTTCCTTTGTGCTGTGATCCCCTTTTCAGTGTTTATCCATGGCATTGAGAGCCAAGCCTCAGCATAGTGACTTTCTTAATTACATCCGCTAAAAGCAACAATAAGAAAGAGAGCTAAACAGACAGAAGGCAGGAGTCTGACCCTTGCAAGTTGGCTTCTTGAGAGAATTCCAAAGACTCACAGGAAGTAATGCTCGTTGAACAAAAGTCATTTCTTGGAGGAAATGGAGGTTGGAGAGAGAGAGCACTTGGTAAGACATTTGCCAGGCAAGCATGAAGATAGGAGTCCTCTCCCTGGCACTCACTAAAAACATTCAGGGCAATGCAAACACTTCTAATAATTGCAATAGGAACGAAGACGGTTTCCTCCAGCTTTCTGGCCAGTCAATCTAGCCAAACCAGTGACCTTCAGGTCACGGATACCTATTTCATCAAACAAGGTGAATAGTGACTTAGGAAAACACTCAAGTGGGGATGGAGGGTGGAAAAGAGTGTTTGCACACAAAGAGAAATGGAGAGAGAATGGATGAATGAATGTCTGGATTATCTGAGGAAGAGTCTCTGGGGATGGGAAAGCCCAGCCCCTGCTGGAAAGTTCAGGTCAGAGGGCTGGGTAAGCCACCTTGTAACAGATAGAGACTGAGGGATGGTGAGAGAACCTGAAGGCCAGGTTTGCTTTGATGAGTTAAGTGGGCACCTCAAGCACTCATCCCTGGTTTTTGTTAATCATAAATGAATAAGGGGTGACATAATCTTCTACGACTACTTCCTGCTGACCTTGGGGAGTTGTTATTGGAGTCTCAAAAAGCTGGAATATTGGCCAAGTTCAGAAAAAGCAGGCTGTTTCACTGGCTAGCTGTTCAGACTCTGTGGGAAAATGTGGGGCTAGAAGAGCGAAGGCCCAGTTGAAGCAATCTCTTAGGCTGGACCACCTGGGTAGCTGTTTGGAGGGGTCCTGGACACAGATTTTGAGGAAACACCTGGACTTGACAGGGTGTTGGAACAGATTTCAGACAGAAGATAAAGCTAAGGAGTTTAGGGAGAAAGGTTTTTTGGGGGGGGTTATACATTTGGAACCTTTAGGTTCATGGTCTTGGTAGTTGGGGGAGTCCCAAAACCAGGGAGAGGGGGAGGAATCCCACCTTCTTTAATAGCCAATCAGTGGGGAACCTCAGACTATTGATTGACAGGAGTATTTACCTGGAGTTTACCTCATGAGAGTTGGATTCAAACTTATAAGAATCTGCTTTTTAAGTTTGTAAAAACTTGTAGACATGTCAGTATTACAATTGTTTGTAACCTGTACTAAAACTCAATATAATAGAGAAGACAATAGACTCCTATGTTTGTGTCATAGTAAGTTTCAGAAAGGATTTTGAGTTTTTTTTAAAAAAGAAAAAAACTCTTTAAGGCAAGCTCAGGGAAGACAGAAACCTTCCATGAACAAGAAGAGGCAAAAGACCATTTAATCTTGATTTTCAGTATGACTGCAAACTGTGCAAGAGGGGTTTCTTTCCTCTATCCAGAAGACTAAGTGGATATCCATTTAGCACAATGAGAAGCACTTTTAAGTCGATGCTTAAAGGGAACTTAAATCTCGAGCTTGTGACTATGACAATAGTGAATTTTATAGTGGAAGGCTTTGCCAGAGTTAGAGTAATAATTTATCAAAACTCCATAGATTAATGGTAAAGCTCTGAACGTTCAAGTCTGAATACAACAGTAGCATACTGAAGGAAAGAAATCTGAAGCATTTTTTATTCCTTCTTATGCCTTAAATCACTTCCTTATCACCATTTAAGTTTTCATGTCCGCCAACCTTCATTTACCAACCTTAAAACACCTTCTTGGATCCTCAATTGCTCTCTTAACACTCTCTTAAATCTTCACAGAGGGATGAATGCAGGGAGAGAAAAAGCAGAGAGAGGGGGTACAGACAGACAGACAGAAAGACAGACTAAAATGTCTGGAATATATAGGTAAGAACCTCTGGGGGAAGGGAAGCTCCACCCTTGGGCTGGAAAGTTCAGGGTAGAGGACTAAGTATGCCCGCTGTACCTTGTAAAAGGTAAGGGTTAGAGACGCTGGAAGAACCTGGAGACCAGGTCCACTTTGATATGTTAAACAGGCACTTCAGCTGCTTGCCCAGTGTCTGAAACCAACAACCATTAAAATGAGTAAGAGTGGAAGAAATCAACTCTCATCCATCTCCTTGAATGTAGGTCTGGCTGGAGATTTCCTGACAGCTAAACGTGATGGTTATGAGAAGTGTACAAAGGCATCTTTTTTAACAGAGGCATGAGTAGGAACCAAGGCATACCCTTGAAGTATTTAGGAACTTGGAAGGAAAAGGAAGTTGTTTTCACTAACAAAGGTGATCCTCAGTAAGAACTGGTCCAAGGGCAGCCTCCGGAAGTCATGATGACCCTGCTACCAAAAGCTGTGTGTGTGGAGATGTACAATCAGGAGAGACACAAGTAGGTTCGTTGAAGGAGATTTTAAGTGAGCCAGACCAAATTCAAGCTTGAGGGCAGACCCACCTTTCCCCCTGAAAACATCCCCCCTGATTTTAGCAAACAGTCATTGGAGACAAAACTGCATCCACATAATAAGCAAAGAAACGATAGAACACACACACACACACACACACACACACACACACACACACACACACACAAAGTATAAGAAACTAAGGCAAGCAACATGCAAGTAATGAAACTCGACCAAGTGTGCTGTCCGCCCCAGGAAACAGAAAATGCCAAAGCCTACCTCAGAAATGTTACAAATGCCATGACCCCAAGATTACAGAAACGGAAAGAATAGAAACAGAGAAAATCAGGGGAGCTGGGGAGACCGCAAAAAGAAAGCTGTCAGAGCCCACAGAACAGTAAGAAGAAGAAATGTAACATTATTAGGAAAATGAACTATTTTGGAAGCAACAAAATGTAATATAAGCTTTAGTGGAAATACATTCAAAACGACTGACAAGGAAATCACAGGAGAAAGACAAAAGAGGAAAGGAACTGGAGAAGTGATTGTTAGCACAGAGACAAACACATTGGCACAACAAAGTGTGGTTCTAAAGAAAGGAGGAAAACAGGAAATCAAAGTACCACCCCAACTGTAGGTTTCTTACAAGCATTAGGAATAAAAATACAAGATGTACCTGAGACATCTCAGAATGGAGCACATGTGACTGTCACCTACATAGGAAACACTTTTTTTTTTAAGTGCAGCTATAAAAAGAAGAATCAAAATAAGACTCTGTTGAGAAGCTACGGTAAAACTGCTCTAGCTAGAACCAAAAGTCACCAGTGCTGGGATTCATAACAGAATGTCGTTGTTGTGCCTCATAAAGGTATGAGTGAATTGTGTGTGTATATGTGTGTGTGTGTACTTGTGTGCACACATATGTATATTTACATTATATCTATGCATATACAAATATATACACATACATACACAAATAACTAGCAAAATTCAGGAGGAGAAAGAGGCAACAAGACCTATCGTTCTGTTATGGGAACAGATAGATATTAATTAACATTGAAATATGAATTTAAAATGATATTCTGCTCTTTCGGTTTTTCATAAGTTTATCATTCTGACTTTGAGTTTTCACTTAGAAACTATAGTGTTAAGTAGAATTATATGCATATTTTAGTAATTTGTTTTGAGCAACTTTATTTAAAGAACATGACAACAATCTACCATTGCTGGGGAAATTTAGTAGTCATCATTGACAGTAGACAAATGCATTCAAAATGATTGGGGAAAATCATGTTACCAAATTCATTCTCTTTGGGAGAATTCCTTAGTGAAAGAATGGAGGCAGGGCTTTAAGCAAGATGAGCAGTTTTGGAGAAAAGAAGGTTAAAGGTCAGAGAACAGGACTAAAACTGAGGGGAAATAATGCATTGATCTCTGTAGATACCAACATGAGGCATGCATCCTTTTCACAATAAAATAAATCCTGTAGCATGTGGACATGCTTACAAAACATGATTTTGTCTGGTTTGGGATAGTGTGTGTGTGTGTGTGTGTGTGTGTGTGTGTGTGTGTGTGTGTGTGTGTTGGGGATGGATGTGGGTGTGAGTGTGTGTCCATATGTGTGTGTGTGTGTGTGTGTGTGTGTGTGTTGGGGATGGATGTGGGTGTGAGTGTGTGTGTGTGTGGTGTGTGTATATATTTGGGGAGACTGTGTGTGTAGATTTGTTTGCTGTGTGTGTGTGTCCTGGGGAATCTTTTGTCTGGTTTAACATTGTATGTTTAAAATAGGGGATGGATGTTTGGTGTGTGAGTGTATGTGTGTATTTGGATGTGGGTAAAATAGAATGTTTCCTTTTCTGTGTTTGTGTTTAAAATTGTTGTGTGTGTTTTTGCTTGGGGATGGAAGTGCTATTGTTTCCATTGTGTGTGTATGTGTGTGTGTGTTTTTAAATTGTTGGGGATACAAATGTTTTTTGTAACTTAGTGTGCTCATATTCTTTGGGGATTTATGTGGGGTATGTTGTGTGTGTGTGTGTGTGTGTGTGTGTGTATGTGTTGGGGATGGATCTCCTTATATAAGCTAAACATCTCTGAATGTATTGATGAAGTGATATTTTAACAGACTACCTGCCACATGGGAGAGAATTCACTTCCCATTTCCCATGTGGGAGTTGTATATATATTGAAGACTAAAAGTCATAGAATTTATGCTTTGCTCCAGGAAGGTCCTGGGAATCTTTTTTTGGTTTAACATTCATATTTAAAAATAGAAGTAAACTTTTTCATCTCTGCTTAATTTTCTATGTATAAAAAAATAGAAGGCTTCCTTTTCTGTTTTGGTCCATTTAAAACTTATTGAGGGAATTTTTGATGTTAACAGGAAGTGCTATTGTTTTATTAGGATTTATATAACCTAACCGAGCTTTTAAATTCTTAATGGAAATACAAACTTTTTTTGTAACTTACCTGCTCATATTCTTTTCTATTTACATGGGGTATGTTCTGTAAATTGTGAATTTGCAACAATCTCCTTATATAAGCTAAACATCTCTGAATGTATTGATGAAGTGATATTTTAACAGACTACCTGCCACATGGGAGAGAATAAACTTCCATTTCCCATGTGGGAGTTGAGTCTTGGTCCTCAGGGAAAGCCCCAGAATGCAGGGGACTCCAGGGGAAGGTGGGAGGATTGTGGGGGGCCTTACCCTCATGAGTGGAAAGAATGGGATAAACTTGTTTCTAGCTGAACTTTGGAGCAAGGCTAACATTTAAAATGTTAAAATTATCCATTAAAAAACTGAAAAAGGGAATAAAAAAAACCAATGTTCAGGAAGCCATCTCCTGACAGGTTTGCCTCAAAGGAATTTTGTGGCCTGAGAGAACGGTCTCTAAATGAACGTTGCCAACCTGAAGGTTCAGAGGAAAAGGCACTCTGTGCTAAGAACAATTCAACAGCCTGGCAAACAAAAGAGTTTGGAAGCTTAAGATGGGAGGATGGACCCAAGGACAGGCACACTGATGCAACAGAGGATAAACTTGTTGGCATCATGCATGAGGCCCTTGCCCTTCATGGGGGCTGAAGCACTAAGGCAGATCCACTAAACAAAAGAGGTGGCCCCAAAACCAGGTGGGAGGGATAAACAGTGGGGGAAGCCACCCCAGGAGATGATTGGTCCATGGAGCAAAAAATGGGATAACACAAATGTTCAGAAACCAGGAAGGAAAATGTTAGCATTTGTATAAACACCTGCCTGACATCAGGATAAAGCATTAATTAGTGTTAGAAGCCTTAATGGAAAACACTCCCCTAGCGGATTAGTCATTCATTTACTTATTCAATAACTATATAATTATCCCACATTCTGGGACAAAATATGTACTGTTCCAGGGGGCATATGGTGGAAACAAGATATACCCAGTAACTTCAATAAATAGAGTACAGAATAAAGGCTATGGTACAATAAAAGAGTTGTAGATTTGTTTGTTTGCTTGATTGCTTGTTTTGTGTCTATGTGTATATGATGAACTGATATTTTAAATCTTTTTATTGTTTGATAATTTCATATATATATATATATATATATATATATATATATATATATATATATATATCATGTTTTTATCAAATTCATCCCCATTATCTCTCTCCTAATTCTTTCCCTTTCTCATTACTTTCTCCTCCCAACTTCATGTGTTCTTTTGATAAATCCACTGAGTTCACTTAGTGTGGCTGTATGTACAGGGGAGTAGGACCATCTCTAGGAGCATGGTCAGCCTCTCAGGGACCACATCTCTGAAAGAAACTGACTCTCTCCCACAACAGCTATCAGTTCCGAAGAGCTCCTCAGTTATGGTTGGGGCTTCATGAACCCCATGAAAAGCCTTTGGCTTTTACTTACTTCATTTGGAAGAGGAGCTATAAAGATTGTTAAAAGAGAATTTTTAAAGTGTTCCTTAGCTAAAATTGTAAGAGGTGAAGGCCTCCTTGACAAGATGAACCAATTCTCTTTATTTAATACTATTGAGTGCACAGTATCTTGAATGTACCTAATAACTTTAAATACTATAGCTATACTCGCTTGTAAAAATGTGCTAAGTAAAAATACATCAAATTTCGGGTGGGTTTTTGGCTAATACTTTTATATCTTTCAGCCAAATTTCCTCCCTGCCAATAATTTTTGGTCAGCAAATAACAACATCCATATTGGTCCACATTAAACATAATTATTAAGAAAGAAATCTGCCTCATAGGTAGCAATGAATATCCTTTTGCCCTGGGTCAGCTAATACTGAACCCCCAGTGAACTAGACATCCATATTAAGGAAGGGAGGGGGGGGATGTTTGCCCACATTAAATATAAGAAAATTATTTAAAAAAAAAAAAAGAAATCTGCATGGAAATTGATATTATGCCTTCTGAGATCAAGTGTTGTAATAGATTATTATAGTGTTCTTAACTAGAGGCAGTTTATCCCCACATACAATATTTGAAAACAGTTCTGATTGCTGTGGAGGGAAAATTGGTAAGCAGGAAAACAACTCTGAATGCATCCAAGAGCCCCAAGCAAAGAAATGCCCATCCTCAAATGCCGGTATGTTAGGTTGAGAAAGCCTGGGTTTTCAGAGGCATAGGCTCTGAAAATATAGTCTTACCTTTGAAATTAGACTCATAGATCCCAGAGTCCATGTTTAATTATCAGGAATATATTCAGTTCCTTGAAAGAACGAAATATCATAGGAAGCACAGAGGGGGAAACAGCCTAGTTCTGGAAACAAGAACACAAAAAGGATTAACCATTGCCTGATGCTAGAACAAGAACAAATATTGATCCAAGAATTTCCTCGATTTTCTTCCAGAATGGAGCTGGTTAAAATTAACAAATGCAAACTGGCTGTCCCTGGCATGTCTCCTAAGTGATCTCTTACTGTTGATGCCCCTTTATTCCACTTCTGTTTTCTCATCACTAAGGACTCCCATTAATTCCATTTTCTTCAATATCCTCCATGTTCTTCAAGTTTCCCATGCCTTATTCTCAATAACCACTTGAGAAAGCCCAGAAAAAAAATACCGATAGTTGCTCATAGGTTTTGTGCTATTGCTCCATGACTATGTTTTTTTTAAAAAAAAAATGAAAATACTTAAAGTAAGTGATGGAAGGTGCTGAGAAGTGAGGGGCAGTCAAAGTCCACCTTGATTTGGTCTGTATTTTTAGATTGGCTTCATAGTAAGTAACTCCTATAACTGTCCTGTGTTGGTAGCCCTGTGTACTTGTTTAAATATTACAAGTATTATTACCAAGATTGGTATTCACCATTAGCTAGAGTTAATCTCTGGCAGTACATCAATGAACTCCTAAGGCATTTTCACACTAATACATGCATAAGTGCATACATATTCTTGAAAGCCTAGCCTTAGTATAGACCCTGTCCCAAATCCCTCAATCGTCCCTGACAATGTTAGTATCTGGACCCACTAGTGCCTCCCCCTTCCTTACCTCTACTGTTTAAAGGGTCTGATAGGGTTTTAGTTATATCTTCAGCCACAACTATTGCCCTACACTTACTGCCAAACTCTTAGTGCAAGTGGAGCATCTTCGTGGGTCCTAATAAGTTAAGTGTGAGTAAGAGATTCTCCTTAAGAATGCTGGACTTGTTTCAGGAAACACTGAGAATCCCAAATATTATCCTCAAATTTAGCCTCCCACAGTAATCCTTACTAAAGGCCTAAAAGTTAATTAATTGTATTAATTAATTAATAATAACCATAGATCCATCTACTTGAGAAAAATGAGTAAAATAACTCTTGAAAGAATATGGCCATTCTGCAAGTGTCCATTTCAAATGCACACTAGAAATACAGTGTTAGAAATAATTGTACAAGCTAAACACATCTCATAAGGATAAAAAATATAATATGCACATGGGTTAAAAAAAAGAGGAAATGAGCAACATAAAACAAGAGGTATGATTAGAAGAGTTCTAAAGCCTGTAATGAAATCATCACCCAGATTCATGATTCTGAAATGCATCACTCAACATGTGAGCAACAAAATCTGTTAAAAGACATTCCTTTAATTTCAAGTTTCTATAAATACTTTAGAACTGAGATCATTATTATATAAAACTCTAACAAACCCAAAAAGAGCTGAAAATAATTCCAAGTCTCACCTTCTAGACTAATTACATCACCATGTAATCTGGACATTTCTTACTCTTTTTGTAGATATCTTGGTTAAATGGATGGATGGATGGATGGATGGATGGATGGATAGATGGATGGATGGATGGATGGATGGATGGATGGATGGATGGATGGATGGACGGACAGATGGATGGTAGATGGATGGATGGATGGATAGATATTTAGATGAAATATTTGAGAGATTACAAACTGAAGTTATTATGGATATTTGGACATATTTGTTTTAATATATGTTTTAAAAGATAAAACATTTGAAACAGGGGTTGGGGGTTTAGCTCAGTGGTGGAGCGCTTGCCTAGCAAACGCAAGGCCCTGGGTTCGGTCCCCAGCTCCGAAAAAAGAAAAAAGGAAAAAAAGCGTTTGAAACAAAAGTATCTACTATAAAGCCCAAAACACCTAGTAAAGATAATTTCTAAAATTTTTATGGACAAGAAAAAATGGGTAAAAATATTAAGAGAACAGAGATTTTTCAAAGTAAATGCTTCCTCTTCGAGACCATCCTCAATTCTTCTTCACTGCAAAATATTTTTTAAACTAGCACATATAACCATAAGCTTATAGTGCCCTCTCCCAGCTCCCAAACCTTGCTGTCATATGCCCTTTGGCAAACATGTACATTTAAGTGAATCCAAGCCAATCACCATCCCTTCACTAAGTCCATAGACAGTCCTCAGTTCTGTGATGCATTTAATAACGTTCCCTGTCGGCTTCCTCTACCGAGCTATGACAACTTAACACATACACGCCATATCTAGCCCACAAGTATCCCTCTGCTCATCTTGTTTTAATGAGTCTTCATTTAAAGCAATGGTCAATGTTCAGATTACTGTGTCCATGCCTTTGTAAAA
This sequence comes from Rattus rattus, assembly GCF_011064425.1. NCBI lineage: Eukaryota > Metazoa > Chordata > Mammalia > Rodentia > Muridae > Rattus > Rattus rattus. The sequence continues at coordinate 93,674,723 of NC_046157.1, read as the reverse complement.
TGGAAACCATGATTAGGGTTCCCTCTTGCCTAGTGTGTTCCTCCTAGGTTGGTGATTGATCTTCCTTTTATGTGGTTATCACAGATCCTTCCCACTGTAGTTCATTTTTCTGTCTGTGACAAACAGAACATCCTGTTCCCCAGAGCCGCCTTCTGGTTACCCTAAATCTGTACATTTCTCCTCTCCCTGATAGTGTCCCTTAGGTAACACACTGGGGACCCTCCGTTCTGTGACGAGGATTCTGTGTACAAATCGCATGTCTTCTGTTTAGATGATATCGATTTTTTTTTCATGGTCACTTATTTATTTTAGTTACAAATGTACATGACACACCTTCTGACAGCTACCCACCACCACAGGCTAGGAAGGTGGTTGGGGGAATAGCTGATGGGTGCTGTCAGTGCCTTGCCAGCTTTTCCAGCTGCAGCCAGATCCCCAGATGATATCGATTATTAAAGAAACAAGATATCTGTAAATGTTAAAGCTTTTTTGTTAGGGTAGCTTGGATGAACAACAATCATAACATCCCCCCTCCCATCTCAGGACTGGAGAGAAGCTCCAGAGATTCAGAGATTAAGATCAAGTACCACTCCAGCAGAGGACCTAAGTTTGGTTCCCAGCACCAAGAAATGACACCTCACAACACAACTCCAGGGGAATCCAATACCTCTTGCCTCTGTAAGCGTCTGTACTCACATGCATATTCCCTCACACAAGCCAACAGAGATATTATGAGAATGACAAATTTTAATCTTTCTGCAGAGCAGAAAGACTGCTCTTTCTTAAATATTGGCATTTTCCTGTCTTCGTGTCTGCTGCAGTGTTGAAGCCATTTGACTGTAGGTTTTACAGGTCCCTTTCTCCATCTCTCTCAAACCCTGTTCCACTGAAGTTTCAGGCTCAGAATGGACGCCAGCATTTTTCTGTTATTTTATTGAGATTTATGCTGCACACACAGGATGCCATTTGAACTTGAAGGACACAAACATTCTTACAAAGGGCCTTCTTTTAATTTCAGCAAGCATACTTTCATATCCTGGAGAGTGCCTCGTTGCCTCTTGTAAAGCTCACCTGATCTGAGTTCAGGAATTCAATCTCTTCGCCTGCCTTCCTTATGAGTTCCAGGAATGCTTCTGACGAGTCCCTGTTCTCATCCGTGTCACGCCTTCTCCACGCTTTGATAATCTGGGTTTCAAATGGCAAGACGTTCTTCAGATCTCCTGTGAATGGCTGTGTGCCAGGTGTTTGGACACCACTTCCTACGTCCTGTGCGTGGATCTAAGTTTAGGTAGCAGGCTTCATGGTGGAGTCATCTGATTGATACTGTTGTACCTCTTGGGCTTGTCAGTTTCTCTAAGGCACTGCTATTTGAGCCTGAGTTTGGAATTGGAAACTTCAATGCTTTGGGTCACGTAAAGGTTTGTTAAAACAAAGCTTGAGTCAGGACTCAGGGCTGAGAATTTGCAGGTTTAGTTTTTATGTGTTGCTAGTGTGGCGTGTCCTAAGGTAGACGTCGGGAAGCGCTTGTCTTGAAAGCACCCATTCCCTTTATGCCCTCCCTTATACTGTTTCCTCTACACATTCCTCTTTGCCGATTATTCAACCAGTAGTGTTGCTCCGATGTCTTTGCTTCTAGATTACATATAATGAAATAATCTTTGTGCTTTTGTTGAGGCCCCAGTGGAAGAACAGCATAAATATAGGCGCCCAATCTGCTGTCTTTGGAATCACCCTCCTTTCTTACTTTCCCCTGCCTTCTGTTGGTTTTCTTAAGCCAGAAGAAAACCAACTCACAGACCGTGGACATCACTGTGGGCACATAGGAGTCTTCCCTCTTCCAGCACTGAACCCACTGTTTGAGACAGTGTTCTTCTCTTTAGGGACCAGCATGAGCAACTGAAGGTTTTAGAAAGCGATTTGCAATGATTTTCTCACTTTCCTTTGTTTTGATTGCTACTTGACAGTATTTTATTCCTAGTATTGTTTGGGGTGTGAGACTGTTCCTATTCCATTGAGGTTAAGTTCTTTGTCATTAATTTGTTCTTAATATTGCTAATTTCAAAGGAGATTAGAGTAGAAAATTGCATTGTGCCAACTTTAATTGGAGATTTCCATTCTGGGGATTTAAAGTTTACTGAATTTTTATTTATACTGGCTTGAAGTAAAATGATAATTACCCATTTGGAAATTCCTCAGACTCTCTGAAAAAGAAACTTCCTAGTACCTATATAGTCCTATTTAATTTCTTTTTCTATTTTTTAAAATTTCATGCTGGTGACATTTAATATATATTTAATGTAATTACTTAAGATTCAAGTCTAACTTTTTCATTTAAATTTCTGAGAATTTCATGTGTGGATGCTACATCATTTCCACATTCCTCTCTTTTCCCTTCCAATTCTCCTCCGTGCCTCCTCCAGTCCCTCTCAAATTCATGACCACTCCTTTAATTATTATAGTTACATATGACCTTGTCTCTACAGAATCAAGTCTATCCTACTGAATCCATTAGTGTTTTTCGTGTGTACCTGTGCCCTGAGCTGAGGGGGACTGCATAACCTAGCAGGAAGCTAAATCCTAAAAAAAATCCTGATTCTCTATATTCAGTAACCACTAATTGCCTATAGCTGTTCCATATGGTGAGACCTTGTAAAATTTCCCCATCCTCAACTTTACTAATTATTGAATTTTAACAGAATTTTTGTTGACATACATCTACGACAAGTAGTGATTGCATTGTTTGTTTCCTGTTGTTTGTGACGGTGATCTCACACTAACTCAGACTGGCCTAGCAGTTGTTCAATTGCTCAAGCTGGCCTTGAACTCCAAGCCTCAGCTACCCCAGTACCTGGATTAGTCGTAAGCTATCATGTCTGGCTCAATTTAATGGAAAAGGGCAAAAACCTAACTCTTTAGGATAGATAGCAAGGGATACAGAGAGAAACCCCGAAAGACTCAAAGTACCCCACCCCCCCAAAAAAATTTAACAAATAAAAAAAAATGGCATAAAGTATTTATTTCCCAAGTCTCATTACAGGTAAACAGTTGTCTCAGAAATAAAAATACCACAAAAAAAAGTGTTCTGATAGTTTTCAATTAAAAATCACTCTAATTTAACACATGCTCAGAACACTGAGAGTTGCTCACTAAAGCACCCAGATTGATAGACGTTACTCCAAAGCCCCATTTTTCTTTATATTTAAAATGGTTAGCCATTAGTGCTCCATCAGGAAAACCTGAACAGCAACAAGAGGAAATTGTTTACCAGTGAATGACTGACGGGAGTGCATTTATAAACAACATTTAGTCACTGTTACCAGCCCTGCAGAAAGTATTTCATCGAGTCAAAAAGAGAGATGTGAGCGTGCTGTTGATAATTCTTTACAAGGCTGCCCAATACAGCACTAACATACTGCACAGGAAATAAAAAGCAATTTTGATTGAACTTGGAGTAGAGTGTGTTCGGCTAATTACGGAAAAGTTACTGCTGCTCTCAAGCAATCAAATAAACTATTCGGCGGCGTGCAGAGCTTATGGTGTTGACATAACTACGACATGATTAAACCACTCGGCTATCTTTTTCCAAAACTGCTTTGCATAAAAGCGCTATTCTAGGTACTGAAAGTGAGATGATTTGTGTATGTTTCAGATGCTTAGAACTGTCTATCAATATTTCTTCTCCAAAGTAAACAAATAAAAACTCTCCAAGGAGTGGGATCCAGTGTTATCTTTAGTCCATGGTGAGCACTTATATGTCCACCATGATTCCCCAGCCCTTTAGTAGCTGTAGTGTATCAGATCCATGTGATTAGCTCTGACCAATGCATTTAAGCAAGTGTGCTGTCTATGCCAGTTATAGACAAAGCAATGGGCAGCCGTGAGCGATTCCTGCCCTGCTATGCTACAGCAAATATGGAGTCTTCCATAAGTAAAGACATCTTCCTTTGATTATTTATTCTTCAAATAAGACAAATGAGGTTTATCCCCTGAACATATTTGCAAGTGTGCTATATGATATTTCAAACCGAAGGCATGATATCATACAACAACTATCTAGAACCCATCCTCTCAACCTATTCTATCTTTCATGGAAGCTTTATGTCTACCAAGGGGCAAAAGTCTGTGCCCCCCGGCCCATATTTCTAGTTCAGCACTGCATTCATCTTTGCATCTGTAAGTTTGACCACTTTAGATGCCTGTCAGAGGATTCCTGCATTGTTTCCCTTCGTGACTTTGGTTTTACTTAAAGGAGATCTCCAGGTTCGTCCATACAGTCAAATGCGTAAGCACTCCACATGCTATGTTTCAAAGATGAATGATATCCACTTGCCTATGTACATCAGGTTGATATTAAATTTCTGTCCCCACTTGGCACCTAAAAACCAAGCTCATATGAACAGGGGAGTGTAGGTATCTCTCGAGTACTAATTTTCTTTCATGTTAGTGCAGAACTGAGATTGCCAAATAGCATGAAAGGTCTACTTCTAAGTTTCCTGTAAGATCACATGGGCAGCCGTACCACGTTCTCTTCGTATTTTATATTCCTACCCATAGTTAACAATGCTTCGTGCTCTTCACATCCCTGCAAACACACTCCTAATGTCTACCTTTGTGCACGGTCAATGCTTTTACAGTGTTGTCTTATTTCCTTGCTTGGTTCATTAGTAGTAGTTCTCCTACTTTAGAATTCACAGCACATTTTAAACTACTGCAGTCTGCTTCCGGCAGGAGAGTTATACTACCTCACGTACAGTCTAACCATACACAGAACGCTCCACTTTTGACAATCTTGGCCTTGCTATTGTGTTGGTCCTGCCCTTTACTTGTTAAGAAGCCGACTTCATGTGATCATTTTTATAAGCAGCCAATTTTCTTTGAAAAGTATGTATGTTAGGAAAAACTCTTCAGTATTTGTCCATATAACTCCTATTCTTCAATTCCGTTTATAATCATATAATTCCTTCAGTTGTCATTTTTTTCTTCTAGTCAAAGACCTGTTCTAGTTTCACCATATTGCTGTGACAAAAAGCACTTTGATCAAAGCAACTTGGAAAGAAAATAGTTTATTTTACATTGCACATGTCACAGTACACCAAGGGGAGTTGAGCAGAAACTCAATCAGGACTGCAGCAGAAACTATAGAGGATTGTTACTTACCCGCTCTGTCATTGGCTCAGCTAGCTTTCTTATACACCCAAGCCCACCTTCCTAGGAATCACTCTGCCCACGGTGGGCTTAGCCTCCCACATCAATTTACCAATGTGACAATTTCCTACAGGCCTCAGGTCAATCTGATCAGGGAAACTATTTCATTGACGTTCCCTCTTCCTAGGTTGTTTACATTGACAATAAAATCTAACCAGCTCACCTTCTCCTAACGTCATCTGTAAAATTTTTATGTATACTTTTATTTCTGTAACTTTTTTAAGCCACATAATTCTAGAATGGCAGATTTTTTCTTTTCTTTGTTTATCTTCAAGTGAATCAATGATTTTTTTTCATTGTTTTTTCATTTTTCTAATAAATTATTGTCTGTCATTTTAATTTTTTCTTCTGTTTGAAAAATACCTTCATTTCTTTTATAGCTCGTAAGATTTTCATTGTTACTAGTTCTGACTACTTTAACAACAATGTATTTTGTGTAGTTTTCTTTCTGGTTCCTGCATTTGTGTGTATTGGAATATTTGGTTCATAACTTACATTTTTCATCAAATTTTGGCCATTGTGTCTTCAAGTACTTTTCTTCTTTGCTTTTCTATTCCAGAGCCCTGATAGCATATTATATAATTCGGGTTGTGCTCAACTGCCTCACTACTCATGAACAATGAGAACAACATGTGATTACTAAGTAATACGAACACCCCACATCTACTACAAATTAACCTTACTTTTAATTTCCTTTAAGATAATGTCTCCTAGCATAGCTCAGTGTGAGCTTGACTTTTTGCACCTCAGTCTCCTGGAAGTTGTGGTGACAGGAAAATACCATTATTTTCAGCAGGGTTTAGACCATTATGTAATGCATTTTTTCCACTTCCCTTCATGTCTGGTAATATTTTAGTAGATGCCAAAGATTGTCTTAGTATTACTATAATTATTTCAGAGATTTATATAAAGATGACACTTATTTGCCAGAATTCTTTCATTCTTTCGATTTTGCATTAGTATTGTTAGGTAAAATCAGACACAGTGCCTGTAGACCACATGCTCTTCAGGATAACTATGAATGTTGTCGAACATACTTGACTTTAACATCATACTGTCAAAAATCTCAAAAGACAGTACAACCCCAATAGAGCTCACCATTTCTCCCTATGATGCATGACCTTTATGCCATAGCTTACAGTTTCCCAGCATGATTGGTGGTTAATAGACTCTATCCGTGAGCATTGAGCACAGGTTCAATCCCCTCTATAGCTTTCAAATGTTCCCATCCCCCAATTAAAGGTGGCTTCCTTACATATATTTGTTAATACCCTATAGATTCTCAGACTCCATTCTGAATAGTTATTTAAACTCTCCAGTACTTTGTTTTGCAAATGCTAGCCAGCACAACACCCCCATATTCTAAGTAACTCCTCAATTCAAGGAGTAAGTACAACTCTGCCTGGGTTTTTCCCCTCTGTACTGTGGTCTCTCAAGGTGATATGGTGCAAGTAATAGGATTCCCACTATTTGCCCTCAAGAATCACTCATTACTTAGCATTACTAATGTCTAGACACTAAGAATAATTTTTCTAGTTTTCCAGTGTGGGAGTTTCATGGTGGGGTCTGTTTCAGATGAAGAGGAGAATGGGAAATGTGATCCTTGTTATTATCTTGGCCAGAAGTAGACGTCTAAACCACTTGCAAGCTTTACTTTTATTTGTTATTACAGTGTAAGCCACTTCAGCCTGATTAATACCTATCTACAGTAAAAATACCACAAAGTGTCTTCAGAAAAAATTAATTTATACCCTATAGTTTCTCAACTTGTTACAAAAAGATAATAGATTTCCTGTTAAAATTTAGAGAGAATTTTATCTAAAGTGTAATGAATTCACTTTATCTAAAGTGTATGATTTTGAACATACCGTTTGGAATTGTTTCTTTCAGCCCAGAGTGGACAGATCTGCTCAGAATTTATGTGCTCAGATCTATTTCTAAATCTAAATGCCAGAAATCTACTCATTCTTGCACCCAAGAAACTAGTTGGATCGACTGTCATGCTCAAAGACCAAGTGTGAAAATCAAGGGAAGACATTCTCACATGTTCAGCAATTGTTGAGACTGTGGCCAGGGCAATCAGCCAGAGCACCGCCCCTTCCCATGGAGCTTGGGCTTTTTCACAGTATGACCTCTTGTTCAAATGTAACCCAAGAGAGAGAAGGCCAGATGGAATCTGTATTACGTTTTCTAATAATCTGGCATAAAGTGCTACACACTGTTGCTTCTCCTACGTTTTTCTTTTGTTTGTTTAGTTGTTTGGATGGCTGTTATTTTGTTTCGATGTGTGATTATCCTGGTTTTTTATCTGGATGTTTATTTATCTTTTTGCTTTGGTGTCAGTTTAGGTTTTTTGAAACGGGGTTTCTAGGTGTAGCCCTGGCTGTCCTGGAACTTACTCTGTAGACCAGGCTGCCCTCAGACTCAGAGATCCACCTATCCCTCCTTCCCAAGTAAATGCTGGTTAAAGGAGTACAGCACTACACCCAGCTATCTGTTTTGTCATCACAGTCGCCTATCCAAAGTCAGGAAGATAAGACTCAATCTACATGTTAGAGAAAGGAGCTAGAACGAAGTGTAAAGACATCATCACCATGACAATTTTGGGAAAATTCAATCCACTACATTCAATCCACTGCCAATACCGATAGTACTAATTGTCTATCAGGTACTTAGGAATGCTATGTATTAAAGTTCCAGTACCAATATAAACGTTGCCTATTCTGAAGGTGTCTGAATCTCTTTAGTATCTAAGATGGTTTCTATATGCTTAGCCCAGGGAGTGGCACTATCTGGAAATGTGGTATTGTTGGAGGAAGTGTGTTGCTGGGCATGTGCTTTAAGATCCTCATTCTAGCTAACTGGAAATCAGTCTTCTCCTAGCAGCCTTCAGATGAAGATGTAGAACTCTTAGCTCCTCCTTCACCATGCCTACCTGGATGCTACCATGCTTCCACCTCGATGATAATGGACTGAACCTTTAGACCTGTAAGCCAGTCCCAATTAAATATTGTCTTTATAAGAGTTGCCTTGGTCATGGTGTCTCTTCACAACAATGAAACCTGAAGTCAATATCGGTTTTGGTATTCATGTCTACTGTTTCACAGGACACAGATTCTCTGAAAGCATAATTTATACCTTTGTCACTCATTCAACTATAGCAATGAGTCTTCACAGAACAGGTTAACGCCAGCATAACATGAATAAAACATTGGACTCATTCCAACTGAAAACACATAAAGTAAAAACTGCATGTGTTTTTTCAACTAATGCTAATTCATTCATAAATTTCTAAGTACTAAGTGGTTTTCGATTATAAAATGAACTAGATTATGTCGAAATTTAAGGAGTTATTGGATTGAGCTCTAGCTTTTCCTAAATGTTGAATTGGGATGTAAATTTGTACACAGCATTTAAGGGGAAACACACATTCAAAAGGGGCCGCTGTGTTGAGTTCATACAGCTTCCTGGATCCCCAGCTCTTGTATTTCATTTTGTCAGACAGCATTCAAAATTAAATGAAGGTTCCAGCTTGGAACAGATAAGTTATGTAACTAGTAAGCTAAATAGCCAGTGTTTTCCTGGGGAATTATTTAGGCTGTAAGTCACATCAGGACATTACCAAATTATTTCAATGGAATACATACAAATCACTGTGGATAAAATAATCATGGCCTTGCTTATTATCCTTTTATGTCCTCTAATTCTAATGTCTCAGGGACTAGCCCGATTTTAATCTAAATGCATTCGTGCTAGAACGTTTCCTTTAAGAATGTCTTGAGCATCTAGTGCAGTAGGAAATCCAGTCTGTCCAGATGCCTTAATGAAGGGGTGGTTTCATTTTACCCTAACCAGGATAAGAAGTGTAAGTGGTTTCTTCTTTGATAAAAGTTCATTCTAACTCAAGACATATCCGGAACTTGTGTGTAGTTAGATCTTTCAATAAAATTTTATCTGAAAGGGTTGTTCTTTCTACACTAATATATGAAATAAACCTATGGCTCTCAATTTTAAAGTTCTGTGTGTTTGTATGTGTGTGTTTATTCATATGTATGTGTACATATTTATTCTACAGTTCTTTATTTTTTATCTTTTGAAATTAAAACATAATTACATTATTTCCTCCATTTTACTTTTCTCCTCCAACTCCTCCTGTGTAGGTCCCACTGTTCTCTTTCACATTTATGACCACTTTTTATTGTTATGATACACTCATACACTTATGTTCATGTATATGTGTAAATATATGTGGATATATGTATAGATATAATCTCAGTCCATATAATGTAACCTGAGTGTATATGTTCTAAGCATCTATCTGTGCCAGATACTTTTATAGACACTATGAATAAAAGGAATGAGCATCTCCTGGAGAAATACATCTTTCATATTGATGGACTCACAGAAAATAATTACAGAGAGATTGGATCCCTAAGCCAGGAAGAGATCGAAGAGACACTGTTGCAGGATTGCAGACTAGGAGACAATTAATTGCCCTTTGTTGGCACATCACTGTGGAAATTTACATTTGAACAGATGTGGAATATCCATGTTCTTAGAAATGTGGGTTGGGAAACAGTAGCTGATTCAGTAAAGTGCTTTGGCATCTAATTTCTATCTCTACAACTTGTGTTAAAATGTTGGCTGTGATGGTCTGTGCTTGTACTTCCAGCACTAGAGAAGAAAAGGTAGGGGGATCTCTGAAGTTCTTTTGCCAGCTTAGCTTAGTTGTTGAGTTCCAGGACACTGAGAAGTCTTTTCTTAAAAAGAAAGAGAGAGCGAGAGCGAGAGCGAGAGCGAGAGCGAGAGCGAGAGCGAGAGCGAGAGCGAGAGCGAGAGCGAGAGCGAGAGCGAGAGCGAGAGCGAGAGCGAGAGCGAGAGAGAGAACCTAGGTTGGCCCAGGGAGTGACATATTAGAAGGAGGTGTGGCCTTTTGGAGTAGGCGTGGCCTCGTTGGAGGAAGTATGTCACTATGGGTGTGGGCAATGAGACCCTCCTCCTAACCCTGTAAGAGATAGTCTTCTCTTAGCAGCCTTCAGGTGAAGATGTAGAACTCTCAGCTCCTCCTGCACCATTCCTGCCTGGACACTGCCATGCTCCCACCTCGATGATAATGAACTGATCCTTAGAACCTGTAAGCCAGCCCCAATTACGTGCTGTCTTTATAAGAGTTTCCTTGGTCACGGTGTAAAAACCTAACTAAGACACTAGGCTAAACTCTGCCCCCTGCCCTACAAACACGTATACACAGGTGCACACAGAACGGTTTGTCAATGAACTAAAAACAAATTACATAACTAACACAGCCATTCAGTTTCATTAGCCCATTCTTAGATTTTTCTATCTAGTTCATTCCAATCCTTTTCAATCCATGCTCATGATTAGCCTTTGAGATCTACTGCGTCTCACTCTTCAGCAATGAGACTATGGCATAACAGACATCTCGCTTGGTCCCTATTCTAAACATCTTTCTTTGACATTCAGTGCCATTTGCCATTTTCTAGCTAGGGACTTTCTGATAATGTGACATATTCACATTTGGGTCTTTTGGTATGCTATATAATATTCCAGACTCCTTTCCCCCTTTTCATCTTGTGCATCTTTCCCAAGCTTGTTATAACATGCAGGGTCATCATCCATGGTATTTAGCGTTCATTATCACAAGACTCTTCCACTCGTCAGTTTTCTGGCAGCCTAGTAACTGATCAAATATTCTATCAGGATATAAATAAGTATCTCTGAGAGATAAAAGAAGATCCAGATTAAATCAAAAGGGAAAAAATTCACCCTTCCTTGTTTGTGATAGAACTACTTTTAGTTACTTTTTAAATAATTCCAGAGTGAAAACTCTATCATAGTTTGTATAATTTATCCCCAAATAAAAGTTGGAGGGCGGCTAGCAGATTCTTAATCACATATTGAATACTTTTCTATCAGAAATAAATGCAGGAACTCTTCTAAGGACAGAAACTTGGGCAGTTCCACATGGAAATGATTCTGGCTTTGCATATGTTCTCTGTGCTAGTCATGAGTGAGTGTTGAGACTACCGAGCAAATTAAGAAGCCATCACTGTCTTGTGATGAGAGAAATGGAAAACAGCGCAATGCATTCATAGGAATGTAAAGCTAGTGGATCCAGACTTAACAGCCTCCCAATCAACAGAGCTTTAACTCTGCCACCCACCTGAAAAGCAGTTTTAGGTATATATTGAAATACCACCAAAGTGCCAAAGGAGATTGCATGGAAAAACAATAAAAAATTGTTTTCCTTTGATATTAGTATTCCGAGCTGCATAGGATCTCAGTGGACCATCTGTTTTATTGCTCATCCCCCCAAAATCTCAGGATTCAAGACCCCCCAAATCCCTTCAAACTTAGCACTGATTTCTCAAAACTTATTGCAAATGATTCTTTCCTCCCTTTCTACTTTCCATACCTTTGGGATATTTCCCCTTGAAAAGATATTATCTCTTAACCCTTCTAATAAAAATCAATCTAGCTGACTGTGACTTTCCCAGATAGCTTTCTCCTCTATCCCTTTGATCCAGGAAACTTATATTAAAAAGTGTCCAAAAGAAAAGTGAGGACAACACAGAAAAAATATTAAAGCAAGTTCAAGAGGGGGAAGGTAGAAAGAAAGAGAGAAGACTCTAGTGCACACACGGATATGCCAATGTATGTCTGTCCTCTGATGGAGAAACTAATACTGATATGGAACCTAAAATTAGTGTCCAGTAATGGTCATACAAACACAAATGCTGTGCACTGTAACTCTCTAAATATTACATGTACAAGTTCTAGAAAGTTACCACGATGATGTAAAACACCAACCAGAATCCATGACTTCCTCTCATCAGCAGCGCTGTAAGCCTAGGGACCATGGTCGCTACAAACTAGACTTTGATTTCCCTATGGTCCAGCCGCTTTTAGCTCTTATTGAAAAATCAAACAAAGGATACTGTGCCTGACCTCATCCCTCTGCAGTGCCACACTATATGATTCACTCCCATTTTTATCAGAACTACTTGGAGTTTTCTCTTTTCAACTGAGTGTGATGGGAAGTTTGCTCCCATCACTCCACCGACAATATTGATAAGGGCAGCAATGAGCTCCACTTAACCAGATCCAATGAACTGATGTGTTTAGCATTCCTTCATTTACCTTTGGGACTCACAGTTTTCTGAATGTTTTCCTCCAACCCAGACTGTTACTTCCCATTCTCCTTGTTTTTCTTCATCTCTCCAGCTTTTAAAAACTAGCCTTTCCTCTTCCTCCTCAGTTCCTGTGTGACATCTAGACCTTGATAGTCCATATATTTTGTGACGTCTCCCACATTTAGAACTTGGTTTCTTGTCTCCATCCCTAGACATATCTATCTAACAAAATATGTTTTTATCCACTTCTCCTCTACATTTCTCCACTCCGGTGATATTTCTGTCATTATTCAAAACCCAATGTCCTGAGTCTTGATCCCACCCACCTTTGCTTCTCTGTGTGGAAGTCAGTGACCGTAAAGCCAGTGATTCATAACACATTGCAACATTTCACCTTCAATCCCTTCGGAGGGTTGTCAAATTCATTATCACCACTGTAGGTTATTTACTGCATTGCTTAAGATCTATGAGGAAAAGACTGTTCATTCTGGTCTTTGAGGTAGATTTTGATGAAAGGGATATTGACAGAAGAAAGAGCAGAATGTGTGAAATCACAATTGATCCACAACCGGGGCCACTCGTTGAGTTGATTGAAGACAGACTGGCTGATTGGGCTGACATAGCTGCACTGCTGCTCTGTGGGGGTGAAAGGAAGGGGCTGGGAATGGGTAGGGGGGATTGCACAGAAAGCCAAATTCCTGATGCCTGTCAGTAATTGTGACCTTGAGTAAAGGACACAGTCATCCATACTGAGTCCTCAAACACAGTCAGTAAAGTAATTTCACAGATACTTTCTCCCTCCCACAGACTCACTGCTTGTGACTCTTTGTGTCCTGCCAGGCAACTTGTGGATGCAGTCACACCAATGAAGCTTCTGGGCAGAGAGCAGGTGGAGGCAGCTGGAGGGCACACAGAGAGTGTAGAGGACACTGATAGAGGCTGGAAAGCCTCCCCTAGGTGATCGTATCTGTTACTACCCTTACCTTATGGTGGCCCAGCCACAGAGACTTGCCAGGTGTTTATTAAATCTTAATGCTAACCACTCTATTCATACTTCTCTTTATTCTCAACCTTAATCTCCCTTCTCATCATTCCAATCTCCTCTTTCCTATGTCTTCCGCATATTCTCACCTTGACAACTTATCTAAATGGGCCAGAGGTCTACCCATCCACAGAAATCACTGCCCTCAACGTCTGACATTGTCACACCTTTCATCGTCTCAGAAACACAAAGCTATGGCTCTGGTCACCTATACTACCTTGCGCATTCTCTTATCCATTTTCTTAAATAAGAATTGAATTTTTCAAGAACACGGAGGCATTGTTACCTTTCTCTGAAGCCCTCAAGAGGGGACAAGCCCAGCCATTGCACACAGGAACACACTGTCTGAGAGATGGCTGGGGTTGTAGTTTCAGAGGACACATCACAAAGAAGCTGGATTACAGATCAGAGACCAGTCAGGCACATGCAAAGGCACTACTGTTGAAGGAATGAAGTCCAAAAGCACTCGAGGGATATAAATCAAAGGTACCTGTATGCCAACACTTACAAGAATATTTGAAATTACGAAGCCCAGAAGACAGAGATGACATTTTGAAATCAGACTGAGTCAAAAAAAAAAAAAAACATAGAGTAGACCAAGATTTAAACTGATATTTGAACAACAGACAGTAGACTAGAATTACCTTTAGGGCACCGAGGAAGAACTACCAATATAAACTTAGGTAGCCGACAAGGGAGAAAAGAAGGTCTCTCATTTATAGATAAAATAGTGGATTTTTCAGACTAAATAGGTTTAATAGGAATAAATTAATACTAAAACATAGCTTATGAATAATTATTCAAAAGAAGAAAGTGATCTCAAAGGTATTATGTTAATCAATTAAAATAAATATGGGTATAAAAACTGCATTAACTTATTGAAAAGTAGTAGACACTGACTATAAAAAACAATAACAAAATTTATTGCAGAGCTCAAAATATCAAGATTGAACTAAAAGTTGTGGAAGTGCTTACATGTAAATGAGAAGTATCATCGATATAAAATATTCTTTTTTATAAAATATTCTTTAATTGAAGGTAAAGTAAATTATTGATACATTTTAGATACCTTTGAATTAAACTTGCAAATTAACATTCCAAGAATAGTCCTAAATAAATGTTTATATATAATTTTTAAACTACTGGAAAATATTTGAGGAAAACAGTAAAAACAAGGCCAAAATATAATTTAAAATTTTAAAGACAAGACAAATTAGATGTACCAAGTAAGAGGACACAAATAATTAAACTATTTAAGTAATCACAATGTAGATTATATGAACCATCCTTGTAAAACTGTCTGATTGTATCATTTTTAAATGTAGTTTTTACTGGGACAGCCCAGTGGTTAAGAGCGCTTTGCTGCCCTTGCTGAAGACCTGCGTTCAGTTCCCAGAACCCACGGGAGAGCTCACAACTATCTGTAATTCCAATGTCAAGGGATCTGAATCTCTTGGCCTCTGAGAGCACCTGTACAGACATGGTACATGGCATATATCATCAGACAAGCACACATGCATATTAATAGAGAGAAAGGGGAAGTGCTATATACTATTTAAGACACATACTGTCTTTGTTAAGATTTCCATTGCTATAAAGAGATAGCATGACGAAGGCAACTTTTACAAAAGACAACATTTACTTGGGGCCAGCTTAATGGTTCTGAGGTTCAGTCCCTTATCATCATATCAGGAAGCGTGGCAGCATCTAGACAACTATGGTGCTGGAGGAGGTGAGAGTTCTATATCTTATACAGAAGGCAGCTAGGAGAACACTGGCTTCCAGGAAACTAGGAGGAGGGTCTCAAATCCCAGCCCAAAGTGGCACACTTCCTCCAATAAAGCCACAGCAACTCCAACAAGGTCACATCTCCTAACAGTGCCAGTCTCTGGGCTAAGCATACTCAAACCAGCACACACACTAAACGCAAGGATAGGGAAAAAAATGATTGTAAGATGTTAAAAATTACACATCAGCAAATGATACCCATACCAAAGTACATAATGCTATACGATATCGGAGAGGGATGACAACATCCAATACAGAAGTTTTATTAGTGAAAATGAGTGTTCCCACATCCTGACTAAGGGCTCCTCTCTCTCAGAAAGGTCAGTGTTCTGGTGTGTGATTTTTCTGTGCATTCACATAAAATCTGGAGATGCATTTTTCTCTGCTCATCCAACTTCCTTGCTGACTCTCTCAAATGCTTACTGAAACCCAACAGTCAGAGAAAGAAAAAGAGGCGAAAGATTGTTTCCCTCCTCCTTCCCCTGTAGGGCATGTTCCATTAACAAAATGTGTGCTTCCTTGTGAAAGTCTGAGCAATGTCTGAGAGGAAAGATAGGCAACATTAAACTCTAGTTTGCTGGGGAATTAGAAGCCCTGCTTTCTATTATCTAATTCTAATTACCTAATTCAGGTCTAAAGACCTGAACTTTCAGATCTAAGTGCGTGCCTAATATTAGGGACACTTTTACTTCTCAAGTGTGACAAGAGCAATAGAAAGAGACCTTCAGTCAAAATTGCTGTCATAGAAGCTGGACTGGTATATACCAGTGTGTGCTTGCGTGTGTCCTTGTGTGTGTGTGTGTGTGTGTGTGTGTGTGTGTGTATACTTATCCTATTTACTTTTGGCATCTTACTCGAAATCCTTAAGATTATAAAAGACAGCTCAACATACTTAAGGGTTATTACAACCTAGAAAAATATTTGGAGGGAGAGGGACTCACTAAGTCCCACTCTAGAATGACAGCCTCTCAGCAATTGATGGCTGCTGGATCACAGTCAGTTTTCTTTAAAAGTGTAGTCCCTGATGACCTACCTATGCTCCAGTAGACGATTCCCATGTACATACAGGCACATACTAAGTGGACTGAATAAATTTTTAAAACATCACAAGCAGTTGAAAAGGAGAAAATGAGTGATTGGCTGAACTAAAACACATTGTGTACATGTATGAAATGAAGGGGCTTGCAACCCCATAAGAACAGCAATGACAACCAACCAGAGCTCCCAGGGACTAAACCCGCATCCAAAGAGTACACATGGACAGACCCATAGTTCCAGCTGCAAATGTAGCTGAGGATGGCTTTGTTGGGCACCAATGGGAGGAGAAGCCCTTGGTCCTGCCAGTGTAAGGGAATGTCAGGGTGGGTAGGCAGGAAGGGTTGGGTAGTTGAGTCGGGGAACACCCTCATAGAAAAAGGGGGAGGGGGAATGGGATAGGGAGTTTATGGACAGGAAACTGGGAAAGGGGACAACATTTGAAATGTAAATATAAAATCCAATTAAAAAATGTTTTATTCTTTTAAATTCATCAACCAAACGGTTCTGTCTGTCCCTTTCAAGGTAGCTATTCTGAGGCAACCAGTAGGTGGCAGGAATGGTGCTATTGTTTGCAATGTGCTGGCAGCCCCTCAGCTGGAATCCCTTTGCATTCTCAACTGTGCTATTTTGAACATCTTTGAGGGTGGAAATGCTCCATCCCTTGAGAGTGTGCCTGGTTTTATATGAGCAGTACTGAGTCATTCAGAGCCAGAGCCCATGAACCAGAGGAATGGACAAAGTTATGTAACAGTGTGTTGTTCTTCAGAGGAGGTGGTGGGCTGTTAGACAGAGAACCTGGACTAGGGAGTTCCCTACCCTGAAACAGAAGAAACTCAAGACTGTGATTGTTACTGCACTGATGTGATTGCTAGATGGGACATCACTACAACTTCAGCTGCTTACTGTCCTGAAATGTGAAGTATTACAATTAGTGTCTAGCTGTCTGAGAACACCCATAGAACTGTAGATTTTTATAGTATGTTTTATTTTATTGATTTTTCTAAATTAAGCTTTTTTGACTGATATAATATTTTAATCACTTCTGGTTCTCTGGATACAAGATAAATTAATCCCAGAAAATACCCTCAAATACCAGAAGTTATTATTTAATTCTATCTGAAACTAAGTACACTGAATGACTCCCCTTCCACACTTATCCCTTTCTCCTCCTACTTTTCCAAGTCCCCAGTAACTACCGTTCACTAGCCTGTGAGATTAGCTTTCAGAGCTGACATATGAACGGAAGCAGGTAGACTTTCTGTGTCCTGCCTATTTGATTTCCTGTCATAGTCTACAGCCCCACAGTGTTGTGAGTGATAGGATTTCATTCTTTTCAAATGGCAAAACAGTATTCTTTTAAGTTCTATGCCACATTTTCTAGTTAATGAATGTCTATGGTGTCCACATTCTTTTGTTAATTGACATTTATGGTGTGTCCATCTCTGGACCCCAATGTATGAATATATGTGTTCATATTAATATTAATTAACACTTAAAGAAAAGCATTCAATATACCCTATATCAACGCCTTTACTTTATAAATATTAATTCCTTAGATTGAATACTATCCCTGAGGTAGGTTATGGTATTAACTTCACTTTACAGATGAGCAAAGTGAAGACATATAACCTCTTCAAGGTCAGTCTCGAAGGTCAAACATCCCACTTTACTAGGCTAGCTTGACTTGCCTCCCACTCAGTTCAAACTCCCAAGCACTTAACATTTTTTGGGCATGTGTTTTTCAACCTTATGGCTTTGCCTCGGATAGGCCAGACTATTACAAGTTGGGTTCTGGTAGCAACCTTTGACTCCCAAGTTATTTTGTTCTACCTAATCTCTGTGTGTCCACACAGTTTCTGTCAAGTAGGATAGGTATGTTAAGTCAAGATTCATTTGGTATTGGAAATTAGGAGATAGAAATCATTAGGAAGACAGAAAGAATGGTCAACAATGGGGCTGGGGATTTAGCTCAGTGGTAGAGCGCTTACCTAGGAAGCGCAAGGCCCTGGGTTTGGTCCCCAGCTCCAAAAAAAAGAACCAAAAAAAAAAAAGTATGGTCAACAATGTGGTTCAATAAATAAGGAGGGCAAACCAGCTTCACCCACCCAGCTACCCCACTCCAAATTGCTCCCCTGTTACTGTAAATGTGGAAGCATCTCTTTCTGAAACATCACAAGTATTTTCTCTGTTTTTCTCCTCCCTCATCAAATCTCATGGGTGTCCATCATTGGAAGACTAAGTTCTCAAACCTGCTAGCAAGGACTCTGGAAAATGTAGTTCCTCTGTACAGCCATGGAGCTGCAAGAGGGAACCAAAAGAAAGGAGAGTGAGGCTAAATGGCTGATAGTGGGTTACACTAAGAGTCAGGCAAGGTTTGCCCCAAAACAATCTGTTTTGTGGCTGTGTCTGCAGATCATATTCTAGAAGACATGTGTGTTCGACTCAGTGTCAGGGAACCAGGGTTTATTAGTGATCTGCTGTGGACCAACCCAGGAAAAGATGCTACAAAAGATTTTAACCCTGCAACCTCTCCAATACTGCAGTATTGATTTGCCTGTTAGTATGGAGTGACCTATTCCTTCCCTCTTAAGATAGACACAGGATCATGTGTGTCCTGAAACTAAACAGGAGTACATAGGAAAAAAAAACAGCAACATGTATATACACTGTTTCCTCTTTGACTTGTTCTCCTAGTGTCTCTACTTTGAAGCTATATCATCCAAAACACCCAAACAAATGAGCACAATAAAGTAGCCAAGGAAAATGTCGATTTCACTCACTTTTAAAGGCTTTAGAAGTAAAAGCTTTAAGTATTTATGGTTTTAATTTTAGGCTAGATGCAGTACAGTGACCTAGAAAAGCTAATGCTTTGTGATATAAAGCCTGAAAAATATTCAGCTGAACAATTCTGGGGAACTCCCTTTGGAAATTAAAGGAAAATCATTTGTTAAATTGCTTCTCTCTTTCTTTATGCTTTTTTTTAGAAAGTCATCCAGTAGGAGGAAGTACATGAGTAATGGGGAGCCCAAGCTGGCTGAACCTAATGCTTCTTTCCAAATTATAGAACAGAACACTGGGAACATATGGGTAATTTAAACTCAGTATTCAGGTCAGTTACTACCACTACATGGTCAATGAAACTATAATGACATTCAAGAAATGCCTCCAAGTTTCCCTCCTGTGATAGTGTTTAGTATGTTCTCTATGGTCATGTCTGAATTTAAGATTAAAGGGTAACAGAAAATCTATGAACAAATCTATTTCGCTACCCAATAAGGACCCTTTCCAGAAAATATTTATAATCACACTTTTCAGTTCTAGGGCATATGACAGTACAGGCAGTTGTAAGCCACCTATCATAGGTGCTGGGGTCAAACTTACCAAGAGCTACATGTTCTTAACCACCAAGCCATCTGTCCAGCCCACATGAGGTTTCTTGATTTTTTTAAACACATCATTCTTAGAAGCTTTCACACTAATGATTCCTTCTGCCTACAGTGTTCTCCTGTTGATTCAGTCACCTCCATAAACCTGCTTGGACCACCTCTCTTTTAAACTTGGAGGTTAACCTAATAGCCTTACATGTTAAGACATGTTGTTACATACTTTGCATCACATCGGTTCCCCGGGTTGGTTGTTATCTTTTTTATTTTTAACATCATCTTCAGGACAATCAGGGTCTTTGTCTAATTAATGTATCTCAGATACATTAATTATAGAACAGAACACTGTACATGGGGCATAACTACATTTTTAAGAACAGTAAATGATTGAAGGAAGTAATGCAGTACTGTATCTACTTAGAAAACTTGACTGGGGCTATGTAAAGGGTTGTCAGTTGAAAAGCCCAAAGGCTTGTCTTGAAATTCTGAATTTGTCATTGCTGTCTGTCTTTAGACCAATCTCTAAAGCTTTTCTTTGTCAATGTTCTGTATCTCTCTGGGGATGATCAGGCTCTATTTACAGAGCTTATTTTTAATCATGTTTGAGGGAACCTTTGAAAGACTAGGAGTTTGTGATTCTGGCACTACATAATTTATCATAAACCGAACATTGTTGGTGTTTATGTGGTTCATTGGTTGGTTTTGGAGACATTATCTCTCTATTATGTAGTCCTGGCTGATTTGAACTCACTTTGTAGACCAGGCTGTCCTCAAACTCACAAACCTTGACCTGCTTCCACCTCCAAAGTGCTGAAATTAAAGGTGTGTGTCACCATTCTCAGCTCAAACTCTTTAATATTAAGCAAATGAGTTCTCAGCTAGGCATGGTGGGACATCTGCATTACCAGCTCTTAGGATAACAAGGTAGGAGGATTACCATGAGTTCCAGGCCAGCGTAGGTAACCTTGTCTAAAAATTTAATTAATTAACAAATTAAATATAAGAAACAATTGAATTCTCAGGCATTATAATGATGTATATCCAATTAAAGCCATGGCAAACAATCTGTCTACAAGTGCCAAGTACTATGAGAAATATTTTCAAAGTCTAATTCAAAATCTTCTTGTCTTCTACTGTTCCCTCCAGCTCACCTTGAATGACCTTTTAAAATAAATCCAATCAGGTTAGTTCCACGCTTCAAATTCCCTAGGGTCTTTTCTTCTCACTCAGCTTCTCAAAAGACCATAAAGTCATTATGAGGTCTCATAAAGACCTCAGCTTCTCAGCAGATAGGAACCAAGATCAATCTTCTCCTTTGACAACTCCATGCCTGCTGTGCCAACATTTCTAGCTCTTTCTCTACTTCCCCCAAACATGTTCTTAACCTGGGGGCTTTGATTTCCTGTTTCCTCTAGTGAGATTTGTTCCCTTTCATAGTTGCATGTCTGTGTTGCCGCCCTCCCTATTTAAGTACCGCCTGTCAAGTTATGTAGTTTCTCCTTTCCACACCACTGGCATACTCTAACATCTTCGTCTTTCGTCATTGGCTTTCTTTCTTTCCACGGACTTATCACCCCCTAATGTAATATTCTGTCTATATTCATTAATTACTGGCCTCATACCTTAGCAGTAAACAATATCAATTAGAGCTAGAATGCTTCCTTCTCCGTTGCTGTCGGTGTCATAGCATCTAAAATGACACCTGGCACCTAATTAGCAATGGAAATGTTTGTCAGACACATGAGTGAACGAAAAGCTGAGGAGCAGATGCTAATGAACGTGTCTGAAGTCAGAGCTACTGAACTAGGACTTGCAAGTGCATGGATTCTGGTTAATTCCTAGCCATGCTGTCCCAGCCTTTGGGCTCTCCCATGATGTAGTTCGGTATGTACTGAAGAGAATGTGTACGTTAGCCATGGTATGATCCAAACTAGAGCTGACAGAAAGAACAATGTGAGCCACAGGATGATACTCCTCTAGAGTCCATGCAGGCTTCTGAGCAATGACGTGCCCTGTGGCATATTCTCATTTTAAAAGACTCCAACATATTAATTCCTTCCCTGAGTTGTGCTCACCATGAAAGCTCTCCAAATACAACTTAAAGCTAAAAAGAAGCAGTACAGAGACCAGATAGTTCCCAGCCGACTTGACAGTTTCAATTTTTTTTAACCCAAGAATGGAAATGTTTGGTATGTGGAACTACATAAAAGAATATTAGCTTATTTTCTGATGAAATTCCTTTTAAAAATCTAATTTCTTGATCTGTGACTAAACAACTTACTGGAAATGAAATACTCAATCAGAAATATCAAATAAACAAATGACATATTTTCAATTGAATTTGCCTTGCTATTGTGAATGTAACCTTATTTAATTTTATACATCAGTGGAATGAAACATTCAACAATTTAATAATGTAATACATATCCAATAACTGTAGGGACTTTATAAAATCCTGTAACTTTGAAATTTTATTTAAACTCTCTCTTTCCTCAAAGTTGACACAGGTTTTGCTGTCAAATATGAATAATATCCCTCACCAGGAGCTGAAGATAACAGAATCAGAGTGGGTGAGGAAGTGAATGAATGTATAAATTTAGAATTCTGCAGAGAAAGACTTCTGAAGCTCTGCCCCGGCACTTTCAATTCAATCCCAAACACTTTTGAAGGGAGTTTATGAAACATATTTAAGAATAATTTTGAAAAAAGAATCAAAGAACATACTAGGCAAACTTAACTCCTTGTGTTAATCATGTAAATCTCTCTCTCTCTCTCTCTCTCTCTCTCTCTCTCTCTCTCTCTCTCTCTCTCTGTGTGTGTGTGTGTGTGTGTCTGTGTGTCTCTCTCTGTCTCTCTCTCTCTGTCTCTCTCTCTCTCTCTCATTTGCTCTTTCTCCCTCTCTCTTTCTCTCTGTGTGTATGTGTGTGTGCATATGTGTGTGTATACAAACATATATAAAGTCACTAGGTTTATATATGCAGTATGTGTGCTGGAAATCAAATATAACATTGTTGACTTAATATCTAGAAAGTTTATACAAATAGAATACAGTGCCTTTAGGAGGAACTTGATAACATGGGTATGTTTGCACATAATATACATTAATGTTTTAAGTGAGGCAGAGATCTTGCTGCTTTACAAACAAAGTGTAAAGATAGCATCTTATGTATTTGCAGATGTCAGTCAGCTCACCAGTTGGCCATTTGGGTTTTGGTGTCTGATAACCAAAATAAATGCCTAGCGGTTTAGAAAAAAATGGTGTAAAAGTTGGTTGTTTAAAATTGAGAAGAAAGAAGGCAAAATTATATTTATCATTTTAGATAAAGCATTTTATATCATGAATGATGATTGGCTTCAATGAGTTGTACAGAGAATAAATTTATGTCAACTTCTGCAATAACAAACCATGGTTTTTCAGAACAGTACTTGGTCAGCTTGTGTCCTCCCTGCCTACCTAACAAGTCAAAACTCAGCCACATAGAGGTTTAATTGAATCTAGACTATCTAAAGGATCTACTAGCCATTTGCTGCATTTCACATTTTTCTGGTTCCTTATTGACATTCAGGATCAGGGTAAAGTCCATTCAGTACACAATACTCACTTTGAAAACCACCCAAATTAAAATTATCTAAGGCAACCCTTAAAAAATGTTTGTGAACCCCAAAACTCTCTTGAGATAATGTTTAATTACACACTAGAGAACTACAAAGAAGATCTAAGAATAAATATAGTATATTTCTCTGCTTGTTCTTTAAAATGCATCTGAAGTTATTTACAGCATCTCTGGATCTCATAGCAAGGAAATGCCTTCTTATTTCTCTGTATTTAGTTGGACTCCTGAGCTGTCACTGCAGACATCAACCTCCCCTGGCTTGTTATTATAACATATGGGTCTTTCTTTGTGCTCAATCACCAAGTTTCAGCAGGTGACGCTCTTAGCAGGAAGACAATATCCATCTCTTGCTTCCTGGCCATAATCAAATAGTGAAGAATGTACTGAAGACACGTTCTTTACTATAAGTGAGGCCTGGAACATGCATAGAGAGTGTATCATGAATACTCTACATTGATTACTCATCAAAACTTTGTTCCACTATAATATTCTGTAGTTTCATATACATCAATTTAATCCTTACAGTAAAACTATATGCTGGATGATGATGTTGCTCCTACTTTATAGATATAGTCAGAGAAATAAAGTCACCTGTCAAATGATACAGCCAGGACCTGGGTTAGGTTTCAAATTCAAGCAGTTTGTTCTCAAAGCCCAGGCTCTTTGGTTGTTTTTTTGCTGTTGTTATTGGTTATATGAAATTATATAGCCATATTTTATTTATTTTAAATCATTTTTTATTCACTTTACATCCCAATATTATTCCCTCTCTCCTCCCAGTGTGCCCTCATGCAAGTCCTTTCCCCATTCCACCTTCCCCTTCTCTTTTGAGAAGGGGAAGCTCCACCCTGGGTGTCACCCCCTCACACTAACACCCCTCAGAGCCCATCCCTCAGGATGGACCTTTTAAAGGAGGTGGTGCACCATGACTTTGAAAGGTCGAGCATTCCACTGGGTGCTTCAGGCTCTTCATCTCTCTTTTCTTCCTGATACATGCAGTATTGGTGTACTGCTTTTCTTCATTAGGCCTCTCTACGGCAATGTTTCTGCCTTGCCACAGCATTTAAAATAGTTAATTGAGCTGACGACACAGACTGAAAACCCTGAAACCATGAGCCAAAAAGTCATTGCTCTTGCAATAGTATTTGAGGTCAGGTTCTTCACTTGTGTCCAGGCATGAAACTGAGGTGACACGGGCTCTGAGAAAAATTTCAAAAACATGCACCAAACCAATTATAACTATGGCTAAGTCCCACAAAGTTTGAAAGGTTTATTTACTAGATTACATGTGCTCCCAAAGTGGCTGTATACTGCTGCGGTGTTTGTGCAGTGACTATTAAATATTATATAGTGTTTGTGTTCCATCAACAAGATTTTCTGGATCAAGAAATTGTAAGGAGTTGCTCAACTCAACATGTTCTAGTCTCAAGGTCACAGCTACTCTAGCTTCCCCTCCTCCTAGGAAGCCCAGGGGCCTTGGGATTTTGTTTTGAAACTAAAAAAGGGGAAGAAACTGAGATTCAAGCCTACCAAGTCCATCTGGCCTTAAATGGAGCAAAATTCAGACAATCTTACAACTACAGAGTAGAAGGGACTCTGGAAATGGGAAGACAGGCACAAAAGTCTCATCTCCAATTTTCAAACAAACTAATTAGTCCTAAACTAATCATCCAATATGGGATCCTATTGCAGACAACTGAATTTTATAATTTAAGAGAAGTGTCTCTGAAATGCTTGACCTAACACCTAGAACCTCAGTATTGGACCTATACTGGGAATAAGAGAGTATTCCTAAGAGGAATAAGGGTTATCTTGTCAACATGACTAACCCAACCAGTCAGCTTTTGTAGAGCCCTGCTGAGGAACTAGGATTTGGAGAGATAATAAATAAATAAGAATAAGAAAGGGGTTTTATTCTTAAAGTTCCTCAGAGGAACATTACAGTGAATGGCTGTTTTACCAGAAAAGTTGAATCAAGAGAGAAAGATATTAAACTCCATTCCGACATGCTGGCTGTTTGGTGCCTTGAAACATGTGAGTAAGGAAACTTTGATTGTCTATAGATCATGTGGACTGGAAACACCAAAGAAAATCTGGAAATTGGCTTAGAAATGTTCAGTTTAAGATTTTCAATCAAGGACTAGGTAGGTGTTTCAGTTGCTAAAATTCTTGCTATATAAGCATGAAGACATCAGATCAGATGCCCATGACTCTTGTGAATAGCCAAGCATGATGACAAACATCCTTAATTCCTAAACTGGGGTGCATAGTGATATACAGCTTCGAGTCTGTCTAACTAGCCAGTTAGCCAAATCAGTGAAGGGAGGTTCAGTGATAGATTCTGTCTCCAAAATAGAGTGAGAGAAAAAGGCATGGACACCTGTAGAGCCTCTACACACACCTAGAGGCAAGTATGCCACTTTCAAATATGGGCAAACTTGACAAACTAAAGCACCATGTAAGCATGCACATACACACATGCACGTGTGCACATGCACGCGGACGCACACACACACACACACAAATTGCTCTCATGGGAGTGAAGGAAAGTATCTGAAAGTAAAAGAACATTCACTAAAAAGGAAAACATGGAACCTAGAACAAAGGCCCAGGGTAGAAATAGAGAAAGGACATTCGAAATGTCAACTAAGCGGTTGGGGATTTAGCTCAGTGGTAGAGCGCTTGCCTAGCAAACACAAGGCCCTGGGTTCGGTCCCCAGCTCCAAAAAAAAAAAGAAAATAGAAAAAAAGTCAACTAAGATTCATTGTCTAAGAGAGAAGAGAATGCTGAGAGAGAAAATAAAGGAAGGTAGGAGAGACCTGGCTTCATTTTAACTGGAAATACGTTAAAATTGAATTATATATGTACTACACACACACACATAGATAATGTTAATTATAAAATTACCAACATAGCATTTTATATAAGAGATGCAAACATACATAAATTGTTATATTACAAGTATTATATTATTATATGTTAACAAGGAGCACTTTCTAGGCTATGTGGAAGTCTACATGTGAGACATCTTTATATGGAGTTCTAGACTGCCCAATGTGTACACTAGAATCTTTTCAGTGAATGGGTCACTGTGCCTTTAGATCTCAATTTCCCCAAATTATGATACTATCTGTTATTTTAAAGCTTCTTTACAAAACTTGAGAGTACTCATAGCGTAGTATCTGGAACACTTCCCTGGCCCTGCAAACATGAGGTTTATTATTATCCTTCTGTTGATGCTCCAGCATTATGCTATTAGAAGCTAAAACTGAAGGAAGAATATATGCTTATTCAAAGAGCACACAGCCTAAATGAGCTCGAGGATCTATTTTCCTTTTTAAACTTATTCACACATGAAAATGTGTTCTAAAAGTACAGAGTGTCTTAAAATCAAGTAAAGGATATATTTCATAACGTCCCAAGCAGTAGTGATTGTATAATTACTGTTTCTCCTCCTGATATCACTACTAGAAGTGTGGTTTTATTCATGTGCTTAGTTCTTAGTCTTTAGCCATCATTTAAAATGCTTGACTTTTGTTGTACATTCTTGGTGCTATGTTTTCTCATGTAGAAATTCTTCCAAAAATAGACAGCATTGGTGAAAGTACCACATTCATGTTTATGTCCCATCAGACTCTATTGACTTTTGCATGTACTGCAATAATAATTTAAAATTAAATTAAAAAATACCACTCATCCCAAGGACAATGGGCTGATTACAGCAAGACTGTTAACCATTTCAAGACATGGATGTAACCCCTCCTTGCTTGTGATAAACAGAGATGGCAGGGCACTCAGACCCTTTGCTTAATGACCTGAGTAGTTGGCTAATAAACTGTCTTAGATAAAACCAGAGTCGAATAAATCCAAATACACTTAATAAATGGCATGAAGTAAGAATATTTGTCAGGGGTTGGGGATTTAGCTCAGTGGTAGAGCACTTGCCTAGGAAGCGCAAGGCCCTGGGTTCGGTCCCCAGCTCCGAAAAAAAAAGAAAAACGAAAAAAAAAGAATATTTGTCTAAATATTCCATATTGCACATCTACTCTCTCTTTCTCTCCCTCTCCCCTCCCTCCCCCCCTCTCCTGTCACTTAAGAAGAATTCCCCAGAACAAACTCATCAGATCCTTGGAGCATTCTTGTTCAAACTCTTGCTCTCATCCCCAGCTCTTGTTTCTAGTCGTTTATCATTTACTTCGTAAGAAAAACGTAATGCCTGTGTCTTTCCCAAATCTTTCTAGAATCCACATGGAAGGATCCAGTAAGCAAATTTTTTTTACAATGATGGAACAAAATAAATTGTGACTAATGGACACAATGAATAGCTATCTTGGCTCACTGTAAATCCTCTAGTAAATCCCTGGTGGTATTCCTGCGAGCGCACGTGTATACACACACACATACAAACACACACACACACACACACACACACACACACACACACACACTAAAGGTCACCATTTCCTAGGTAAGAACAAATAGTACATGTCATGAATCAGTTCAGCAGATGTTGAAGTCAATAGAGACCCATTGAAAGACCAAGTGAAACTTGCCTAGTAGGTTACCAGTGACACTAGATAGCTTAGAGATCAAGGTTTATAATTCACTTGTATACAGGGAAGAATATGATGTCCTCTTGGGAACTCAATCCACCTTCCATAGAGGAGACATTCCCTTGCCCATGACTCTGTTATCACGTCTCCTCCCAGGACCCCTTCTTCCTCATACCTAACCAGAAGCCCATCCCGTGCTTCTGACTCTCAGCATCCTATATTATAGATATGGCCACACTGAGGCAAGTATATTAAACATTTTATTGATTGCACATTTTAGATCCAACTTCCTTTCTCTGATAATAGGAAATGCTATTTGTGACATACATATTTCCTATATGCCTGCTGTAAGAAACTTAAAGAGAGTTCCTATAAATAGTACTTTCTTACTCACTAAAAAAAAACCTATAAAAATACCTCCTTTGATACATATATTTGAGCATTTCTGTCTAGCCCTGTGGGGGACTCAACATGGAGAAAGACTGAAGCATCCTTCTGTAAGGAATTTACAGTTTTAGGACACCTACTAAGCCCTCCACATGATGCCATTAAATATTGTTGGTTATTTCTGCTAATAATGCTTTGTTAAACAGAGAGGAGGAAACGGGTGTCATTACATTCAGAGGGAAAATCAAATTGCATTTGCTTTTGCCTGAGTTCCTCAGCTGGTGGAATCCAGTATAGAATATGCCCTGAGTTATTCAACTAAGTACTGTTCTGCTTACCTAAATATTTACATCTTTTTAAATATTGGAGCCAGAAAAGATAATACAGAAATTTATAACCGAAATTCGGTGTAGTTGTATCGTATGGGAACTTTCCCTTACAAACACCTAAACATTAGCATTAGAACGTCTGATAAATATTTCATTGACTACATTAGCTCCAATTTGGGGCTCATATCTAAAGTATGCAAAAGAAACATTTCTAGAATTGGCCTAGTAATGTGAACTTCTTTATGCTCAAACGTTAAGCTGGTGCCAAAGTAGCACCTGGAAGATATGTTTCAGTGAGTGTTTGTGTACTAACAAAGCATACATAGCTCTCAGCAATGCTTCTTTGGTGCACAAAATTTAAAAATTAAAGTATTTGCTTTAATGCATTAAGCCATGGGGATATGTGCCAAGGATGCCCAGAAATACAACAGCCTTATGCACACAGTTGCGTAAGATTTGTTGTGAATTTCCATGTTGCAGAGAAACACATTTTGATCACCTGCTATCCTTTACCATTTCAAAATCGACCATGCTTACCCCGATGTATAGCTTCTCCTCCTTATTTCTTCTCCCTCTTTTCTTTCTGGAAAAAAAATCAAAAGTAAATCAAGAACAAAAAGCAAAAACATATTATTTTCTAGCAGCTGACTTAGGCATTGACCCAGTTTCAAACACAGGTCACAGCAGCCAGTGGATTAGCCAAGATTAAGTTCAGTATGAAGACCTCATACCGTGTTCCTTACTTCACAGCGAGTGCAATATAAATGAGAGTTGCAGGTGAACTGAGGAGCCAGCTGTAGGTTCATTCATTTTGCCAACCCTGGTCAGCTGGGCATCCTACAGGGACATGAAAAGCAGACTCTGGGGTATATGACATGCAACCACAAGCAAACAGATGTGACAGGGAGCAGGACTGTCCCATGACCTACACTGACATACAATCAGTACATGCTTCGAGTGTGTGCACAGATTACCCATACAATAACATCAGAGCATGGCAGGCTCTGTTTCCAGGCAATGATTCAATGCTCTCATGGCAGCCTGGAGTTCACCTCTGGAAACTCACAATTTCACATATATGGACATCTGTAGAACCACAGTATCATGAGTTAAAACACAGAAGTGATACAAAGGAGATTGGTTTTGTTTGTTTGTTTGTTTGTGTTTTTACCTACTATCTACTGCAAGATGAAAGTGTTGAAGTTACTCTCTCTTTAAAATAGAAAAGAATTCAACATGCTTGCAAGGTTGAGGAGGAAGAAGTATCAGGTACTACCACAGAAGTATCCTTTTTGGTCTATCTGACACACCTCCCTCTATGACTTCATTAACTATGTGTAAAATTAAAAGTAATAACTTTCCACCTTGGTGTGGGAAAGATTTGACATTCAGTCATCCATTTTAATGTGTATAAGTAGATCTTTTCTATTCTGCTAAATCTTCTTCCAGAGATTAAATCCTACATTCAAAACAGCATTTTCTTTGTAGAAGGTGAACTGTCTTTTCCGTGTTGATTACATTCCCTACCAAATTTTTCATTTTGTACTGTTTTTAAGAAAAAATTTCTGTAATTGGGTACTTATATAAAGCAATCTTAATTAAAACTGTCTAGTTGTTAAAATGAAGTATTAGGTACCAAATTGTGACTTTAATAATAATTATTATAATAATAATTATAATAATATTTCATTCTAAATACAACCTCATTTAGAGCTCTGCTATTTAAAAATCTTCAGCACACCACAAATGTAACTAGCTTTAGCTCAAATCTTGTTTTAACGTAGAAATTTCCACTATCATGTGATGAACATATCATGAGTTCTAATACTTCACCTCTCCACCACACCGCTCTAATAC
Organism: Rattus rattus; assembly: GCF_011064425.1. NCBI lineage: Eukaryota > Metazoa > Chordata > Mammalia > Rodentia > Muridae > Rattus > Rattus rattus. Next base: position 93,644,372 of record NC_046157.1, on the reverse strand, counting down.
TTGGTTCATACCATTGCTCATCAATTCACTCATTCAGCATCAGCAACATAGTTATCCATTATCACCTGCACCAAGTACTACGTCAGTCAAAGATAGGGCAAAGATGATTAATGGAACTCACAAGCAGGTGTGATAGGAAGGATTAATGCAAATGGAAAATACAGCACATTAGGCTACCTGCAGTCACGTGCTATATAATTATGTGTAATTCAATAACAGGCAGCTATGCAGAGCTAAGGCAAAGACAAAGGGATACATCATCAGAGTCGAAGTATAGGAGAAGGTAATGTTGAAGGAAGAATGCTTTCATTTCTCATACGATTTCTTTATGTACACACAGGCTGCCCTTGCGTTCATTGCATAGCCCAGTAGTACCTAGAAATCATGGCCCCCATGCCTTAGCCTCCCAGTTTTGGAATGATAGACTTGTGAAACCATATTGAAACTCCCCCTGGTCTGAGTTAATGCAAATACTATGAAAAGTTAAAGAAAACACAAAAAGCTACTCCAACTGTTTTCTTTCCTTGGAAGTTTAGAGAGAACTTTTTTTTTTCATTTCTCTGTAACACCCCTATTTAGAGTAATAAGTTTCAGAGCCAGCCCCGCAAACTATTCCTTCCTAAAATGAGTGAAGGTCTTTTCATTCATCTCTGACACAGACTACTCCTTTCAAAATTACTCACAAGGGCTTTCTTTACTGGTATCAGATCTTTTCTTTAAAACTCAGCCACTGGAAATCTTTAAGGATATGAGTGCTTGGGAAACTCACTATTTAGAAAATAGAAACCACTGGACAGGGTGATCCCTCCTAACCCCACAAGGGATGCAAGTTATTTTCAGTGAAGAACAGGAAATAAAACAAGCACTATAAACACGGTTTGAGATGTTGTTCACAGCAACAAGATAAAAAATCTACTAAAACTTTAAACAACCTCAGAGTCTCTCACTTCTGTGTACATGGGATTAAAAAAAAAACAAGTTTTAAACATTGACTTTTCATTTGTTACCCAATAATATTGTTGGGAAGGGAATCTGGCCAGCATGGAGAGCATCATTTGGAGCAAGTTAGAACTGTGGCAACAGAGTCAAGAATAAACACATACCTTGTCTCTTCTTTATTTCTCAAAGGTCAAAGGAACTGCCACTTCCGACTGTTATTCCCTAGTCTCTCTCATTTGCCCTATGTAATGAGCTAATAAAAAAAGGAACAGCCACATAAATAGCCTGCCCCCATAGCTCCTCCTTTGTTACAGAGTAAGTATGTCGTAGAAAAGAGAGGATGCATAATTACAGTGAGCTCAGGACGTGAGTAGCTGAACTTATCTCTTTAGATAAGTCCCTGGAAACGAGTCTTCCAGCACGTGGAAACCTCGTGAATAGCTGGACCCCAAAGAAGCTGAGGCGGGCAGAGCTTCTGCCTGAGGAGGTGACTCCAGTCCCAAAGGGCTCTCTGTATGGTCTATTGAGAGGAAGTTCACAACTCACGAAAATAAACTCTGAGTAAAAAAGGAGTGTTTCGAGTATTCTCTAACTATATAGATAATAACTAACAGGCAATGATATTAATAATGATCAAGTGTAAGGTCAGACACAGTGTGAGTGTATCTGTATCTGCCTGTATGTACACATATATGCTATAACCCCCTATGAAAGTTTCTTTATAATTACATTTGCAATATTGAGGTTAGAACGTCTTTCAAGTGCCCTTTGAAAAGAAGGGTGAGTTGAGCTCCAACACCTTCGTAGACAGTGGTATTTTGTGTTCATTAGGCTTGACAGGATGAGGAAAATGGATGAGAGCTTCTAACGCGTGATTCCCAGCAACCTTTCCTGCCAGCCCCCAGGTAAATCTGCAGCCTCTGCACAACAGAGTGCTCATTACTGTGCAATGCTCCCACCATCGATCCCCAGAAACTGTTCTTTTCTGAAGAATGATGAGATTAAAAAGAAGGGAAAAAAACTGTTGTGTGCAACTGGGAGCGAGTCGGAAAACAAGCGCTAATAAATTGTCTCTGAGTCAGAATGAGAGAAGGTGCAGTAGGTGCAAAGGTCCTGAGGAGGGGAGACTGGCTAAAAGTAAGCCAATGCAGACAGACATGGACTCTCCAAATCTCCACTGACTTTCTGGTTGTCCCCACAGGCCATGCATTCAGAGAGGTGAGACAGGTGGGAAGTGAAGTAGCTGGGATGGTTCTGACATTCTGTAGGGATACAGGTCTCTCTAAAGGAGACCTGCAGAGAAATGAGAAGCATACACTTCACTTCAGCAGCCTGGGTGGTGAGCATATATTAAGGAGCTTTCATAGCCAAGGAATCTAAGAGTAACCAGGAAAAATCCCTTAACTACAGATGGAGCTGTGGACATTCATCACAACAAACAATATTTTCATAAACGTGAAGTAGGAGATAAGGGTCCTCTTCATGAAAATATTTGTGGGTGCCTTCCTTTTCTCGGTACTACAATATAGCAGACACCACATATAAAATCTGTGTTTACTCAGCCTTAACAGCCAGAAGGAGACAGCCCTCCTATCAAGAAAGAAGCAGGTAGAGAAAAAGACAGGCAGAGGGAGGGAGAAACAAACAGATGCTGAAAGATGGGTGGGGAGGTTTAGGGGGATACAAAGAAAGTATGGAAGGGTGGATAAAACGATGGATGGGTGGATGGATGGGTGGGTGGATGGGTGGATGGATGGATGGATGGATGGATGGATGGATGGATGGATGGATGGATGGATGGAAAGGTGGGTGGTAGATGAACAGAGAAATACTATTTACAAACATCATAGCAAAAGTCAAGCCAAAACAAGAGGCACAAAAGTGATTGCTAAATACTATTACACAAAGAGGTCTAGGAAGTCTCTGAGAAGACAAGATTTGAACAGATAGTTGAATGGATTGTGTAAGAGGAAAAGAGAGAACAATTCCTTATCCTCAAAGGATACTTGTGTTTCTTGCTTGAACACATGGTGCCATTTTCTTTCTGGTAAGATTTGGAAAAACCCATTGAGAATTCCATAGTAACCTAAGAGTGAGTTCTCCTGAGCTGTCAGTTATAGAATACATGTCCTATGTCATACACTGTGCAACATAAGGTACCTGCCTTATTTCTTATAATGTGTACATGGTTGTAAGGGAGACATCATGGTCCCTAGTCTATATTCACATGGTGTAAATACACAATACCGGCAAAACACTTATACACAATCTAAAATCAAAAATTACAAAAATGAAAACTCTATTTCTTAAACCACACAAAGGAATCTATCAAATATTTTCTCCTTTAAAATTTAAATGTGCAAGAATATTTTAAAGCTTTTTTCTATAATGGATGTATTTAACTGATGGCTATGAATTTCATTAATTTTCCAAGTTATTATGTTCATCCACTCACCCCTATGCCTCTGTCCAGCACCAGCCCATAAGATTTGGAACTTAAGAGAAGACTATGAACTTTATAAAATAAATATCAAATATGCACAAGGCCAATAAATATCAGATATGTACAAGGGCTCAGAAATGTAAAATAAATATCTAAATGATCAAGATTGGATGGCAGAAACTATCAAAAAACATGTCAGCAATAGTGGTATATGTATCAGCCAAGGGATCATGATAGGATTCCTAGATGTAACTGAGAATAAGATCAACAAAGATTGTCAGTATTTAAGCATGAACCCAGTGAC